>NC_081210.1:26028088-26345588 GCF_902713425.1 Acipenser ruthenus
CAATCAGTGTTTTGTTCTCCTATATGCATCCAGTCTGGGATGTGGTTCATGTGGACGCTGCTGCAGGAAGTTTCACTGTTTTGCAAATAGATACTGTGTTTCTCTTTCGCTGTCACTTTCCATGGTTTCAAGAACTAACATTTCTGTAAAATACATTAAAACTAGTGGAACTTTCCTCCACTAGGCGGCAGCACTGCAGCATAGAGTTTGACCTGAATCAGTGGTCACAATTTCAGCCTTGGAATTTTCTCACTAGAAAATAGGCAAAACTAACATGTTATGTTTTTGACAGTTTGGTTTCCTTTTATTTTCAATGTTCAATGGAGTTACAGCAACACAACTGATAATAATAAAAAAATAAATAGTATAGTTTTCTTAACAAGATTAACAGAATATAAAGGCATGCATAGTATAAAAACATATATTGGCTTTTAAATTTTTTTTGCTTGTAGACATATGAGCTGTAATACATTACATCCATTTGAAACAGGTCTTCTGCGGTTCAATGCTAGTCTGCCAGGGACCAGTAAATGAAGAGTCTGAATGTGACAAATTTCTAAGACTGAAAATTACTTTAATTAAACTACTTGTATTGTAACACTTGAAATGTATTTGCTTACGATTGTAAGTCGCCCTGGATAAGGGCGTCTGCTAAGAAATAAATAATAATAATAATAATAATAATAATAAATACTCACTCCAGTGCCTCATTAATGTAATTGTTGAATATGCATTTTTTTTTTAATCATAATCAGAGCTTCACTGTGTGCCATTTACCTTTTAGTGTCTCACCAACACCAACATTGATATTAGGAAGGTTACCTTACCCTCGTTATTTGTCTTATTGATTAAAAATAAAATAGCATAATATAGGATTCTGGGTGTCCAGATTCCATAGTTATTCGTTACTATTCTACAAAATGCAAACTAATTGAATTAAGCGCTGCAATTTCATGCAGGCACGTTGATAAACAGCCATTGGAAGCAATGCTTGGTTTCTTGTTCGCACCTGAGGGGAGTTGTCGGCTCCGTTTTCTTTTAATTTTTTAGCCAGTCGTTTCTTTTTCTTGTGGAGGGGCTTGGATTCCAGAATCATTTCCTCCAGTTCAAAGGTCGGGTCACAGTTCAGCCGGCCTTTCTGTGGTACAGTAAACAAATACGAGTAAAAGAATAGAAACTAATACAAAAAATATATCCCCAATATGGAAAACATATAGGTGACCAGTACTTGAACAAGCTAGATGTTACACAATGGGGGTACTGTGTCCATGCATGCATTGGGAACCATTAACATTTACATATTCATATTTTTACAGTATGGTTTATTTAATAATTAGACTGCATATATTTCATATATGTTATATATTACACTGCATATAAAAATATGTATAAATGTAGACAAATTCTGTACATTTTATACAGGGTCTACACTATACACACCACACAGCCCTAAGTAAAATCAGACATTTTCATTTTTATACATTGGCTTACTGCACTGTATAGTTTCTGTTGTATTGTTTTATGTATTTTATGTATTTTTTATGTAAAGCACTTTGGGACTTCTTTTAATGAAAGGCGCTATATAAAATAAATAAATATTATTATTATTATTATTATTATTATTATTATTATTATTATTATTATTAAATGTACCCAACATAAGTACGTTAACTCTGCCAGAAGTATGATAAATGGTGTGTGTGTGTTGCTTTTGGTTCTAATACAGACGTAACAGGAGAAATGTTATTTGAACGCATTAGGCTGTATAAGACTTGATACAATTATCATCAATTATGCTAACAGTTTAAATAAAAAAAATAGGTTAACTTGCATTGGGAGTGAATCCAGGCGGTACATTTTTCGCCAGCACTGCCTCCCAGTTCACATCAGACAAGTAGCATAATCCCTGGAGGTCCGAGAGGCACGAAAGACGATTCTCAGCCTTTACTGAAAGCAGCTGAGCACGGCAAGGAATACATTATTTACAGGATGTGAACTAACAATAGAATGCGTTAGGACAGACCCACCAAACAACCCAAGCCTATATACAGCACACTATTCTAGTCTGTTATGAAGCATTTCTTTAAGTTGTCAAAAAAACAAGGAAAACACTGCATTGCCTTTTCTATCAAGTAAAGGAGCTCAGTGGTACAGCCGTATATGTTAACTGTACTGTACTGGACATCCTCAAGATGAAACTAAATGAGGCTCCATTTTCCCACCACCTTAAGAAAATGCTCCCATTTACTGTAGCATAATAGAAGATTACTGTTTCCATGGTAACTCCCTCTCTTTCATGACATTCTGTGGTAGTTCATCTTCTATATACTGTATATGGTGTACACAGGCCTGGATTAAAACTAAATGATGACAGAGCCACAGTTTTTATAAAGTATAGCTACAGCGTATATATACCTTCCTTAGAAGAGATGCCATGCCACCAGACCAAGTTGAAGGGTAGTTGACATTGGCAGTGCAAAACAAATTAATGATGTCAGTGACTGATGTGCTTGAACGGAAGTGATATGGTCTCTGTAAAAAAAATATATATACATATATATATATATACAGAGAGAGAGAGAGAGAGAGAGAGAGAGAGAGAGAGAGAGAGAGAGAGAGAGAGAAGGTTAAAAAGACACAGTTTTGGAGTTTGAATCCTGCTTCTTTGTTCTTGAAAGATTGATTACTTTCAATAAATGTATTGTGCTATTTTAGAACAAGCACTGTCATTCCTCACCATCTGGATGAGATATGCTTGGATGACAGTGATTGACACTTAATCCAATATGCATCAAGTCTTGATAAATTTGCCCAATGGGAGATACCAGAATACCAGGCATTCAAACCTCAGGCGATAGAGAGTGAGCTTGCCAATATCCCGACCTTGCTTGAATTGACACCATTATTACCATTTCCAGTGTGTACAGAGTCAGACTAGAATGAGATTGTCATTAAAGATATATTTCCAAACAGCGGTGGTGTGAGTCAGAGTAATTATTATTATTATTATTATTATTTGTTTATTTAGCAGACGCCTTTATCCAAGGCGACTTACAGAGACTAGGGTGTGTGAACTATGCATCAGCTGCAGAGTCACTTACAATTACGTCTCACCCGAAAGACGGAGCACAAGGAGGTTAAGTGACTTGCTCAGGGTCACACAGTGAGTCAGTGGCTGAGGTGGGATTTGAACCGGGGACCTCCTGGTTACAAGCCCTTTTCTTTAACCACTGGACCACACAGTCTCCTGTGTGTAATAACATAAAACCCCTCTCCCACCTGTCCCTTCAGTAGCTCATAGGCAGTGATTCCTAAAGACCACCAGTCCACAGCAAAGGAGTAACTGGCACAACCCCCAACGAATGGCTGGAACATTTCTGGAGCTAAAACAAAATAAAAAAAAAAATGTGAAAGCATCCATTAATTATTCAGTCATCACAACTTTTACACATCAATGACATCTCAAGATACCCGATCATACTGGTAACACAGCCCATTTTTGGTAGCTGAGTTACTGAGGTCCTTGCGTGGAACTCTCCAAACTTCCAGATAAATACATTTAGTAGTTACACGTGCATGAGTAATTATGCTCTTACTGTAAGCCTCACATCATTTTTTCACTTCCGTTGGTTGAATTAAAATGTAGATCTTATGCTGTTAACACCATATGTGTCAATTAACTGAGCTGCTATTCTGATGCTGAGCACCATGCTGTTTTACCCCCCTGCACTCTTCAAATGCTATCAGAATGCTATTATCTTTGTTCACTGCCTCTTCCTCTCAATCAGCTCCACTTTAAAGAGATATCAGTCATGTCGAATTAGACATATTACCGACTGGGGGGTTCCAGCATAAACTTTAATATGACAACATATTTTATACCTTGGTTGGGTTGTGTTTGATTGCAAAGAACTGTAAAAAAAATCCTGATCTCCACATGCGTTACCCACTCTGTAATTACATAGAAACCTCTTTCAGCTGGATTGTGTCTGTCCTAATTAGCAGTTGAAGAAGGCAGAATGAGGTCATACAATCTAGAACAGTACTTTGACCCTCCCAAGGTAAGTACTGTGCCTTGAAAAGTTTAAAGGTTTGTATTGCATGGATTACAAATGAATCAGCTACAGAAGCTTATGAAGAGATATAGAGAATGTGTTCAAAGAAAATAATCATATTGACAACGTGCAGATTAAAAATACTACTCTGAAAACCTTCACAAAAATGTTACCTTTTATGGGATTCATTTACACTGTTTTAGATGTGTCCTTTAATTTACCAGCTGTGCAATAATTCATTTCAAATGTTACTAATTGCACAACCTTTATATAAGAAAAAAAAAAAAAAACAGTGTTGTAATGGACATGGACTGTTATTATACATGTGATCTTTTGTCTATTATTGTTTCTGCTAAAACAATAAGTTTGCATACTTAAAAACAGATTTTGTCTAGAGAGTTTCCACTTACAGTTCAAAATCCTAGTGATTTTTTTTATACCACCTCACTTCAGCAGCATCCTCTGTAATTGTACATTTTGAAAATGTAATAAATCACAACCATAAGTACACTCAATTCAGAAACAACTATTAATATATACCCATGTATGGCTTGGTACCAGCAACAGAAGTAGCTCGCATTTCTTCCTTCACTTGTGCAGCAATATTGAAGTCTGTGATGTGTACATGGCCTGTTGAAAATTCAAAGAAAAACGTGTCATAGATACAGATAATGATCATGCAGCCAGCAGGAGTATGACTTTTCTGCTTGACCAAAAAAAAACAAAAAACTACGGTATGCTCTGATAGAGGCCCAGGTAAAAGTCTGTCTCTTAATCCCAGGTCAAGAAAGGTCATAGAAAAAGAACAGCTAAAGCAGCTGATTTAATGTTCTGATTAAAACAGCACATAAACTTGTCAATATTCTTAGAGGTGCAGTGTCTCGCAGGTATGTTCATTGTTTCAGTCTGGAATATTAGCAAGAAGTATTATCCCATTATCACCTATTCTCAGCTTGTCAAATGAGTTTGAAATACCAAATGTTAAATTCAACACACACACACACACACACACACATATATATACACTAAAATGATTATTTAATGTAATAAATGATTTGAAGCATGTGACAAACAGGTCTTCACACTTCATTCCCTAATCTCAATAAGAAAAGCTATGTTCAGTATGAGTTTGAGCTGATACAATTTAATATTAAGTAAACACCCAGCTAACATACTTTCACAAAGACTGACTCTGTTTTCTAAAAGGTAAGCTTTGAAAGAATAAATGTTATTGTGAAATTGACCACAGTTATGGGACTGGAAGAGAATGTAGTCACTGTTTATTCATACAGGACAGATGGCATTCTGTTCGTAAGCCATATACAAACAATCACTGTGCATTGTATTCTCATGTTGCTTGTTCAGGGCAGGAATCATAATGTGAGAAGCAACAAAGAAATTCTATTTTGACTCCTGAAAGTAACACTGAGTTAAACCTTTAGGCTTATGTGTTTCTTACAATATTAACTGTTTTAACTGGATTACAATTTAATGACACATATATTATGTTATAAAGTAATTGTAAAATGTCTTACAATGTAGTAGGTAAATGCTCTCGTGTCACTATATTTTAGTAATAACCATCATATACTGTAAACTGGAGTAAAACACCCTTTATAATGCATACTGTAGAAGCAATATTGGTTAAATAACATGGATCCTTACACTAAAGCGTTACCCACTACCCTACAAAAACCATTATAAGAGATACAGTAGCAGCGGTCAATATCATGAAAGAGTATAAATTTCCATGACCTACTGCAATCGCAAACACAGGACATCTTTTTATTGCCATTTTGATCTCCCGTATTGGATGTTAGTGTTGACTTTTCTTTATTACAAATAAATGGCAGTGAAACCATCTCTTCAATAGATCATCCTAGAAATGTGACAATGTTCTCTTTGTACCCACAGTACATCAACTTCAGATAAAACCATCCATCAACAATGTCTGTGCTGTTGAAGACTGGACTGGTATTAAACACAGGCTTGTCAGCTATAGTAAATGTCATGTGTATGTAAAGAGCCCAGAGCTACCTGTCTCTATAATTAGCTCCTTCCTGACGTTTGAGTACCAAAAGAAACTAGTCAAATGTCTCCTAATATTCATGCCAACTTTCTGTCTTTTCTAGTCATTAACTTGCAAGCTGTTGACATTTTCTAGACATACAGAACTTTATTAATGAATTGGCACTATAGTTTTGGTTTACCACGTTTTACTATAGTATATTGTGTTTTTACTATGCTTTACTACGTCTTTGCTTTACTCTTTACGCTGAAGTCAACAAAGGTAAACCTGGAGTGATGTGACCTCTAATGCCAGTTCTCATGAATTCCTGATTTCTTATGCATCACCACCATACACTGTCCGTACCCGTTATTCAATTCACTGTACATACGAAAGGATCTTTTTCAAGAGCCATTATTTGTAATTTAAAGAAATGATTTCATGCCATATTAACACTCAGAGTTGGGAGAAGTGCAATTTGCATGTTCAGGTAGGATTGCTGATTTTATATTATTCACAGAGAGACTTTCTCTGTTACCCTGACAACATCAGAAGGTCCCTGGCAGAGTACTAATGTTATTCACATTCATCTGACAGGCTGAACTCCATGGTAATATGAGGCACACTGCAGACAGATATGCATCTTTTGTGGTGGAGAGTTCATTTTATCAAAGCTTTTTACTCCAGTTTATAAGTTTACAATACACCACTAAACCTGCTAAGCCATCAAAATAAAAGCCTAACATCTCACCATTTTTTTCTTTTTTTTTCTAATTATATATATATATATATATATATATATATATATATATATATATATATATATATATAATACAGTAGTTGCGCTCTAATATAGAAATGTTGAACATTGTTCTTCATCACATGAAAGGCTGAAGTCTCTCTCCACACTTACCTTGCTCATCAAGAAGAATGTTGTCCGGTTTAATATCCCTACAAGAAAAACAAAACACTTCTTATATTAACTTATATACATTTTAAATTGAAGTAGCATTCCTGCATCTATATTGCGATTCCAGCACCTTAGCATGGTATCCCACTGTTACATCAAATTGATTATTTGGCTAATTTCCAGTAAACTGTAATTTTTCGCTACGTGTAAAAAGATGTAAAATGTTCAAAAAAGTTTTGAAATGTTTTTAGTAAAAGGAAGACCTTTAGCATCTGCTGGAGTTAACAGTAATGATTACAAAAAACTGTTTCAGCAATGTTGTATTGATTCTCATAGAACTGTTTGGCTAAATGAATCATCAATCAGTAAATTGATAAATAGCACCTGTGTATGTGTGCAAAAGGTTGAGCAGGATACTTTTTTAGTGGTCGCTACTTCACAAGGATTAATCAGCTAAGCTATAGGGCTTTATACATTTCAAGTCTTTCAGAAAAAATGATATAACATGTTATTTTACATTAGGCCTGTATGCAGTAGCTGCTTTTTAAACATTTCTTTAAGCTGCGACATGCATAAGCAAGTAGCCCTGAAGCAGGCAGTTTATTTAGGGATGTGGTGTCGGAGTTTATAAGATCCTGGGGTAGGTAAGCTGTGAATGTGTCTGGATCACCCACTACTCTGCAGTGATTCAGACTGTATTACAGGACACATTGTGGGCTAAATGAGGTATCCAGTTAATTCTGCTCTGGTTCATAGCCTGTATATCATTTGTTCAAGAGCGCCACTTCGATCTTAATAATGGGATTTGATGTTTTCCAGGCTAGATATAGCTAATAAGACTGCATTTAATGGGGGCTGCCTGATATCCATATGTTCAGATGAAATCCTTTCTAACATTCTCTTGGTATATTCTTATTCTTTACAGTGAGCTCCTTCTTAAAGCTATCAAGCGTACAAGGAGACAGCAGTCTTCTGAGTGTGTGAAGTGCTTATAGCTACTGCGTGACACCCTCTTCAGTCCTTCCTTGTTTTTTATGTCCTGCTTTTCAATTTAAAAAGTCAGTTCCGTTTCTTCATCCAAACCGCACAATATTATTTTAGGTGTTGGAATCCCAATGAGAGTGAAGGGCAGAGAGAAATCTCTGATAACCAACAGAAGCTGACAGGAAGATGCTTATGCAACCACTGGGTAAAATAAAAATGCAATCTCTGTATTCATATATAATTGCAGTAACAGCCTCCATAATTACCACAATTAGAGGCTGCATTGCTGCAAAAAACAATTCATAATTCTTAGTTTCCCCTGTCGGGTAATACGGCACAATTAGTGTGTCCTCCCATCCCTTTACAGGCAGGTCTATTGATACTAAAGCAAGCTGGCAGGTCTGTAAACAGACAAACAGTATCCACGCTTTCTAAGATTAAACATGACCAACTAAGTGCCCCATCCTGAGCAAGAGTTTCTAATTCCAAGCAAGCTTTTACAATAACTGTTGATTTTGGGCTCAATAGGAATAGTGCTCCAAAAAGAACATGCTTAAACAAATTATAGCAGTAATAACCAATCTACAGCACCTTAATAACACGATTGCCGTTACTTTCTTTGTGAATTATTTAGGTAGTGTGAATAGGGTATAAGACACAGCATTACTTGCTATTCCAAAATTAACCCGAGACCATTGAGATTAATAGCCATCATGAAATCGTCAAAAGAAAAAAGAAAAGGCAAGATACCGATCATTAAAAGTGAACTTCAGAGTCCTTTAGCAAATACCTACCTTAGCAACGTCTATTGAAAGGACAATATGAAGTGCTTATTAGTTATGTTGTTAATGGAGCAGGCATCTATAATTCATACACCCAAAGCGAAATGATTAAACAGACTGGGTCCCTTGCTGAGCTCAGAGCATTTTCTTCAGAGAGCAGGGGCCAGATCGAGGCACAAAAGGTCACAATTGTTGCGTTTAATTAATTGACATTTCCTTCAAGAGTGGCATAAGGGAAAACATGTTCGTATTAAAGGGCATGAGGTCGTTTGAACAGTCTGAGAGTTCCAGAGCAATGAAACGGTTCCAGATCGTCTTCATATAGTAATCCAACAATTACAATGACAATCCCGCACCTCTCTGCCACACAGTCATAGTGATATTTAATGTGTTCAGACAATAACAACCACTCAAGTATTCTCTGCACCTCGTTATTAACATGGCAGGCATGATACATTTCATGTTCATCATTAGAGACGAACAAACAGATTAACGTGAAACAGATGGTGGATCGCAGGCTCGTGGAGTATCTTTTGGGCAGATTTCAATATTTTTGCTTGAGGTTTTCCGCGTCGTAGCAAGATTGTGGTTTTAGTGTATTACACTTTACCACAGGCTTCACCCAAAAAGCTTGGGTTGAATCCAATAACTTGTTTGGAATCTTGACATTTGCACAGATGTTATTTCAACCTCATAATCTAATGAGCAGACAATTCAATCATGTTTATAATGTGATGACGCAGCACTGTGATCTGCTGGCTAAAGAATGGACTACGACCAAGAGACCCTAAGTGTCTCAGCTCAGTCACAAACCCTTTGCTTCAGCCTTAATATTGAAATAATATTGGTGTGTGTGTGTGTGTGTGTGCCTGTGATCTTGTTTGTTACTTACTTTTTGTATTATCCTCATGATGTATAATTTACTACATAATTAAACGTGCATGTGCTATACAATATAAGGGTTTGTCCTTTTGTTTTGAATGCTCTGACGTTGGCTGTTTACAGAGTCTGCTATAAAAGTGTGCTGTTTATTTATTTTTATTTTTTTTTTGTATTAAGAGTATTGCTAATATGTACCCAACAATTATTCAAGAAAACATAAGTGCAAAAAAAAAAAAAAGAAGCTAAATATAGTTTATTTTTTTTTATTTTTTATAAATGGTAATTTGACTTGACAGGGGAACAGAATGATAGTTTCTTCAGGCAGTTAAAAGGGGCAATCCAATATAGTCTCATCTGTAGCATGTAAAAGCCAGAGAATGAAGAAGCATCACTGGTACTCCACAGCTTTTCTCATTATACTCATTTTTATATATGAAACAGCCAGATCTCATTATCCATTCCAGGGCAAACAGAAAAAGGTGCAATTGATCTGACTGGCTTGTGTTACGCTTGACTGGTCTGACAAGCTATTACCTGGGTCTAATGGCCTAATTACATCACTTATTAGAAGGAACCATGTAACTGAGAAGAGCTCTGTGTAACCAAATCATACAGGCATCATTATGGAAAGGGGGGGGGGTCAGATGATAACAATGGTTCTAAAGATACAATAGCCTTTTTTGTGCATAGCCAAATACAGGTTAGATTAAATTCAAATGCTGCAGCACACCTGTCCTTAAGATAAGACACCTCCAAATAATACTGAAGTGATGGGCACTGAAGACTGTGTGATGTATGCAGACAGTCTAACCAAGACAGAGATGCTGCTAATATGATTAACCAAATTAAGGCCAGTGTTTTTAGTAGTAGTTTTTACAGTAAGGACCTGTCTTAAAAACTGCAATGTTGACAAAAAACATTTTATAACAGGTTTTGTTTAATTAAAAAACGGAATCAGTGCGTGTTCTGGGTATTTCTGTTTGGTTTTTAGGCATGAGGGCAGCATCATATTCCAGTATACATTTTAAGTATGATCATGGTGCAGATTTAACATGTGCCTCACATTATTGAATTCCTCCCCTGTTCCTATTCCCACAGCCAAGGTACACGAGCGGCAAGAACAACAGTTACAGTAGATAACACAAACAAAATGAGCCAATTCTTCTGCAATATGCTGCTACTCTATTGCAACTGACTGTAAAACGAATGCATTATGCAATATAATAACAGCTTTTACATTGAGCGTCTAAGATGAATTAACCCAGATATGCCTATTGTTCTATATATAGGTCACTTGGAATTACAATGCAGTCAAACATAAAACAACAACTGGTAAGTTATATAATAGTAATTCAAAATAAATAAGTTTATACTGTAGCAAAACATCTAAATAATGTACAGGTCAGAATATTTGATCACATAATAATACATGTCCCAAATTGGTGTTGGTCAGTAATGCACTAGCGACACAGGATGCTTAACAGTGTTCAGTTTAAATACTGAAGAGTTATTCTTTAAAATACTACTTGCTAATTAAACCATTTTCCCCATGATCAGGTCACAGATGATCCCTCCGAGCAACTCAATATTTTCAACTCCCCACAGCCCTGAAATATTGTTCCTCTCAGTCACACAGAGACACTAATGGAAAGCGGCCTTTTTAATGATTCATTTTCAAACCAGGCAACCAAAGCCTGATTTCACGCCCAGATGTTTTGAAGCATTAATTGTTTATTTTATGTCAATCGTCAGTGAACTTCCGACCAAATTAAATTAGAATAATCAACAGTTGAACCCAATCTTAGAAAAGGCACATAATGTTATGGAAATGGTATGATGGAATAGTTTATATTCATGAAGTAAAACGGACTTGTGAAAAGTATCTGTATCATTGATAGGGCCAGTGGTTAAAACAATGTGTCGGTGAAACAGTTAATACAATATGTACCGGACAAAAATACAATTTAAAGTGTGTTAATAACAATGAAGGTTTTAGCTAGAAGACAACGGAATGTATTCAAGGAGTTTTAAACCTGCAGGTCACATGGTTGACACACAAATGGCCTGATATCCACAGTCTAATTCATCATGAATATACAGCTGATATCCTTACCACAATTCATATTGCCAAGCATGATTAGCAGAATTAATGGAAGAGTATCTTTAAACATATTACTGTACAGTGTTCCACACTGGGTCAAGAATGGTCTGATTTTTCATAATCACCTCTGTCATAATACCATTTTATTTGCAGTGCAGTTTCCATTTGTAGGTATGCTAATTTTTTTAAATTTGCATACCAATTAAGTTCAATTTAGACCCTGTACTTATTATTTGCCATAATGTTGCTCTTCTAAGTCTAGATAGTATCCAGTTGGGGGTAATGTGCTGATTATGTAAAGAATTAAAAATGAATTAAGCTTTTTTTTCCAGCTTTACCATGAAGAGGCACAGTTCTGTTACTGATGTAATAGCATGCTTTACTTTTTATTTACAAATAAACATCATCTGCTCCTGGATTTCAATTAACCAGACAGATACACACCTCCCAACTGTGGTTTAACTTATATTTAAAGCTGTTTGAATACTGAGAACCAGAATTTTGTTTTAACCCATTAAAAGGCTACTTTGTAATTTTTGGGGAGTATTTTTAACTGGCATCTACCTGTTATTTTAATATTCTCTTTAACTATATTGTTATGATAACTTAATCTGATTCTGTTCACAGCAAAACTTAAGCTTGTGTTCAGATTTTTTCGAAGAAAAAATAATTGGGTACTGAATGGGTTTTGAATCCTCAGCTTTGTCTAGTTTCCCTAACCAATCCTCCTGGCTCACCTGTGAATGATGTGCTTGCTCTGTAGATAGCTGAGTGCCAGCCCGAGCTCACAGATATACAGCCTCACTGTCGTCTCTGTGAAGTGGACGTTCTGCTGCAGGTGGTACCTCAGATCTCCTCCCAGCAGCAGATCAACCACCATGAACATGTCCTCCTCATCCTGGAACGAGAACCTGTGGGAACACACACAAGGGATAGCCATTGTATATCCTATCAGACATTTAACATGCATGTCATCAATCTGCAAAACCTCATGCATCCATCCTGCACCAAGTTTAAAATATAGAACTAACGGCTTGGTTTGATCAGTATATACCCCACCAGTATAAGCAAATATGTGGATTGCATCAACCATACAGGTCAGAAAACGGTGCACTGTCAAAAACGGGTACGTTTGCATGAAGCAAGAAAGTGTTGAATAGGCTACTGATGTATGCTTTAAATATATACATTTCAGAACCATTAGTTGTGTTCATAAGTTGCTACAGACCTTAACATTGCATTAAAACATTATGCAGATCGTTGACATTATTTTCAAATTTCTACATGATTGTGTTCCCTCATTTAAATAGATTAATAGACTATATAATGATTGTATTAAATGAGGTGTATATGCATGCTGCCCTTGTATACTGTACACCAAGGACTCAACATTGTTTTTGAATGGTGAATATATTCTTTTAAATTGTTCAGTTTGTTTTTTTAATAAACGCTGTGCCCTTTTTACAATGGTAAATTCCCATGTTGCGCGTGGATGGTTAATTTCAAGGTAACGTTTCCCCCAAGATGAGTGTTACACCTGTACCTTGTTACCGAAGAAGTTTCAAGTCAATACAGCTAAGGTTTCCAAGAGGTAATTGATTTATGTAGCTCCTAATCCCAAATTGAATCAGTGTTAAAAATGAGTATGGCTTGAAGAAAAGAAAAAAAAAACATTAAGAGGAATCCGTTGAATCAAATCAAATCTTAAATGGTGCATTTGATATATCAATCCCATCTTATATAACCCCCCCCCCCCCCCCCCCCCCCCCCCGGCTCAGAGGATAAGTTCAGATGAGAGCTGAAGAGGAATAGACCAAGCAGAAATGAAAATCCCTTTGGGAAATGATGCTCTGAAAAATCCTTTATGTGAAAATGAAATTTGAATATTTTATTTGTTTATTGATTTTTATTTTTTTGTGTTTTTCAATTTGATTTATTTTATTTGCCATTGTATTAGTGTTTTCACAAAGACTTGAAGCTTTCCCAGGGTTAACTGAAATGAAATGCAGTACCTTTCCAACCCCTGCCAGCTTGATTTCATCCGTACCATTAAACTAGGGAGGAAAATAAAGAGCTGAAACTCATAAGAAACTAAGTAGACAAAGTTTTGTCGCATGCCTTCATCAGTGAAGTAATCTGTAATGCCACTGCTCGTAAAACTGATAAAATACCACACTGACTGGTATCTACACAAAAATGCCAGATTCCATAAGCTGTTTGTATTTATGTAAACCAATGGGTGTCTTCTGGATCACTCTATACAATCCAAAAGAGAAATACATTCTCTTGGGGTTTTTCCACACAGGCTGTGGCTAATCAAGCTGCATTTTGGTACCGGCGCAGAACAGGCCAATGGAAACACAATGATGCAATAAAAATAAATATCCCCTGGAGGGGCTGTTGAAGCTCAGCTGCACATATCAAATGGTTAGTGAACTACGAGCACTAACACTTACAATGAACTAATTGGACCATGCTTTTTCGACAGAGGATAATGCAAACACAACAAGGATGTTAACGGCGAGTGTGCGTCTGCTTTATTATGTGGTTGTGCCATCCCCACCGTGCAGGAGGAACCACGTTCACACATGGTGGTGGGCCTCATGTAAATTAGTGGCGGCTTTACTGACTTGTTTGTGTCACCCCCACGTGGCCTATAGCTTCATAATAATACTGGCCAGAACATGCAAACTGCTGAGCCTCTTGATTTTTGCTTGTATACATCAGGCCTACACTGTGTGTTCTCTGCTACGTACAGTAGCATTTTTAATGTTCATGGTTGTACGGGCTGTCAAAAACAATTAGGAAGAGGAGTGATTTTAATTGTACTGGCCCTCAAGGAAAGAAAACAGCTTCCATCTGTTGGATGAATTATGAATCGAGCACACAACGTTTTTTTTTTTTCTTTTCTTATTCCAATCCAATGCCAGTAAACCCTGTTCCTCCAATGAAATATGCATGATCCGGTTAAACCGATTGATATTTTTTGGGAAGTATGTTTAGCTGTAACAGGGAAGAGATTGGAACGTCATAGAAGAAAGCTTAACCTAGTATGAAACTCACTACCCAAGTCTTGTACTGTACAGTATCAATAGCAACGACATATTACATACACTATAGTAACTAGTATACATTCTCATTGGTTTCTAATGGGACTTTCCTAGTAATAGAGCAATTACTATAGTTTGTGTTCATAAAGTCCAAAGCACAATAAAAGATCACCAATATCGACAGTGGGAAGTAATCTAAGCCTGAATATTCAATTTTTAATTCTTAAAGCTAAAGCCTACACAGCTTCAGATTGTGTGCAATAATATCCACTGTTTACTACAGACTAAAATACATCAGTTTACATGTAATTATTGTCTACCTCCGAGTCATTCAAGTAAGAAAAACAAGGCAGCTTCTTCTACTTAACTGTAATCAACTGGAATATGTTCCAAACACTTTCAATGAGCATTACAATTCATGCGCTATTACAGATACAGGTCCTGTTGAACAAAATTGCATAGACCTCTTATTTGATAGCTTTGTTGCTACATGTATTATTTTGGCGACCCTTGCTGCACAGTCAGGCATGGAACTGAAAGTAAAACAGGGCCACAACATATTCGTGATTGTTGTACATGTTCACGTTCATCAGCCACTGGGAAGCATATTGCTATTATCATAGAACAACTAAGAGACGTTATATTCGGCACTAAATATGAATCCTTATTTTGAATTCAGAATGCTTTGTTTTTGTAATTTTCAAAAAGCATTGCCTTAGTATATATATTATCCACTCACCACACATACACAATACTGGGAACACATTCATGCTTACGTCTAATATTTCAGAGAGAAACATTCTCAGGTTTTTTTAAACCCCCGACAAGCTTTCATAATTGTGTTATTAAAAACCTGACACCCAGTAATAATACCTACAGCTGGTAACAACCAGGGCTAGAAAGAAGCAGCTCCTTATTAGACAGCTTTTGTGGGCAATTAAAATGTTTTGGTCACAGAGCGCTTGGGGAAATCAGGCAGCTGTCTCCACTGCCAATTGTCTCTCTTGAATAAACCTTTATGGAAATAAATGTTACCACATACACATTTTTTTTTAGTTACTTTACATAATTAGGGGGGTGGGGGGTATTTTTACCAGTATTCTGGATTAACAAATAGGTTGAATTTAGAATACAAAAACAGGGAAAAAAAGTGTGAGGCTTTAATTTTAAAATATAATTCCATTTAAAACAATTACTTACTTTTTTTTACTTTTTTTTTTTTTTTTTTTTACAAAAAGCATTCTGATAATTGTTTAAAAAGCATCCCTGATTTACAACAGCTGCACAACACTGATGAAAGTATGTATCAAGCTAATAACTACATTTGCTGACCAATCCTTCCAAATACCCCCCCCAACCAGCAAAATGTTTTGCTGTGTATTTTTCATAACAAAAGTTTGTTTCAACTAAATAGCCTTCTTCCTTATACATGTATCTACTTATTGAAAAAAGAAAGCCGCTGAATTTCATCAAGCAACCACACAAGGTAAACTACCAATAGATGGGAAAGCCAGACTGCCTGCTAAACATTTATCATATTCCCCCGAGACAACAAGTTCAGTACAGGGCATACATTTTAATGAAATATCTCCAGGGAACCAATACCACAAAGGCCCAGTTATATAGTTACATGCCATAATACTGTATGTACCGTGAATCTCTCGTCTTTCATCCACTGTGCTTCCCAAGGGATTTTCCTCGACAGCTTTATCAATATCTTCTGTCTTCAGTGCTTCTATCTGATTTTTTTTTTTTTTTATTGAACCTCGCTTGTTGTTTTCATCTTAAGGATTGAAAGAGCTTGTTTTGTCTACTTACTTGTCTACCTTGTTTAAACCTGGTATATTAAACATGGTTTAAACCCTATCAGGGTATTTTGATAAGGTTAACTGTTTCCAGTCATGTAAACACAGACGAGTGCTGTTTTTTACAATCCAATTTCATTTTCAGAAAACAGAACTCAAGTGAGAAAAAGTGTTAGTTATTTCACTAGCATGAATTGCCCCTCTTCGAAGATACTTCATTAAATGCCAATACCAGTAAAATGAGAACAAGGTAAGTGTTTAGTCCTTTCAACTCCACAGAGTATCCAAATAAAAACCCGCTTTTCACATGCAATTACCATACAGATACAAGATTAAAACAAGACGACTCCCTCAGGTATTATAAACACCATGGGAACCCTTTGTTTATCAGCTTCAATAAAACTTCAGGCTGCTGCCAATGCAAGTGAATTATAGCTTGTGTTTTAATGTCAGCGAGTATGGCTCAAATCCTCTCCTCTCCGTCTCACAGCAGGTAAACAAGTCTGAATAGATCACAGCACAGCAAGGGTCCCATGCAGTCAACCGAGGAAGCAGACCCGATGGAGCACTTCATCACTACCTTTCAAAGAATCCTTTTTAGTGCATTTTTCCTACTGCTGCCTTCTATTATATTAGTATTGCACTGAATCGTGTATTTGTCTCTTGCAACGCTTCAGAAATTGTATCCAGGTTGTAAATTACAAGACCTTTAAATTAAGGGCATTTTTAGTGTGGGGATGTGGCTTGCAAACACCCTGCAAAAACAAAAACTGGGGTTTCTGCTTTTTTGTTGTATTCTATTAGATTTAAATCCAACCCTCACATGTATTTTCTAACTCATAATCAGTGTGTATGTCCTTTACAAACTTAAGGTGTTCTTAATGGAGAACATTTATACAGAGGAGGGAGCGTAAAAAACCAGCAGCTTTATTGTTACCTTGAATCATACTTGTAAATACTTACCATACGTTTACCAGGAAGGGATGCTCAAGGCTTTGCATGATCTGCAGCTCTTTAAATACATTTCTTACTTCGTTGCGCTCCACACATTTCTGCTTGTTCATGTATTTCATGGCATACATTTTCTTTGTGTCTTTCTTTTGTACAATGCAGACCTGTCAAAAATAAATGAATATATAAATGTAGAACATAATGCTACAAATCATTATAAAAATCCAATATCCACTCTTCCTGTTATAATTAATGGCGAGCTATTTGTTTTGTATCATTCATTTAAAAGCATGCTATTTTTCACTTCATGGCAAGTGGAAACACTCTGGCATTCACTTTCTTTGGGATACCTCATATGATCCTCTGAATTTGCAGCCAGACTTTTCACAGTGTTACGGAACTGCTTGTTTTGCTTTGAATTGAGCAGAATAAAATGCTTTTATATGTGGTGGCCGAACCCTTATAAGCACTTAACCTTTATTACTTTCTCAGTGGATTCGGCTTCTGCATTGCTGATTCCAAGATAAGGACGAGGCTACTTGAATCAACGTGGTTCCGGGTTGCCATGCAACCTGTACTTTTACAAAATGCTTTTACTAACAAAACAAAGATAGATGAACAACTTGAAGCATTCTTTGCTTTTCCCAAATGCCATACAGACTATATTGTTAAAAAGGGTAATGGCAATATTCAGTAAAGCCATTAGATTATATATTTCTCTATCTCTAGGCATATACAGGGTGAGGGAGTGATACTTATTATGATACTTGTTATTACACTTTTTAACATTCTGTATGAAATCTCACCTTTCCAAAGCTTCCTTTCCCAATTGCTCTTAATATTTGAAAATGGTCAAAGCTGACTGTGAAATAAAAAAGAAAAGAAAAGAAGAGCATGGTTATAATTGTTAGACAACAAGAAACAACACTCTGTACCCAAGACTGAACCACAGATCCTGGCTTGTGATGCTGCTAAGAAAACAAGAATAATGGAACTCCAGAACACTTTGGAGAGTGTTGTAGATTTCCTATAAGGTTCTGTCCCTCATGGCTTTCCCTCGTAGGTTTTCTCTTCGTCTGGATATCAAATGAATTGACTGTACATTGGACACAGTAACAATCACATTCATAAAGGAAAGGGTAAAACACATAATAACCTCGTCTTCCCTGTGAAGACCTGCTAGCTGTCTTTCACTCCACAAAGCTCATTATAAATACAGACGATGATCTCCAGTAAGAGCAGACACTAACCTCCCTTCCACCCTATGTATTGGAACTGACAGGTAATGATATGCTCTATTACACATCAAACCCGGTCATGGTCCAGCGCTGCTATTTATACACTGCTTTACGAAACCTTATTTTAGGCCATATAAAATCTCATGAAATGTTTGGGTATGTGACAGTCATGATTATTCTTTTTGGTATGTGTTCATTGAATAGGATATTTAGACACTAAGGTGATTTAAACTAACAGAGATGGAAGGGTGTCTAAAAACCTTGAAATACAACAGGAAGAAAGAGAGACATGTTAATCTATCCTGTGGGTCCCTGACAAAAATCTGTTAATGACAAAGATCTACAAAATAAAGATGCTGCACAATTATTTAAGAGTAAGAGATTCAAATTCCAATTTCTTACTTTATTGTTGTCCCCTTACCTTGATATGATGTTTGCAGCCCTTCTTAGTTTTTTTTTCTCTTTTTGCAATAACCCTTTCTTTCACAAGTCATTTCAATTGCTACTCTTCAGTTCAAGTTTATTACAAAGTGGCAGATCACTAGACTTACTTCTATATAAAGACAATGATCTAGCTGCCAAATAGACAGGTCATCAAAACTTCGACAAAACTGTGGAAATCCAACATCAGATATCAATTGATGAATCAATAAAATAAAGACGTGCAATCTACTGTGTAATTCAGTAAGTAAATCTTTCACAGCACGCTAAAGCATGGCTGCTTTGCCAGCTGCTGATGAAAGGTATGGCAGGTTTGTAGAGGTTCTGTGTAATAGGCAATAAGTGATGTAATGCTGTTACAGATTTTGACCATTCTCACTATTATACTGTGCTGCTAGAAAATGAATGAACAGGGACAGCACATTGCAGCTACTAAACAAGCTTGAAGCACTAGGCTTGGCATCAGAAAGTGTATCAAAAGACTGACATCAATCTCTAGACTTTCTCCTAAAGGAGAGCAGGTTTAGGAACATTAGAGCCAACTGATCTGACAGCTGAAAGCTAAACGACGTTTGATGGAAGTCGATGTGTTAACTTAACGGCCCAAAAGGAAGCGTGCTTTTGTAGAACTCAGATATCTGAGAGAACTTGTGGGTCTTCAAAGATCTTATGAAGAGAAAAGCCTTAAAGCCAAGATCTTAGACAATCACAGGAAAATAATAGGTGCACAAGATACATAGCCTTATTGAGAACCATGGAATGCATACCTCAAGGAATAAAGAAAGGCATTTTTTTGTCTTCTATTAAAATGCCCTACAGTACTCATCCGCTTTAATAATACAAACAACTAGCTGAAAAACGTCATAAAAGGCAGGGTTTTAAAAGTCCCTCACCTCCAGCCCTATATAAAACAAAGCTTGAAGGACAATGGCTACACTATAGAAGACAAATGGGCTCATCGAAGCGTGTTTAACAAGCGGCCGTGTGTTTGATTATATTGTGAAAATATGAATAATTACATAGCAACCATAATGTTCAGTTTACAAGTTCCACTTTCAAATACAGTATGTTATTTAAAGATGAATTTCCACTGCACTGTAGTCAATGTGTGTAAAGATTTTTTAAAACACTGAGCCTCTAATCTCCAGATTTACAAGACAAATGTTGAATGAAAAAGGTAATCAATACTGGCCAATAGGTCACTAGAAGATCTTCTTTCAGGTTTGATCAAAAGTAACGACTGATATCATTGGTACAAACCTATTCTTGTAGTTTTTCAAGTGAGCAATTTTTAGTTTGTGTCCCTCTTTTCAACAAGCCTGCCAGTATAATACAATGTATATTTCACACTGTTAGAAAAGTGAAAGCATTTTACTGCATACTGTCTGGACAGACTTTATTTTCTACATGCTGAGAAAGGAGCCAGAAATGCAGTAATTAATTATTCATATTACTGGTCTAATTAGCAACAGGTCTAACTTATTGTCTATCCTTATTTGTATTTTATGTATTCATGTATTTATTTGTCTAATTTCCTTCTCAATTTCCATGAGCTACAACTTATATTAAATTGGCAACAACAAAGCTGGATAGTGCAAATACTATAAAAGAATCCTAGGTGTTTGTGTAAACTCAATACTTAATAGAACAAATTCTGTTTATTTTTGCTGAAGTCTAACCTATAGGATGTATGTTTCAGATCAGGACGATGCAAGTAACATGGTTGTTTTTGGAGCTAGGGAAAGATCTTTATGCTTACCATCCTCATTTTGGTCGAACGCGATAGTTTTGACGGAGTGGCTGACACCCATTTTAAAAGTGCTTCAGAGTATTCTCTCGGTCGATTCCTCTCCAAAGTTTAAAAATCATATTGCATTAACTTGAAGTCAGTTGTGTTCATCAAACGATGATGTGACATCCGTCTTCTGAAAAACCTATAGGACAGACAGAAAAACAAAACTTGTACTACAGTAGAAGTCGTCCTTTTCAAAGACTAATTAGTAACATAATGTTATGATTATTTAAAACAAACAAACAACACCCAGGAAGGTTGAATTCTAGATAATACCAAAACAGATTCACTATTAACCTTATTCAGTTTTACAGGTGCCATTGGAAAGCTCATAATAATACAGCTATCGTGTAAAGTATTGTAAAACACGCCGTTTCACGCCAGTTGAATGTACTACAATATTCAGCAACTATAACGATTTTGTTTGTTTGTTTGATTTTGCATCATACCAATTTTTAGCGTTGCTGTGTTAATATATTTTAGTCCAAGCAAAACTGTTTAAACTTAAAATAGCTATTAATTTAGCTTCTTCGTAGAAAACGGTTAATCTATGTTCACAAATCACACAAAAACAGACACATCCAAAACACGAAGCTACACACCTTTTTAAATCGTGAAGATTCTTGACAGCTCAATTCTGTCAGGATTGTAATTATCACTTTGAGAAAATAGGTAGAGTGGAAATCATAGGTAGAGCGTACCGCTGGCTGCAGATCACTGTAATTCAGTTGTTCAACTGTACTTGAGCAGGTGCATTTGTGTGAAGATCAGCAACTGGCAAAGTCGCTGAAGGCTAACGCTCAGTGCAATGTATTCTCTTGATTGAGCAACACAGACATTATCGTCGCCTGAGTTACATTTACATCTGACTGGGCGCTGGATAGAGGGAGGCGGATAGATGAACTTAATTAATACGAAGCTAGAGCTGGGCGCTGTAACCTACATTAAAGGAACACATTTGTCTATGTGGAATATACGAGTTTAATGTGTTGGGGTTGTCATATAAATATGTAGCGAACAAAATGTCATTTTAGATATTTAAAAAATTAAAAGAAAGCGACGTTTTTGGTCATAAAGAATCTAATTACAGTTTACAATATAGTCGTTAAATCAAAGAAAGTAATCTTTAGTTTACTACGAGGTTAAGAGCAGATTATTTTTATTTGAAAATCTGTCCAGGTCTGCCTACACCAAAGCGTGTTATACAGCTGGTAGGAGTTGACCTGACTTGCTATGATTTTGATCAGCTTCACAATGCAATCTAAATATCAGAAAAAAAGTGCTTATTAGATATATGTTTTTCCTATAAGGAAAATGAAGTTTGTACTCTGAGTAATGACACTCTTTGGGACTTTTTTTATTATTATTATTATATTGCAGGCTGCAAGATATCAAGCCTTACGAATTGAACAGATACAAGTTTTATTATTATTATTATTATTATTATTATTATTATTATTATTATTATTATTATTATTATAAATAACTAAAGAAAAGGCGTTTGTTTACTTATAAATACCGGTACAACATTACAGTAACGAATATGGAAAACCAGCGGTAGCTAGTGGTGATAAATTATATATAGACGCTATGTGAGACAGGCTGTGCATTCTATAGGCTTTGTTATAATTACATTTGATACACAGATGATTTGCCTGCTGAAGAAGGTTTTAGACATTTTTAAAAGTTTAAAAATTTTAGAAATGCAGTACATTGTCAAACTATTTATTTGCATTGATAGTATGCATAATATAGACCTGCCTAATTCCACTCTTTGAGATGTGTTTAAAGTGACATCTAGTGGGAAAAAAGGCTAATGCATTATTATACCCTAAAGACTATATTGTATAAAGCTGGTCAGACCCGACTCACAGGATTATCCAGACGAGTTAAACAGAAACTCAGTGAGGTAAAGGCAGATTTATAGAAAACTGATACTAAATGAACATTGGAACAGAACCCAAAACAATTCAAACCCAGCACCAGAATTATTACAAACACCATTAGAAAGGGAAACACACACACACACACACACACACACACACACACACACACACACACACACACAAACACACACACACACACACACACACACACACACACACAAACACACACACACACACACACACACACACATATCTGTATCTGAAGCTTTAGCTATGTCATTAGGCAATTCGAAATGAATTAATTTCAGATGACAGTAAACATTTACCACTCATTACTTTTATTTGGTGTTCCATACAGCTGTGAATAAAGCTACAGTTTAGTGAAACCTGATTAATTCAATAAGATTCAGTCAATGCTTGTTGACCCCTCATTGGTATTTGAGAAATGTTAGTAATGCTTGAATAAACAGTTTGGCTAAATATTACGGTAAAGGAAATGTTTTTATTCAGAGTACTCTGTGATGCGTTTACATGCTAGCTGTGGATTTAGCGAAAATGAAAAGCAGTTTTTTGGAGTGAAATATACTGTATAATCGTTCTTATAAAATGGCTTTTTGTTCAAAGGGATGAATTTACGTGTTTTCGTGCAGGTTGGACAGCGCGTCTGTAAATATTTTTTTTGGAAAACGTGTGTGTGCTGGGTCCATAGTTTTAATAGGCCTGAGGGTGGCATTCAAATTGGAAATAGCTTGTTTACAAATACGTACCCCTTCATGAAAAAACATTACTTTAAAGGGCTTTTTTTTTTTTTTTTTTTTTTTTTTTTAAGTGATCATATTACAATCACGTAACCCCACAAATCCGGCAGGAAATTCTACAGTTGTAACACTCTGTCCCCTGTCCAAACAATTTAGAAATGCCACAATTTTAAAAAGCCAAATTCAAAACATGTGCTGAAGTCATACAGTGCAGTGATTGGATACACATCACCCTTCTCTTGATCCCAAGGCACTATATATATAAAGGCTCTTCTTCTGAGGGGTTTTAAGCCTGAACAGAATAACCTCAGCCATGGCTTTGCTGCAGATAGCAATGCTTCTGTCTATTTCTGTTTGCGCCTTTTGCTATCCGCCTACCTGCTACACAAGAGTTTTAAACCTGGGAAAGGAAATAACAGAGCGCGCCCAACGCATGAAGAAACTATAGAAGAAACTATTGCTGGGGCAGTGTTAAGTGCTTCTGTGCCCATATGAAGATGTAATGTACTGAATGTGCTGCCATGATACCTTACCTGTGTGCTCTCTGTTTGTTTCTATTGAATCATTAAACACACATAATCTGCCTCCACAGAACTCCTGTGTTATGTCAAAAATGCGCTCTTACCTGTCTTTGGTTGAGAGCTTGCGTGACCGAATTTGCACAGAGGACAAGAATGTGCAGGATCAAATCAGAGAGGTTCGTCGGCTGTATCTCATCATGGCACAGATGTGTCATGCGGTATGTGTTTGTTATTGTTCACTAAAATGTCATTCTGTCACATAAATGTACCGCCTTGGTGGCATTGATTGATGTTAAGAATTTACTCTCATTATAATCAGTTTAAAAGGACCGTTTCACAATATAATTTCATTTATTATATTCTATTTTTTATATTTATTTTATAAATAAAAAGCAACAGCTTTGGAAAAATATTTTGTCTGAATATTGCCTCTGTTTGATATTCCCCAAGATTGCAGAATCAAAAAGTTTAGCTTTCAAGAACACAATACGATGAATAAATAAATAGAATTGTTTCAATGCAGATATGTCAGATATGTAGTCAGAGATGTAGTTTGTGGAGCGATGATGCCAAACGGGTTTGTGTTTCCCATTTCTTAACAGGAACTTGTCTTTTACACGGATGACTGCGCAGAATTAAACCGTAAAGCGACTATCCCCACTTGAGGTATCAAGCACGCCATCGCCAGTCTTGAACTGCAGAAGGCGGCATGGTTTTTTTTTTCATGTAGATGTTTACAGTATATTTAACAGCAATACAGACCTATTCCATGCAATTTCAAGATACTTTACTTTGTTTGTTTTAAATCCTTACTTTAGAGATGTTATCTGAACTTTTGAACTATTTTCCAAAATGTTTATTTTACAATAAAAATGTCTTGTATCTTATGACACGCTGTATTAAACTGACTCTATAAAACTGTATACAACACTTGCTGATTATCTTGGTTAACAGATTTCACTAATTCAGTTGCCAAGTGCCATTTTCAGCTATTTGGGGATGTAGTTTCTGCAACATTTTCTTTGTAATCAACAGAAATCGGGTTTTATTTTTTACTTTAATGACAGTATTTCTGGCATCTAGAACTGTTACTGTAATCACCAGGTTTACCTTGGTTTCAAAAAGTGGGAATTATCAAGTACGAGAATTGATAGCTTAATTTTTATTTTCTGAAAACACTGTGTTCAACTTCAGTATTTCATGGGAAAGGCTACTCATGACAGAATTAGGTTTCTGTGTGTAGTTTTTCTAGTGCTGATTCTTTAGCTTATAACTTGATCCTGACAGATATTTTGTATGTCTGTAGTATAACTCGTCCTCATTCTCCTAATCTATTTGTAATGTCAGGAGTTTCTTGGTGTAGAGTACTGTACAAGTAGTGTTGCTATACGAAGTAAAGACAGCAGGTGGCAATAGTGGGCAATTGATTTTTCCTAGTGTGCCGCATTTATGTAGTGCATGAAAAGTTAACATAAAACAATCTTGAGTACCCGCCTTTCATATAAATAGTTTTCCTACAGAAAAAACTGATGAACGTATATATTTTAATGCAGTTTTTTTTCAACAGCTTATCTATTCAATAAGCACAAGCAAACGTGCCGCATACATTAAACTCTGTTGATAAATAGCACATTAGAATAATTCATAGATCAGGCGCACACATAACAAAACATATCTTGCAAAAACATTTCAATTGCATTAAGAAAGCGCACGCTAACAGCATACATGCTTCACTTCCTATGCCTATTTTAAAATCATCACACGCCCTTTAGTCCTGTCAAACTTCACACGCATCCTGCCAGGTTGGTAAATGTAGTTTTTCTAACCCACAGAACCTTCAGTGAACTATTATAAACCACATGTAAAATAAACTACAACTACCAAGAGCGCTACGTTTTCAAAGAAGGCGGGGCTTGTTTTACAGCAACAATATTATGCTCAGAGCAACACCAGTCATTTGAGCGTTAGCAGGTGGGGAGTTTGTTAATGGTTTGTGCTACTGATGTGAACTATAGCAGTTTATGCTTGGTTTATTATTATTATATATATATAAAAAAAGGCTAAATACTTTCTTTATGTGAAATGCTGAAATAAAAACAGTTTAACCCATTAGGGCGTGGTCTTAAAGTTTGCCAGGGAGTTTAAATTCAGTCGCTATTTTTCTTTTCTGGTTTTAATGACATGGTTAATGTAGTTTGTAGTGGATGAAGCCAATTGAAACAAGGTAGTTTTCAATGTGAATATTTTCATTCAACACGTTTTTTCTTCACATTTTAATTGTGTGATTCAACGCAACATGGCTTTTGCAAAATTCAGCAAAATCTTACGACTTTCCACTTTTGAGAAAAGGAAAACAAAACAGTATGAACATGTACAGAGGGATTTGAACCCCAACGATATCTGGGAAATTATCGGAGAATTGGGGGACGGAGCTTTTGGCAAAGTTTACAAGGTGAGATTATTATTATTATTATTATTATTATTATTATTATTATTATTATTATTATTAATTCAATGTCATACTGTATTTGCAGCACTTAGCTACTGTAACAGGCTAGGGTGACACAATGAAACGTTTGGATATTGCTGGAGTTTCATACACGCCTGGGTTTGGCTTTTAATACGGTATGTGCTTTCAAAAACATTTTGGCAGGGGAATTCAGGCTCATGTGTTGGCAATATCGACAAAAACCGATGCATGTCACACCAGGAAATCGGTGGCACATCGGATTATAACCAAGTTATGTAAAGAAAAGTGTCGTTAAATCACTGACAAGAGTCTCTTAAAGGATGTACAGTTTTATTTTTAAACGCACATATCAAGCAGCAGCACGTTTGTTTTTGTTAAAGGCGCTCTAATTACACAGCAATAGGAAGTTGGACATTGGAAAATGACTACACTCTAGATTTGGAACCTATTAATGTGTGATTGAATGTAAAGCCAGCGGTTTACATTCATTTTGCAGGCATCCTATTTCCTAGTGAACAGGTTCTCTCCGATGTCCACAACAAACGCAAAAGCTACAGTAGAAATGTCACTGAAGGCCTGTGGTTGCTGAGCTGAGCTCTTGTGGTCATACTGGAGTCATTCAAATAATTATTCAGGGCAGGGTTGGGGCACATTTGAATAAACATTGTGTGAGACCTTTCTCTACAGAAACAAACAAACAAAAAAAAAAAATCAAACCTGTGTTTCTAATTCTCATTTTTGCTCACTAGCAGTTGCTGGAATTTTCACTTCTGTCAAAATGGAAAGAACACACATTGACAGATGAAGGAGCTGTCTTACAAAGTATGAAGTTACTAATAGCTCTAAAGCTCCTACAGCAGGCTGCCCAAAATGACTGGCCCCTTTTAGATATACCATCTTCACTTTGTGTCAGTGTGTCAGTAACATTAGTCCTGTCTGTTTTGCATTGCTTCTGCTCCCACACTAACACTCTTCCTAATGTTTAATCAGCACCTGGACAAGTGCAACAGGTCATACGTCAAGAAACACAGAGGGCCAAGTGAAAGGGGCTTATTAGTAAAACATCACAAGCACTGAGCTGTGCCAGAGCAGTGCACTGGGAAGTAGATGTTTGGTGGCAAGGCTGCAGTGTGTAGGCGTTAACTTACACTATTTGATAGTAAACACCTAACACCTTCATCTTAACCCTTTTTCATGCCTGTGCCAGTGGCAGTTATTTTCCACGTCCCGGCACTAAAAATATTAGCACTTTGGGGAGAAAAAATGGAGTGTTGGAACACTAGTATTGTTTAATACATTTACTAACTTGGGAGGATTCGCTGAACATTTGACAAGACGTAGGGGGGTGTGAAGAGACAGAGCACCTGCTGATTTTTAAATCCTTTTTTTAGTTAAATCAGTTCCTGTGCTCGTGAATTTAACTGGCACTTTTTCCTACTGAGCTTTAATGTCTGGCTGGTAAATTTGGCCATGTGTTCATGCAGACAGACCTTGGTTCATAATCCTCAGCGTACCTTACTTAAAACAGCAACATATGACGCCTCTAAAGAAAGGCCATTTATGCTTAATGTAGTAAAATAACCCTATCAGACCACAGTTTAAAGAACCAGGTCATTCATCCTCCCCCACCACTCCCCCCATCCTGTTTCCATACGTTGTTTTCAGAGCTTCATGTTCAACTATCAAAATATAAGCGTCCCATATGTTTAAACCTTATTCATGTTGAGCAGCATTAATTAAATATTAGAGGATTAAATATCACATGTTAAACAGCATTCAAATATCACAGGAATACAATATTACATGTTAAACAGCATTCAAATATCACAGGAATACAATATTACATGTTAAACAGCATTCAAATATCACAGGAATACAATATTACATGTTAAACAGCGTTAAATAAATACTACAGAATAGACTGGATTGTCTTGTTCATCGGTTTATGTTTTTGCAGAGTGATCTCAGATGTTAGGTGATCCGTTATTTAAACAACCTACAGTTAGTTGATGAAAACAAAAGGTTGTGTTTTTCATTTATGGTGGCTGTGTTACATATTCTGGGAATGTAATATTTTGTTGAGTGTTATAGTGTAGAAGATTTACAGTTTTTTTGTGTGGGTGTTTTTGATGAAACACTACTGGATACTTTCTTTTGAAAAAGAAACTAGCGAAGTACCTGTGACATAGTTTACTCTTATTAACTAGCCTTTAAAACCAGCTTTGACGAAATCTCTGTGGCCCAGGCACACCAGTGCCTCGTGATAAGTTCGCTTGACAGAGGGTGTGGGCAGGATGTCCCTGCTCTCAAGTATTCTGTGACATTGTACATAATTCACTGTTTAGGGAAACCTCCCACTTAAAGCTGTAACTTAAAAGGCACAAGTTTAAATGTGCAGTTTCCTGTCAGGATGCTGTTGTTGTAGTGAAGTCACTGGACTGTAACTTAGAATAACAGTTTGAAGTTGAAGACACAGCACATTTTTTCTTTATAGCTAATATGCTAAATGCGAGTTTCTGTAAGTGGGTCACAACTGAGGCTTAAAAAGTAATCGTCTCGAGTTTTATGACTGTGGTAATAAAACTTGTAGTATTTTTTGGGCAGTGTAGAATTAGTTAAGTTTTAAATTTGACTATTTCGATGTTCAAACCTATAATTTTAATGATTCTATGGTTACTGTAAGCAGGATGTTGACGTTGGGTGTTCTCATTATCGTAATGTCAAAAGAACTGCATTGCACTGTAGTATTCTTTTTGTAACATGGGAGAATTGCACACGTATGGTAAAGGCTACAGTAAGTATATAGTAAGGGACAGAAAGAGAATTTTAAATTGAATTAGGCCTAACAGGCAACTGCATCAGCTTGGTCATGTTTGGCAGTGATAGGGTGTCTAAGATACTTGGGAAAGGTAGTACTGGAACTGAGACCCCAGCAGCCACTGAATATTGGAAATCTTCTTGCAACACAGCCCTCTCACTAAAACTGGCCTGCGTGTGAGCTGAGACTTAAGCCTCTTGTCACTTTAATTGGCACTGGCAAGCAAAACTTGTCTGTTTATTTTATACAGGCAAAATAAAGTTATTTTGGACCTGTGTGTTTTTTATTTTTTCAGTGTTATGCAAAATCAAAATTACATTACAATATAGTGTAGGCATACATCAGTAGAGCAGTGCGTTTAGAGCATTCGAGCACTTTCACCCAAATTTACAAGTGCTTCTTCAGGTCAAGGGCATGGACCCCTTCCTGAATGGAACTCTCTTGAATGCTGTGGTTTTTAGTGAAGTAGTTCAGTAAGCAAGAAAGCAAATTATACTTTGACCTAAAAAACATTGATAAAGACAGAGAACTGGGTGGAGCCATAAAGCCATGAAATTATTTTTGTTGGTTTTTTTTGCCCAAAATTCCTGTCATTTTTAACCACTCTAGATACATTGTATTACTGTAACCGTCTTGTGTCATTCAATGTTGGCTGTGGGTAACCCATTTATGATAGAGTTTTTTGGACACCGTTTTAATTCCCAAAGGAAAATAAATAATTCTGCTGTGGTAGGAAGTTTATAATTTTGCAATGCCCTTATCAAGATAAAGGATCACGCGTCCAGGGTTCCAGTATTTGCCAAAGAAAGCAGTATTAGTGAATGTGCAGTTACAATAGTTTCTACATTGTCTGGAGTGCCAACCCTGCTCTTTTTATGCAGAATACATATACTGATTCAGTCAGTAAAGTGGTTGCATAGCAGAAGAATGGAACACCAGCTATGTCATAGATTTCTGTTTAATTCAAAATGCTGGTTAATGTTCTCTGATGTAGTACTGTACATACTGCAGTTGCGAAGGGTGAACAAGACATGGCAAATATGTGTTCAAGATGTGTTGGCAGCAACAGAATTCAGAGCAGATTCTATTGGACAAGGTAGATACTTACTGGAAGAGGGGAGAGGTTGTGGTTTATAAACAACCTCAGCTTGTCCCTGCCTGTTTAACAGTGATCTTTATTTTAAACAATGTTTTATTTGATTGGGGTCCATAATGTTGTCAAGGACGAGCATTAGACGCTGCAGAGCAAACAAGTTGAAATACACGATTATACAGTCACAGAGTTAGGCAAACATCTTACTGTATTACCTGTTGAAGTAATACTACTACAATACAAATAGTAATAATCATAATAGTATGCCACTATCTCCTGCTTTCCAGGGATGAACAATTAAGCATTTGAGCCCGAAGGAGCGGGCTTAATCGTGTGGTAATGCCTGCCTTGTGCAGCTACATGCCGAGCTGAAGGCGAGTGCATTAACATAACAAGAAGGGCATTACCACACGATTAAGCCTGCTTCTGAGGGCTGAAATGCTATTAGAATGTGGATTGATTTGGAACGGTGAATAAACAAAGTTTGAATACTAACATTTGGGATTTAAGCCTGTCTGATTGACCAATCAGGTTACAGGAAATCTCCTTTCCATAATCTAATGTACTGTAGTATCCACTGGCTATGTCAACCTGTCTCCAATATCCATATTGTGGACTAGTTTCCTCCCAGAATTAGGAGAGGAATCCTAAATCAATAACACCTGAAACTTCATTGTTTTGCATTCTGTTGACTTTAAATCTAGACTAGGAAGTATTGAGAGGTTAATTGTATAATTAGATTTACTTGAACATGAACAGTAACAGGCAGCTGTTGCTAGGCAGCATGGACTCAGAGTTGTTTTTAATTCTTCTAGAGTGTCTTCCCATGTAAACAGAATTGATTGATTATTATGCCATTTACTGTACGTTGGGCATTATGAACTCCCCAAAGCTAAACTACAAACAAGAAAACGTGGTTAGCAACAAAAACGTTGAAGTGCTGTTATTGATATGTTTGGTTTTATGATTTGATGGTTAAAAAAAAAAAAAACTGCAAGTAGTATTTTGTATTATCTGTATAAATATAGTACAAACAGAAATAATCCAGAACCTCTTTAAATGGCTACAGAATGCAACAGTCCAAATGAGTTTCATTCGCAGGTTCCAAAGCATATTAGTAATAAAAAAAAAGACTTCAATCAAAAGACCATTGACTGTCCACATCACACATGGGTGGAGAAACACACTCTAGAGATCTGAGCAGCTATATCACCGAGGAACTGATTCAGCAGTATGAGTAATTGCAAAATGGTACATGTTCTGTCATGAAGTTTTATACACCCTCCTCGTTCTTTACAAAACTGCTTTTGTCCTTTGTTAGGTTTGTTGATCGATCGTTACAGAAGCTGAGATTTAGAATTGAACTACTTTGTGTGTTTTCAGGACTACTTTGAAGGAAACATTCTGCAAGCCTGTTCATCTCTGTATGTTATATTTATGATATAGTGCATTTAAGGCTTCAAACAGAATGGAGGAGTGAGTTACAGTCTTAAAGAAGGACGTTGTTAGGATTAGGTGCGTGTTGCATTATATGTTTCTTAGAATATCAGAAATATTATTGGCCTAGAGGTAATATATATATTTTTTTTAATCAGACTTACACCAAGTATATGAAAGCACCCCAGTTATAATTATGCCAGGTCACAGGTCAGCTGGTAAGAACATCATTGAGACCCCTCTGCTTCTTCCTGTGAGTGTTTGAGGAGCACAGAGAAGAGGCACAACATCTTTGTGAGTTCAATGATTTGGTACTGTATAAAACAATTGATGGTCCTCTTGGATAGTCCATAGTGTTTGTCATCCTTAATTTAAACACACAACCATAATAGATATGAGAGCCTGAAATGTAAAACAGCATGAGTGAGAGGAAGCATTACCACACAGACAGCAGTGAGAGGGTTTTTCCGAAGCACACTCCCACACATAAACGTAAATACAAGATAAAAGGAGACTATATATCTAGACAAATAAAGCAATTCACTTTTGTTTTTTGTTTTTTAAACACATTTACAAGAAATACAGCCTAATGTACTGCATATCTGTCTGGGATTGTGTTGTGATTTAGTTTTATTAAAGCTTATACTGTGTGTGAAGTCCTGTCTGTGTCCTTGTGAATTTTAGATGAGGAAGCCAGTCTGTCCGTGTTCGGCTTATTGCAGATACGGTAACAATGTCCTTCTTACAGTCCACAGCCTGGAGCTCAGATGTCTGGCTCAATTATTCTGCTGTGATTACAAACATTTCCCCATCTTTTGGGTTTATGTTGTTACCACCCTGAATTTGTACTTTTAGGTTAAGTATTAAAACATGGGACTACTCTATGTACAATAGAACAACTTATAGTATAACAAGGCGGTTTCTTAAAAAGGGATGGTGTGAGTCTCCGACCCTGTGAAGATTCTTCAAACTCGGCCGTTCGCAATAAAATGTACCCTTTTCAATTCCCTCTGTCTTCAGTCCTCAAAAGATTCTGGTACTGAAGGCTCTTGTGGAGTTGTGTGTCCTTGGGGAGTGTGTGTTTCCATTCACCTCGCACTATATGAAATCAACATACTGAAGGGGCTTAAGTATGTGTGTGTGTGTGTATATGTGTGTATATATATATATATATATATATATATATATATATATATATATACTTAAAGCCCCTTCAATCTATTTTTATTTATTTTTTTATCCTCATAACTGGAAGAAATTTACTACAGAAATTGGGTGTGGAACTTCCTGTTAAACTATGAAAAAAGCAACTATAAGTAAAGCAGCTGTTTGTTGTGTGCTTTTTTGGCCGTGGCCCAGGACACTTTTTTTATTATTTGTGTACTGTGCTTAAAATGTTGCTAACCCTAATATCATCAGCAGGTTTGAAACATGTAAGTTAGGTGGTTTAAACCTGTCCAAGTACAGAAGCATGTATCCTTGCTACATGCTGTATTCTTTTTAAAGGGATATGTTACAGTAAGTGGGTGGCTGATAAAGATGTTATTTCCTTTATACCACACCCAAGTGAAACCACCACAAATACAAAGCTCTGTTACTACTTTTTTTGGGTGTCAGAAGGGCAAGATTTTGATGTCTCTTGATTCAGTTACAGTACTTGTACTGGGGTTTTCTAATGACATAATTGTGACATAGTAATGTATAGTTTATACTACTGCCTTCAGTGTTTCACACCTCTCAGCAAAAACGCTGAGTTTTCTCACTTGGTTCAATGTCAGGGAAGCAGAGGTAATCCAGGTAAGCATTGTGAGTGAGCACACCTTCAGCTCTGTTCAGCAGCCACGCCTGACTGGCTGGTTGAAAACAGCAAGTGGAGCATTCTGTTATCGGATAGTCCTTGAAAAAATACTGATTCTGTTGCAACGTAGAAAATTGAGGCTCCCCCATTAAACATGCGAACAAAGATGGGTTGAGTTTAATCTTTTTATGTGTAATGTTTCTTAATTGTGTAATCCAAATGCACACCTAGACTCACTGTTAAAACATTAGTGCACAGGTATACTGTATGCATATGCTGATGCTAATGTTTTATGTCTTACCAAAAGGTTGTTTTGAGTGTTTTAAACTATTTTTCTGTTTTGTTAAACCCTGTGGGCATAAAGCTGGCGAATACAGTGTACTGTCTATCTTTTGTAATCAATACATACCATGCAGGCAGTTGAATTTCAAGTTTTTCCAGGACTCTCAATGTCTTTAGGTGTCAAGCTGCTGTTTATCGGAGTACAGCCCTGGTATTCTCACTGTGCATGTACTGCATACTCATACTAACAATGCAGACCTTTCACACACTGAGGCTCTGCCCATGTCTCCACAATATGTGCAGGTACTGGGGGTTCTAGAAGATGAGCTGTTGCTTGCAGTACAGTACAGTTCACAGCATGGCCCCACCTCCCAAGCAGTGTAACTCCTGTATAGGGATGTTCACATACCTCCCTTTCTCCTTCTTTTCTCTCGCCGTTGTTGTACCCTTTAGCCGTAGTGTATACTGTACACATCTAAACAATTGCTTATTCAATTGTGATAGAACTTGCTAAGGACCTTCTTGAGCATGTCTTATGAGAGTACAGTATCAGAATCTGAGGCTTCAAGGAAGTTCCCTGTCTGTCTGCCCGTCCGTCAGTAACACTTGTGTATTATGTAGAGAACCACAAATTATATTGCTATGAAAGCTGCTTATGACATTCTTTAGCGCAGGTTATTTAGAACAGCAGAATGTGTGGATGTTACGTTTCTGTTTTGATATGTATTCAGTGGATGTAGTGTGGGCCAGTGGTTAAAGTCCAGGGCTTGTAACCAGAAGGTCACTGGTTCAAATCCCTCCTCTGCCACTGACTCGCTGTGTGACCCTGAGCAAGTCACTTCACCTCCTTGTGCTCCATCCTGCGGATAAGGTGTTATGTCCTATTGTAAGTGACTCTGCATATAATGCACAGTTCACATCCTACCTCTGTAAAGCTCTTTGTGATGGTGGTCCACTATGAAAGGCGCTATATAAAAAATAAAGATATTATTATTACTGTGCTGTAGATCATGGTGGTTTGCTTTTTCGCAACGCTAATACAGTAGTTCTAATTATAGAGCTATTGGTTAAGTCTGTCATCACTGACGTACTTGTTGAATTATTTACCTTTCCTGAAGCAGGCAATGTTTGATGTGAGATTGGGAACTTGTTAGGAGGATAAGAAACACAACATTTAATAAAGTGATCTGTGTGTTAATGAATGAATATTTTGTGTTGCAGGCTAAAAACAAGGAGACTGGTGTGCTGGCTGCTGCAAAAGTGATAGAGACGAAGAGTGAAGAAGAACTGGAGGATTACATGGTGGAAATAGACATCCTGGCATCCTGTGACCACCAGTACATCGTCAAACTACTGGATGCCTTTTACTTTGAAAACCAGCTGTGGGTAAGACAACGCTACGGGTGCTTTCACACCAGACAGACAGTTTTATAGCACTCTTTTTTCATATTGTAGCAATCTTTATTTGGAGCAAACTGAGTTTTGACCTGCAGCCTTAAACTCAGTCCTTCAGTGTCTTTCAGTCAGCAGCTGAAAGATGAATTAAGATTCATTTCTGTTAAGGCTGCCCTGTGAATTGGTTGTAAACGCTGCATTGAACTGAAAAGTCAGCATCTGGTTTAACAGGCAAATCCACCAAAACATGTAATAAAACAATAATGAAGGAGTATGCTGTAGGGTTATTTTTTGGATTCAAAAGGTTTCTAAATAAAGCCTGGAATAACGAAATTCAGCTGAAGATAGCTGTAGATAGCCTCATTTCCTTTATCTGGGCAAGGCCAGTACTAATTTGGCACAGATTAATTCTTGCTGTCTATACACAGAACCTTTTCTAATAACCCAGGAAAGGGACGCATAGAATTTACTCACTCATTGTGTGTTTATATGACCATTATTTAATTCTTGTAATTCATAACCTTTTGCTGCAGTGTAACTGCTTAGCTTTGAGAATGGGTGGCGGCAGGATGTTAACAAACTGGAAACTAAACAAGTTCACTTTTACTTAATGTGACTCTACAAACTAGATTAGATTAGATTAAGCATATTTTATATTAAATAAACAATGAGAGTAAAGTAGAACCATGGCTGTCAGCATAGTTACCATTTTCATTTGGCAGTTCCAGACATTTTGGGTGTGACGTCTCTAGGAGCGATTATCATTGATCCCTCTTAAGCCAGTTTACAGAAAACTCACAGGCTTGGTACATTTCAGTTTTAAAATAAACTGAATAGAATATAAATGGTTGAACCTGGCATTGGTAGTCTTGTTAGTCTTCAAGACGTATCATCTTGGGTAAGTTTCACTCAGTGGAAACATCTGATTTCTTGTAGCAGCCAATGGGAGGGCATCCAAAAAATGTTTGATTCCCATTGATTGCTTGAAAGGAATCCATGCTTCCTGGATGAGCAATTTACTTTTCAAAAATCCAATATATTGTTTTCGATTTGGTTATTGCTCCATGTACTGTAGTTTTGGAGAGACACTCACTTTATTCATGTCTAAGATGGACAGAATTAGTTTAAACTACTAAATGAACATAGGGAATGCCAAGGATACAGTGTAGAAACCATACAGTGCGTTTTGAAATGTCAATGTGGTGACAGGTACAGCAGTAGTCATAGAAACTGCAGGCAGGTTAAACTAGTCTACCACAGTTTTCTGTGTTTATGCCAGCTTGTAACTAACACAGGAAAGCAAAGCTTCAGTTCTTTCAAATCCTCTCATCTATACCAGCAGGGGCGGCACATTCTTGAACCCACGGACAGCATGAAGGGCTCGTTTGTTTCAAACATGAAAAAAGATATTCAGACTTTATGTGTGCATATTATTCCAGAAACAATCCTGCATCGCAACATGTCATACACACTATTTTACTGCCCGTGTCTGAATATCTCTGCTGTGGAATTAACTCTTTTTGTGCTGGAAGATTTGAGTATTGAGACCTTCTCTTTGCACACAAAACAGCTGTGTAAATAAGACTTCCAGAAGCTTTATAGCTATTTTGAACAAACCTTGTTTAAATTGAGGGTTGAATATGTTTGAGCAAAAGCTTGTTGACAGGATGTGGGATATGGGCACTACTAGAAGTGCTGTATTGTGGTATTGCTATTCTGCACCACTGTACGTATACGTACACTACTGTCCATTGAGGTTTACTGCATCTTGATGCAGGCTTTTCTGCAAAAGTGGTTTCATTAGTAGACTTTAAAATAGTAATGTAATTTGTACTTGGGACCTTTTGGTGCTAGCTGATGCCAATTGTGTAGTAGTAAGGTTATATAGTCTTACATCAGATAGTTTTACACGTTCTGGAACAGCCCAAGCAATTGGAATTGAACAATCTCACACATTAAATAAATTTATTCCAAGATACAGGTTCTTAAGGGTTTTGAAATATCTTGTGAGCAGAACTGCCTCCACCTGTTTTAAGAATTCCTGCAGTTGTTATGTTGATCATGGGAGAATAATAGGAGGCTGTGTGGTCCAGTGGTTAAAGAAAAGGGCTTGTAACCAGGAGGTCCCCGGTTCAAATCCCAGATCTCACTCACTGACTCTCTGTGTGCTGTGTGACCCTGAGCAAGTCACTTAATCTCCTTGTGCTCTCTCATTCAGATGAGATGTTGCTGTAAGTGACTCTGCAGCTGATGCATAGTTTACACACCCTAGTCTCTGTAAGTCGCCTTGGATAAAGGCACCTACGTAGGGGCTCCCAAGTGACACATCCAGTAAAAGGCGCTCCACGTGGAGTGCAGGATGCGCCCTATAGCCTGGAGATCGCAGGTTCGAATCCAGGCTATGTCATTGCTGACCGTGACCGGGAGTTCCCATTGGCCGAGCACCACCCGGGTAGGGAGGGCTTAGGTCGGCAAGGCAATCTACGGTTCACTGCTCACCAGCGACCCCTGTGGCTGATAGGGCGCCTGCGGGTCTGCAGTAGACCCATTCAGATCTGTGTTGTTCTCTGGCACGATAGGTCTGGTGGCTTCGCTGTGGGTCCGTAGTGCGAAAAATGATGGATTGGCAGGAACACGTTTCAGAGGACGGTGTTTTAGCCTCCGTTTCCTGAGTTGCCGGGGGGTTGCAGCGGTGAACCGGGATAAAAATAATAATTGGGCATTCCAAACTGGGGAGAAAACCAGGGTAAAAAAAAAAAATAAAAATTAAAAAATGACAAATTTATAAAAAAAAATAAAAAAGGCACCTGCTATAATAATAATAATAATAATAATAATAATAATAATAATAATACTAATAATAATAATACAAAGGCAGAGCAAATTGTGCGGGGGTTATATTTCCTCTGACCCTGATTTAATGTAATGTGTTCAGAAAGCCATAAAGCTTCAAAAAAGTCAGCTATATTTACAAGACTAGACTGAACATGTAAATAATTAGTTCATTTATTATTGAGAGAGCCTTTTGTACAGCAGAAACAAAGGGAGTTAAAGAACAAAGTTAGAACATAAGCTGTATTGAATGAATGAAGAATACCTCTTCCGCAGTGAAGGTTTGATCCCTTTGTTGTTTTTTTCCATGGGGTCTTAACATGTTTACTGTTCATTAATTACAGCAGACCCTGGTTGTGTTCACTTTATATGCACTTATTCCCAGTTACCAGGTAAGATTTCATTTAAATTGCGTTAAACAGCAGCATGTGTTTTCACCATTTAAATATATCCAGCAAGCTGAAGATCAACCAGAAATGCATTAAGCCATTCAATAATGGCTCTAATTCTGTTAATAATAATAATAATAATAATAATAATAATAATAATAATAATAATAATAATAATATTATTTACATAAAGAAAAGAAAGGTACAATTAACTCATCATGAAATATAATATTTCCTTCTAACAATGTGAAACTGATCTAGATATTGTGATCAGCACATAAGGGTTCCTCATTTTGCGTGAGGACTGTAAAAAGACCAGATATGTCCACTACCATTCATAACATTAATACATTTCAAGAAAAGCCGTTCAGCTGTTTTAGAATCTGTGTTGCACTTAGATAACCTTTTGCTGGACACACCTATTTGTACTATATTATTATCTTGGGGGGTAACAAGGAAACAATCTTAATTCGGGAATCTCTGTTTTTAAAACTAGTTTTAATGTCCGGTTTTAGACACACAATGCATTCTCTTTCATGACTCAATTTGGAGTGGAATGCTGTTTTAACAAGTATGTCAGGTGCAGCCTTATGACTCCGACATTATGAATATACGAGCTTGGCTACCTTAGCAAGGTAAAATATGATCCTTGGCAAGCGTGGATCCTGTTTTAGGGAGGGGCAATCAGAGTTAAAATGTAACAACTTGCTTCACAGCTCCAAACATGTGAAATGTATACATATCTATAAAATAATTGTAGACAGGCACTTGTGTTTTGTATAACGAATAGATATATTATTGTGACACTGTGATTAATAATAATCGTAATGTTGCTTAGGGATGAGCCATTGCTGGATTTATTAAACCAGGAATCACCTTGATTGTAGCAGCCACCTGTTTCTAGGGGTAATCCTAGGAAAACTAGAGACAGGTGAATGATGTAATTCAGGGCGATTTCACTGGTGCTGTAAAGTGCTCTAATAAAATCCAGTTTGTCTAGTGTCTTTCCCTGCAGGTTATTCAGAATAAGCCCTTACTGCAGCATTGTCTTGTTAAAAAAACAGCTGCGTCGAGTTTCATGTTCCTAATGAAACTGACATCTCCTGTGTTTATCCCATTCATTCAGTCTTGTGTTTACATTGCTGAACCTCTGCCAAGTCTACACTGGTATTTACTGTAAAATGTAGTCCCATGAACGTTACTAGCCGCAGTCTGGACCGAAAAAATGCAGTTCTGTATACCAGCATCAAGTTCAAAGTTTAGGCTTGGAATGTATTTCTTTGATTTGGAACATTGTACATACCTGATGTGATTAGCCATTGCTCACTGGGGTTTATCTCAAGTATTTACAGGAGTCCAGCTAATCTCTAACAGTCCTTAACATTAAATACCATTTTATGATTGAACAGGTTCGTGTCCTTCCCTACTGCATATATTAACGCTCTGTTGTGTACCTTGCTATTGTTAAATATGTAAGGTTATCTATGATTACAGCAATCTTTGTAAAATAACACACACCCTGTGTGAAACACATGACTGAGCTTCTCTGCATACCTTTTATAATGTACACCTCGTTTATGGACTCTTGTTAACCCACACCTCTTCCACACTACCCTTAAAAACAACGATACTATGACCCTAGCACACTGTTATGTAACATGCAATCCCTGCAAGACTAAGGCTGAATAAGTTTTGAATGAGTACCCTTTTTGAACTTTTCATTCTCAACATGATTCGGAACTAAAACAAAAAAAAAAAGCAGGAAACAAGAAAAAACATTCTTTTGGAGAGAAAACTTCTTGCGTGTCAGTTTTTTAACCCTTATTGAGGTATTTCATTTATTTCTGGAGCAATGCGTTGAATGCTAAATAAAAAGTGCAACAACATATATTAATCACAGGAGTATGCACAACCTGTTCACAGATATACTAGGAAAAAAATAATAATATTGCACCGCATGGCATGGTTACATTGCATGAAAGCAGAGCAGATTAACCTGGCTGCTATTAAACCACTACCACAAGAATATGCAAATCATAAGGGCCATGAAGTCTGTGCAGTGTTGTGCTATTGCTGCTTTCCAGGATGCAAGCCATTGTGGCTTCACATGCGGGTTACAGCTGTAGACCTACTGTCACATTTCCTTATGGCACAAGCTACCAACCATACAACAATTTCCCCCTTAGTCTACTGTTGCTACCTGCCTAGTTGCATTGCCCCGTAGTGCATAGTTTCCTCCTACTCTGTATAAAAGCACATATAACTTACTGAAACTGCCATTTTAAAAAGGTCTTGGGGAGTTTAAATAAAAAACAATGCCAAGTCCCTGTACCTCTATCCCATTCAGCTCTAATACTATGGGGGTAGGGGGTCTGTTCCAGCATGCAGACATCAGTTAAACAGCACAGAGGCACACTGTTTCCAGGCAGTCTCAGGTCCTGCCCTTTAAACCCTTTGTTGATTTTAATTTGATTGACACTAAAACTTTTAAGAGAACTTTTTAACCAATGGGAGGGGGGTGGTGAGGTGCATAAATCTCCTAATGTAAATTTCAATGCAACACAAATACACAACCCCAAGGTAACGTCAGCATTGTCTAATATGTGGTGAAGGTTTAGATTTATTGTATTTATCAACAACATGTTTTGCTGTACTGACAGCGGCCTGGCTATTTATGACTATTTTGTGGGAACCACTTCATGAAGTGACGCATGCTAGATATAGATCACAGTGACCAACTGTTTCAAGATACTGACAGCTCATGTGTGAAACCCAGGAGATCATTTGTGTTAATATCCTCCCTTATCTTGTCTTCATTAGACCAGGACAGCAATTCTTGCTTGTATCATATATCCAGTAACTTTAATATATTGATATGTACATGCATGCAGCTTCATGTTGCTATTCCACATGTGTAAATGTTTGTACAAGTTTAAACTTCTGAGATATTCAACCAGAGATTGACACTGTTGGGAATAACTACTGTATCTATGCGTCTGGATACGTCTAAAACTTGTGACTGTAAATGCACTGAATTTAGAGATGTTCCTAGATACAGCACCAGCTGAAATACAGCAAAACCTTAAGTAGCATTATCCTGCTTGGTTTATTTTTACCATCTGCGTCTTATAAATAGTACTAGGAGAATACACATTGGTATTAGACTCCCTTCTGCTATGACCTGTAGGCTAAAGGATTAAATACTATTTGAGAGCACGTACAGTAACATGGCTTGTTTGAATAAAAAAAACAAAAAAACAATGTGTAGTATTGGCCAGACCTCTACACAATGCAGGTCTGAACATGTCTATCCTGCAATCTGTGAAGGCATCTGTACTTCTAAAAGGGGTGCAGACTGCTACAACTGGACTATTGTTTTGATTATTGTTAATTTTTTACTTTCAAGAAACACCCTCGTTTAGGACTGTTTGTGATTACATGTAAAACCTGAGAGTTAACATAATCACTTGGCAGCTTCTCTCACAAGCCTACCCCCCCCCCCCCATTAACAATTTCCATACAGTTTAATCTCCCACTAAATAATTTACAGTGAAAAGTAAAAACAGTTTGGAACTAAAATGGGCTATTTCGGGAGCTGAATGTGTCTGCCCTAGACATTCTTCAGTGTGAATATATCAAGTACAGTACAGACATTGCATGCATACAAGCAACCAAACCGCTCGACACCTCACAGTAATCTAATTAAGAAGGCTTTGGGCTTCTGCATTGGAGTGACTTTACGGCTTTCACAGTATGCTTAAACAGCCATGTCTTTCACTTTCACATTTGTTATTAAGAACTGGAAAAAACATCCAAGAGTGGTAGCGTGAAGACAAAATATTTACTTATCGCAACACCAGGAATGCTTCTGTATTTTAACTAATTTTATATTCAGTTTTGTTCAGTTTCTGAGTTTAACAGCAGATGTGCACAGTGTGAGTTTGATGTTTTTAGTTCCGTTTTCCTCAGAAGAAATTTACTGTAGCTTTTAAATGTCTGTCTTTTTTTTTTTCTAAAAGTGCTTGCACTATGAACATGGACAGTCACAGGGTTGAAACTAGAAATGGTCTGTATTGTTGCTAGTAACTCAAGGTGAGGGTGTGGGTGCATATCTGACATTCCAGCTGAAGATATGGTGACATGTCACATGTTTTCTGCTTGTGCAAAGGGTCATAAAAATCAAACCATCTCTATAAAATGTGATTACCGCATTGTATTGTTTTGTTTTCCATAGAAACGTAAACCATAATTGAATACACCTTTCCCTGTGTTATTATTATTATTATTATTATTATTATTATTATTATTATTATTATTATTATTATTATTATTATTTATTTCTTAGCAGACACCCTCATCCAGGGCGACTTACAATTGTTACAAGATATCACATTATTTTTACACACAATTACCCATTTATACAGTTGGGTTTTTACTGGAGCAATCTAGGTAAAGTACCTTGCTCAAGGGTACAGCAGCAGTGCCCCCACCTGGGATTGAACCCACGACCCTCCGGTCAAGAGTCCTGAGCCCTAACTACTACTCCACACTGCTGCCCATAAGTGTTGCCAAACTTAATAAGATTCACCTGTAGCTTTAGACTGTATTTTCACTTGTGCAACCATCAAAGAACCTAATCGTTGTTGACAGATTAGCCCTTGCTTTCAACCAAAGCTTCCGGGGGTAGTTTTCATTCTAGACATTTAAGTAATAACTAGTAACACAATGAAATTTTAATCTCTTAAATGTATCTAAATGGTGGTCGATCTTTGTAATGGTTTGATGGGACCCTGCCTGGTGTTTTACATCTTTCTAGACAGAAATGCATTACATCAAGTCGCGCACTGTTACAAAACCTTGGTACTCAAATTTGAATGAAATCAACCCCAATAAATCTGTGTTTATTTCTATAGATCATGATTGAATTCTGCCCTGGAGGAGCAGTGGATGCCACAATGCTGGGTAAGAAACGTATTTTGATTTTCTTTTCTTTTTTTATTGTATAACTATAATAGTTACTGTATAACATTATGATCAATGTGGATGTAATCCCTAATATCTGAAGCTTTACCTGCTGAAAACTGTGACACGATTGTACACATTTACGGACAAATATGTTTATAGTTTATGTTTATATTTTCTAATTTACAAATACAAATCGTACAAAATAATTTCTAACTTTGCAAGTGGATTTTGCCTCGTCCTAATACACAACACTGTTTAGTTACTTTAGCAGCAGCTGATATTCCTGCATTTAGACATCTAGTCAAAACGATTGTTTCTTTTCTGTAACTGCTACTCTACATATTGAAACTTCAGACTTGTAGTCAACTTAAGAGACATTTTAAATGTATAAAGACTTCTGCGACTTTACATAAGGAAATAGTGCTTTTGTTTTTTTTTTCTAATTTTCTGCAGAGCTCGACAGGGGGCTGACTGAACCCCAGATTAAGGTTATTTGTCGTCAGATGTTAGAAGCTTTGGTCTACCTCCACAGCATGAAAATCATTCACCGTGACTTAAAGGCTGGAAACATACTTCTGACACAGGATGGAGACATTAAACTTGGTGAGAGCTGATGTACCTCAGATCGTTTATAAAAATGTGCCTTTTGAATACCCAGCAGGACCCTAAAATGAACTTTTAAAAGGAAAGTATTCATTAAAAGAATATCTAAATGCATTTCTTATACAGTTGTTTCATTCTCTTGGCATCACACGTGCATATATTTGGTCATGTACACATTTCTTTATAAAAGCAAATTGCCTGATATTTTGTATCATCTTTTAAAAGAGTTTTATCTTTTGGTCTTTCAAAGTCTTAAATGAAAACAGGCCTCATTGTGCTTCATATAATAGCTTAAAGAAATGCTAACCAGAGTGGTTGATGGAAAGAAGAATATACATGAATAAAGTAAATCTCTCCTGGCAGGAAGCTGCCAATGTATTAAAAATGTCCTTTCAACAGTGTATTCCATTGCAGTCAAATGCATTCAAATGTGTCCTGAATTTGAACTATGGTAGAAGAAAATGCTTTTTTTTTTTCTTTTCAGTAGTTTGCTCAAGATGAAATGGCTAAGTTAAAAGGAGTACCTCCAAAAACTACGATTTAGGCCTACATTTTTAACACCAGATAAAAGTAACCCATCCCCTCAGACTACTTAATTGAGGATTTGATGTTCAGATTCTCATTTCTGTACCCGTAAATACTGAAGTAAATAAAATAAAATGAAGTTAAAATGACTAATTTGAAGAGCTGCTGTTGTTCAGGAATGCATTCTTTAGTCAGTTGGGTAGCTGTGTGTTCTGTGTGAGTCATGCTCCAACAGTTTTTTCTTGTTCGCTTTTACCACCCCAAAAAATAGAAGACTGTTATAAATGTTCTGTGCAGAGTTTGGCAATAAAGGAAAACCACAAGTAGTGTAAGATCAGGGTGGTTCAGCTTTGGCCTTCCAGTAAAGAGATAGACGGGGTTTTGGAATTCACTCGCATGACCTTCAGATTAAACTGATGAGGAAATTCATTATTCTGAACCAATCATGTTGCTTCATTATTTTTGATTATCTCATCCATTGTACTTATTTTATCATTAATGCGGTAATCGCACTCTTCGATGCCGTAAACCCTTAAATGTATGAATGCTCTTGTCATCAAATTGTGTATTGTAAACCAAGACATTAACAAGGTATAACTTGAATTGGAGCAGTGATAGTTGCATACGTTGGAGCCATATTAAGTGATCTTGTAAAATACAGGTCTAGTTTACAGAAAATAACACATTTCGAGTATTTTCCAGAAGATTTTGTTCCTTCTCTCATTGAGGATATCAATCAAGCGCACATTCCCATTCTATCTGTGTTCTGTCTGCTTCACCCTTGTTGCCAGCATTCCATTTAGTACCCCAGGGTTTATTGTTGACAAAATCCTGCTTGGAATTAATGCTTCTTATTTTCAATAGCAAGTTCTTCTAAGACTAACACAAAAAAAATTCCAGCTCTACAAAAAGCAGTGTTTGGCTCCGTAAGGATTCTGTGTTTTTTGCATGACTAGTCAGGTGGACTTGGAGGCAGCCTGTATGGATATCTCCAGGGCTAGAAACTGGTGTGAGTTGAATGCTTTCTTTAAATTGAATAATACATAAAACAAAAAGACGTTGGAGACGTTCAGAGCCACTGGCTACAGAATTTGGCATTAGCCCAGGTAAAGGGGTATTGTGAGGCAGGGGTCAGTAGAGAAAAACAAAATAGCTGCCTTGGGCCCCAGATTGAATTGTTAATCTGTTCTATATTATTTATAATTGACAGCGGATTTCGGGGTGTCTGCAAAGAACACCAAAACTCTGCAGAGAAGAGACTCCTTCATTGGAACCCCTTACTGGTGAGTACTGTGCAAGATAGGCAACAGCCCCTCCTTAAGATATCACAGACCAAAAAAGGTAGTAATAGGTCAATTTGTTTAATGTAGCGTCACTACTCTAAATCCATACACAATTCTACATTTCAATAGCACCACGTCTCTCTTCAGTTGCTTTATGAAAATGCCACATGCCTTCTCTTCATTTCAGACTTCAATCACTTTGGCAATCCATAAATACCCTAACATAGTCTGGAATGTAAATGTCATTGCTGTCAGTCTGTGAGGACGTACAGGACATTGAACCTTGTCTAAATTGGAACTTTACAATGTGCAGGTTAATCATTGACCAATGGAATTAGTGGTCATTACCACTATCTGCACCACCCTTGAAACTAATATCTCTATAACATGTAACGGTACGGAAAATACTGTAGAGAAACTGTTTGTGAAGCATGGCTACAGCTTTTCAGATTTTGATCTGACTAGCTGCATTCTATTACAGTATTGATTTTCTCAGTCATATGTCATAGCATGATGATAGTGCAGTCTGTGAGAAACCGCTCCACACTCAACACAGCAGAACAGTTAACCTGTCCTGGTCTTGGGTATGCCTGTATTATTTTTCTATTACCTTTTTTCCCCACCCTGAATCTATTTAATCTGTTATAGTTGCTTTTGCAAAGTTACTTGGTGATGAAAGAGTTCTTTTGAAGTTGAGCAAAAGCCCTTAATGAATAACGTGTATATACAGAAATCATAAAGTCCATTGCAGGTGGTTCCCATATGAACATCTTTCAGAACTGTAAAACGGTGTCTGTTTTAAATAAAACATCACACCGGAGTGTACATGGTATTGTCTTATGACATTTTCAAATACAGGAATGTAATTTAATTTGCCAGTACTGTCCAGTGTAGGTCTTTTTATTTTTTTGTACAATGCAATACATTTTTTTTTGTAATTTGCAGCTGGGAAGATTAAGATCTGAAGAACTGAATCCAGGTTTCCTGGGCCCTCTCTGTTCATAACATATTATATTCTCTTTAACTGGGGTTGTAAAGGGTTGCAGCTGGATTACAGCATTTTGAAGCCACTCTCCTCCTTTCTGCTCAAATACAGAAGATCTAATGATCATGAATTTATCTGACAGTATTGCAGACCTGGAAAGTTATCCCACCATTTGTCAACTTAAAGCCTTCAAACTGGGCTGACAGTAAAATATATTTTTTTGATATGTGTGTTTCAAATAAATACAAACCTGACTCCAGTCTGGGTAACGCATAGAAATGTGCTGTTTGTTTCAAGGATGGCTCCAGAGGTAGTGATGTGCGAGACCATGAAGGACACCCCATATGATTACAAGGCTGATATCTGGTCTCTGGGAATCACCCTGATAGAGATGGCACAGATTGAGCCCCCGCATCACGAGCTGAACCCAATGAGGGTCCTGTTGAAGATCGCTAAATCAGATCCACCCTCTCTTGACGTGCCCTCAAAGTGGTAAGCTCTAGGAACCAAACCGAATGGGGACTTGAAAAAAGGAAATGAACACAAGTTCACTTGGAGTATCGAACATATCCTCTGTACATAGCAAGGAAACGGAAGAGAAAATGATTGAAAACAAAAATGTAAAAGTGGAGTCGCCTTTAGTAGTAGCTTACCGAGTTTATATTTTGATAACGTGTAAAGGAAAGGAAAGGGTTTTTGCTTTTTGAGATCAAGTTATGTAAAATCAACAAAATAAATATCTTAAGCCCTTAAGCATAGTTATAAGAACTTTGCTGGTGCCGTCTAACAGATTAACCTTGGAATACAATGTGCCATTAAAGTCTCTTGAATTTGTTATGTTTCCCCCCGTTGAGTTTACTGCCAATGATTATGTATTAAAGGACACCAGAGTTTAAGGATTTCCTTAAGAAGTCATTGGATAAGAACCCAGAGAACCGGCCAAGTGCAATGCAGCTACTGGAGGTAACGCAGCTTCAAAAGCCAGCTTTGATCATTATTTTCTCTTAAACAGTCTGTTATCACTTGATATTTTCCCATTTTTAGAACGGTTTCAAGTATCATCAGGATGTGATCTGCTTATCACATCAATCCTTCCTTTTATAATTACAGACCCGATTTGGGTATGTATAAACTGGCCACATTAGTAAAGAAGAAGGTGTCTGTTCCTCATGTCAAATTATCCTGCTGAAGTACAGTAATTAACTTCAAATGATATGGAATAGTAAAGACCAAACCTACTCTAAGGTAAACGAATCCTGTTTTGTGGGTACATCTGTTTGTCTCATCAGTATACTGATGTCAAGGTCACATTCTGTTTGCACATTCTGTTCTCTTTCCTGTGGGCTCAGTATTGAAAGATAAAGAACAAGTCTTTTAAATTGCATGCATGCTGTTCATCCTCCTGAGCAAAGCTGTAATTTGCCATTATGTTAGTCAGCGTTGTTCTGTAAGCTGTTTTATATAATGTTTTTATAGAACTGTTTTATTGAATACAAAGATAGATCTTATTTGCAATATAATGTGAATACTAGCTATTGAAAGCATAGAACAAACCGTGTATTTTTGCTGAGCTGGAAAGCAAGCTTTTGGTAGAATGCCAAAAGTTGAATTGCTGTAAGTGATAGTAGAATTACGGAAATACTGCAGGCAGCATGCAGGGAAAAATCCCTACTGAGGAAGCTTTGTGGATTCCAACAGGATTTCCTGAAGGAAGCTGTTTGTACAGGATCAGGAGAGATTTGCAGCTTGTGTAATTTAAATGAACAGCCTTTTATATGAAGCAAACTACCACATAGCGTACCTCATAGAACCACCATGTTTAATTAAATTGACAATAACAAAATGCAGTTGATTATCTTTTTAATAATACATGATGGATACTGATAATAAAACACTTTTCACTCCAATAAGCAGAGGATCCTATTTCACATTTCAAAAGTCATATTCTAAGCTAATTGGCAGTCCGCTCGTTATGGTAAACCGTGTATGAATTTCACGGACAGTACCACTTTTTAATTTTTTTTTTTCTTTGGCCCTGGCAGCACCCCTTTGTTTGCAAAGTCAACTCAAACAAGCCGGTGAGGGAGCTGGTTGCCGAGGCAAAGGCTGAAGTGATGGAGGAAATAGAGGACAACAGGGAGGAAGGAGAAGACGATGATGCAGCAGAAGTGACAGCTGTAAGTCTTCAACGTCTTGTTTTCATTTCTTAGAAACTGAAGACCTGTAAACCCTTTAACACTTCCAATCTGACACTTATTTATTTATGTTTTATTGTTGTTGGCTTTAAAGAAAAGTGTTATCTTGTTTATGTAAAATGTCTTTTATACCCTGATAACATACCACCAACACATGAACGGAACTGGAAAAGGGAAGGGAGATTTTTTATATTCCAGGTATACAATACAGGGATTTCATAGTTAAGGTCCATTTACTCCAAAAGAGTGTGGTACATACTATAGTGCAAATGTATGTAAAACAGTCTTATGCAGCCATGTGCATGGAAATAGTTGCTGCTTTTTATTGTTGTTGAATTCAAACAAATATGAGCCAATGGAAAGTGTCAGTGTAGTGGTGCTGTAAACATCTGGGAGTCTTTTGTGTTTTACAATGCATGTTTTGTTTGGTGTGTTTCCATCCCTTCTGCCTGCTTTTAGACCTGTCTTAATCAGTTACAGAGTAGGTGCAGATTCAGTAGAGAAGTGAGTGGAAATGCAGCTGGTCTAAAGTAATCCAGCAGTGTTTACACTAGCAGGCCAGTCACACCTGTATGGCCATCAGCACAATAAAATGAAGTTATAAAATCTCCTCTAGCCCAAGACCTATATTTGGACTAGTCTTGTGCCATCTGCAGTCTGATCCATAGGTTTTTATGTGCACATTTTGCACATGGTGGTTTTGAAAGGCTGGTATAGAGAAGAGGTTATCTTCTACAGCTAGTTTTAGTTTTTGTTTTGCTTCCAATGAAAATGAACAGGACTGATTTCAAAGTGAAATGAGAAGTTAAAAATTCAGTGTAAATCAGAGGCAGGGTTAAATTTTTATAAAAACAAATGCAATAGTTTTAGGCCATTGAAATGATTAACACAATGCTTGTGAAGCAAGTCATGTATGTGTTTCTTATTATTTACTGTACTTCCTTGCCTGGAACAACACATGTGATGTTAATAGCTTTTCATCATACCAGACAGTCCATGATCGAAACGTTTGGCAAAAAGGGCCTAAAAGGGTTTCTGCTTACTCTATAGAATATGAATGGCTGTATAGATAATATAGAGACCGTTCTGACTGCAGAAATACAGAAGTATGTTTGTCAAGATTCAGTAGCATTAGGTTTTAGTTGGTAGATTTCTGGACTCCTTCCCGGGGTCATTCGGGTGAGAATTAGAGCCCAGGCTGACATTTTGAACAGTTGCAGCTTTGTGTCCTGTTAGAGGTTTCTTTTCTGAGTTCTGTGCTTTGGCAGCACTGTCCATCTTTACTGTAGACTGAGATGCTGGTATGTTCATACTCATAAAAGCCTAAAATATAACATTTGGTTCTTATCTGTGAACTGCTATGTAATAATATATAGTTAAACACTTGCCTGTCATGCATGTAATTATAGTTTATACACTTGCTGCAAGGCAAAATTGTATAGAATAACAATTTTATTATTTTAATTGTTATAATTCTAATAGTACAATCTTTACATTTTTACTATCACGTTATTGAACACTTGAAGTAACTTCCAAGTGAAAAATATAATGAATTTCAGTAGAGTGTGCTTGAGCTATAGTGGTAAGTTATTGCTGGTTAGATAATTAAGGTATGCCCAATTATCGCCCTTACTGATAATGATGATCTCTGTGATCTTTTTAAGATACAAGGTAACATATTATATCATCCAACTTAAATTATTAACATGTGAATACTGTTTATTCTTCAGCCTCCAGGTACAGATGCTAAAGATCCTTCTGAAACAAGCCAGAACAGTTTTGAAGGCGAGCAGCCAAAGGAGCCCACGCAGACTAAAGAAGTCGACTGTATCAAGACCCCCAACTCGCCTCTACCCAAGGACCAGTCGGATAAACTCAGCGACAAGATTTCCGATGAAGGAATTGGCAGCAGCGACACGGACAAAACTGAGAGCGAAAAGTCTCTAAAGATAAGCAGCTCTGATTCCGGAACTGAAGATGGCAAAAGTACCCCGACTCTGGAGGAGGAAGAGAAACCCAGATCAGGGACAGAGGCCGAGCCCCCAGCGCCTGCAGAACCGTCAAAGACTACCCAGGAACCCCTGCCTGAGATCGACTACAACACCATGAGCCCGTCGGCACCCGCAGTACCTGTGATACAGCTCACACCTGTCATCAAACCCGATGTAGAAATGAACGAAAGTGCGGAAAAAGATCAAACACACCAGAAATCGCTGGAGGCAGAACCCATGGACTCTTCAACACCAGTGGCCAATGACAAATCGAAACGATATTCCGACTATGGCAGCGTGTCCGCCTCCGACAGCATGGATCTGATCCTTAACCTGTCCGGAGATCTTTCTCTGAACAAGGAGACTGGATCAATATCGATGCGGGTGAGCTGCTTATCATTCTTCTGTTTTGAAAGAGCTCCATCTGAAAGTAGTGTGTGACTGTCGAGGTCTGTATAAGGTTATTTTAGGCTACAAAACAATCCCTTCCTCCCCAGCTAAGACCAATGTGGAGTGTCACAGAAAGTGGAAATGTAGGAAATCTCAGAAAGATGAGCGTTTAGTATTGTAATGGCCTTTTCCCTTTTCAGTATTGGGCTTTTCTGAAATCCAGTTATTTACAATAACAGAGTTTTTCCAGTGCTGATTTGTCGTTTTCTTTGTTTTTTTAAATAGTAATTCAGAGTTAATTCTGAATTAAGCATTGACTTGGTCAAGTGTTTCTTTGTCCTGGCCTCTATTCAGTATTGTTATCACTTTTGTATACAGTCATTGTGATGGACCAGTTCTAGCAGTTTATAGACTGGCGTCACTAGCCTTTTTCTGTCATGTTTTGCAGTTGTTTAATGCTGATCATTTTTTCTGGACTAGAAGTTGTTCACTGTTGTTAATCCGTTTGACCAGATGAAATCAACACTAGGCTTGATAGAGTCAAGGTTGTTTGGCTGTTGAACAGAGTAGGGTAAAGGTAGAAAGAAACATGAAAAAAAGAACATTTTGGGATGCTTCAGGAATATTACGTGAAAGGAAAAGACGTTGGCGTTGTTATTGACTTTTTAAAAATTATTATTATTATTATTATTATTATTATTATTATTATTATTATTATTATTATTATTATTATTATTATTATTAAAAAATGCATGTTGCTAAGCATTTACAAAGTAGAAACACAAGCCTTGTTTTGAACCTTGCCTTAGTAGAAAGCTCTCCCCCCCCCCCTGTGTTATGTCCCCTATCCCCAAAAAAGTTGCATGTTTATTGCATGTTCAAGAACAATTGAAACAAATACACAGTGAGTCATTGTACTTAGTCAGAGCAAGAACCTGTAACTCTTATTTCAATCATGTCCCATCCCAGTTGAAGTGGGAATTCCGGTAAGTTCTTGTATGATGAGGCAAGTCATAAATGCATTGTGAATCAATTCATGTTCTCCTGATTTATCTAAATAATATACATTACATACATACATTATTGGTATGCCTGGTAACCTGTTGTCTTTACTAATAAAATATTCTGAGGGAAAACAGAAATGCATGAATGTGCAGTAAATGTGTCTAAATGTTTAAATATTGAGTTTTATACCCTGTTTTGCTGTGCTTGAATTGTAGGACTCAAAGTTTTGCAGCAAGACCCTGAAACGGACCAGGAAGTTTGTTGTGGATGGGGTGGAGGTCAGTGTAACCACCTCCAAGATCATCGGAGACGATGAAAAAAAAGATGAGGAGATGAGATTCCTGAGGTAAGTCAAAGCACTTCCTGAATTCCAGTTTGCATCTGATACTCATGTCTTAATGATGATCTCTGCACTTACTTTACAAACTCCCAAGTGGTCAGAACTGACCGTTTCAGAGACACACACACACACACCTTAATGGAAGCAGATACTGTATGTTAGGCTTTATTTAAAAAGAAGCTAGTTTAAAAGCGTGCAGCTGGTGACCAGATAGGGATTTGGCATCTGAAAACGAACACCAATCCTGAACTTTTATCTATATAATTCTCACTGGATAAACAGCTTAAACAGCCTCCTACCATAAATGCTATTTCTGCACAGGGACACGTGACTCCAGTACAGATTAGAAATGCACTTATTTTTATGAATTCAGTATAAACATGACCTGTAATATACCTCAGATTTGATCCCACTACATGTCCCAAATGTTATTCAACATTCAGCTGAAATCATTTTAAAAACCTTGTACTGCTATTGTAAATATTTTTGATACGAAACCCGATATTCTAAAAAGACAATGGGCATGCATTTCAGATACTTTGGACCATTCATATACTTCACGTAGGTTCTGAATGAATGACTTCATAACAGTGTATGAGATTTCTTATACACATGGTATCGAAAGCGCTGCTCGAGGTATATTTAAGAAAAAACAAGAATTCAGCTCACTACGCCTGTTGCTTTTTCCATAGCATTGGCAAACTAAATATTTTGCTGTATACTGTAGCATACAATGCTGAATTGCCACATATGCTTCACTGAGGAAGCTGGTGCAATAACAGTTGCTTCACCCTCAGTTGTATCATAATAAAAGGTTATACAGGCAGTGGTTCCTCATTATTTCACTCTGACTCTCGCATCAAAAAATCACTAAATGCTGAAAACCATGAATTACTTAACAGCCGTGACAGGTTTGAATTATCAAATCGTGAAATAATTAAAAACGTTCTCTGTTTAAAATGTTTTGTAGTAGTGTGGTTTCTTCTGGTTTCATGCTACACTACCTATTTTATTATTTTTAACTCCTTCTTGTAATGCTTGTCTCTAGTGTAAAGTTAGCAGGCACGGTATATATTTTGTTAAAACAATTAGCTAACATATCGGTTTGCACTAGCAACATTTTCGTTTAATGAGACAGTAAGTTTTAAGAGATTTTGTTTCTATGAATATATTTTAAATCGATAGGGAAATTAAGTCTGGTTTTACAATCCATTTAAAACAACGTGCTGTTCTTGTGTGTTAAGGAAGAAAAAAAAACCCTGTCAACAGCATTGCTTGTTCTGCCCTTGCAGTCTGTATGCTACTGCCACCTTGTGGCAAGTTAAACAAAATCTGTTATTTTCCATCTTCAGTCCATATCTTCTGTGGATGACATCCTAGTTTATTCAGTGTTTTTTTTTTATTTTCCATGAGAAGGATGTAATGAGTGACATTTTACAGACCACAGTCATGCATTCACAACCATGAAGTGATATACTGTAGTTTTCATAGATTTTGTAACATTCAGATTTGTGGATTTGAGGGAAGTTGGTTAGTTATTTGTATTCAGCATACAATTATTTGTATTCAACACATGTTTTGTAGAAATTTGTTTTTAAAGGAAAGTACATTGATTATATATATATATTACACACAAGCCTATCACTAAAAAAAAGTTTAGTGTGTATATATATATATATATATATATATATATATATATATATATATATACATACACAAGCCTATCACTAAAAAAAAAGTTTAGTTTTAAAACAGAAAAAAAGCTGACCAGATAGTAGCATCTACCCCAAGACGCAGCTTCAGTAGTTTTCTGCTCATTGAACATGTTGCACCTTTTAAACATCACATTTGCTGCATTACTGATTGGACTTGCTTCTACTTGACATTACGGATTGCCCTTGCAATCTTTTCAAACTAAAAACATTAAACTGGATACCTCAAAAGAGTTGTATTGTGGAGCTCAGGAGACATCTGTTGGACAGTCCATACCTGTAGTTATATCTTGCACTATAAACTTCTGCTAAATTCATTGAGAACCAAGGAGCCCTCTAATGCTCGTGCCCATGGTTTGGGTGTAAGGTTGAATGGGGGAGTCCTCTAATGCTCGTGCCCATGGTTTGGGTATAAGGCTGAATGAGGGAATCCTCTAATGGTCGTGCCCATGGTTTGGGTGTAAGGTTGAATGGGGGAGCCCTCTAATGCTCCTGCCCATGGTTTTGGGTATAAGGCTGAATGGGGGAGTGCTCTAATGCTCTTCCCTGTGGTGTGCCTCTTTCTTCAGGCGGCAGGAGTTACGGGATCTGCGTCTGTTACAGAAGGAGGAGCACCGGGCCCAGACACAGCTCAACACCAAGCTGATACACCAGAGGGAGCAGATGTTCCGCCGCTTCGACCAGGAAATGAATGTAAGTTCAGGCTGAAATCCATACAGCGTGAAACATCGGCTGGAGCACAGATTATGGCTATTATGGCTTCTGGTAGACTTTTTGCGATATCATTTTGTAGTTTTCTTGATTTACATGACGTTAAATAAAATATCTAAATTTATGTTCATATAGTTTTTATTATATATATATAATATATATATATATATATATATATATATATATATATATATATATATATATACAGTACTGTGCAAAAGTTTTAGGCAGGTGTGAAAAAATGCTGTAAAGTAAGAATGCTTTCAAAAATAGACATGTTAATAGTTTATATTTATCAATTAACTAAATGCAAAGTGAGTGAACAGAAGAAAAATCTACATCAAATTCATATTTGGTGTGACCACCCTTTGCCTTCAAAACAGCATCAATTCTTCTAGGTACACTTGCACAAAGTCAGGGATTTTGTAGGCATATAGTCAGGTGTATGATTAAACAATTATACCAAACAGGTGCTAATGATCATCAATTCAATATGTAGGTTGAAACACAATCATTAACTGAAACAGAAACAGCTGTGTAGGAGGAATAAAACTGGGTGAGGAACAGCCAAACTCAGCTAACAAGGTGAGGTTGCTGAAGACAGTTTACTGTCAAAAGTCATACACCATGGCAAGACTGAGCACAGCAACAAGTCACAAGGTAGTTATACTGCATCAGCAAGGTCTCTCCCAGGCAGAAATTTCAAGGCAGACAGGGGTTTCCAGATGTGCTGTCCAAGCTCTTTTGAAGAAGCACAAAGAAACGGGCAACGTTGAGGACCGTAGACGCAGTGGTCGGCCAAGGAAACTTACTGCAGCAGATGAAAGACACATCATGCTTACTTCCCTTCGCAATCTGAAGATGTCCAGCAGTGCCATCAGCTCAGAATTGGCAGAAAACAGTGGGACCCTGGTACACCCATCTACTGTCCGGAGAAGTCTGGTCAGAAGTGGCCTTCATGGAAGACTTGCGGCCAAAAAGCCATACCTCCGACGTGGAAACAAGGCCAAGCGACTCAACTATGCACGAAAACACAGGAACTGGGGTGCAGAAAAATGGCAGCAGGTGCTCTGGACTGATGAGTCAAAATTTGAAATATTTGGCTGTAGCAGAAGGCAGTTTGTTCGCCGAAGGGCTGGAGAGCGGTACACGAATGAGTGTCTGCAGGCAACAGCGAAGCATGGTGGAGGTTCCTTGCAAGTTTGGGGCTGCATTTCTGCAAATGGAGTTGGGGATTTGGTCAGAATTAATGGTCTCCTCAATGCTGAGAAGTACAGGCAGATACTTATCCATCATGCAATACCATCAGGGAGGCATCTGATTGGCCCCAAATTTATTCTGCAGCATGACAACGACCCCAAACATACAGCGAAAGTCATTAAGACCTATCTTCAGCGTAAAGAAGAACAAGGAGTCCTGGAAGTGATGGTATGGCCCCCACAGAGCCCTGATCTCAACATCATCGAGTCTGTCTGGGATTACATGAAGAGAGAGAAGCAACTGAGGCTGCCTAAATCCACAGAAGAACTGTGGTTAGTTCTCCAAGATGTTTGGGCCAACCTACCTGCCGAGTTCCTTCAAAAACTGTGTGCAAGTGTACCTAGAAGAATTGATGCTGTTTTGAAGGCAAAGGGTGGTCACACCAAATATTGATTTGATGTAGATTTTTCTTCTGTTCACTCACTTTGCATTTTGTTAATTGATAATTATAAACTAATAACATGTCTATTTTTGAAAGCATTCTTACTTTACAGCATTTTTTTCACACCTGCCTAAAACTTTTGCACAGTACTCTCTCTCTCTCTCTCTCTCTCTCTCTCTCTCTCTCTCTCTCTCTCTCTCTCTCTCTCTCTCTCTCTCTCTCTCTCTCTCTCTCTCTCTCTCTCTCTCTCTCTCTCTCTCTCTCTCTCTCTCTCTCTCTCTCTCTCTCTCTCTCTCTCTCTCTCTCTCTCTCTCTCTCTCTCTCTATATATATATATATATATATATATATATATATATATATATATATATATATATATTTATATATATATAAATACATTTTTTATTATGTCTCAATCCTAAAATTCTAGGTGATGCAAAACCTTTGGCCATAGCTGTGGAGTAGAGGCGGTGGTTCACTCTTCATAACTTCATAAAGGTTATGCACAATTGTGTTCACAACATGTTATTTTGTTTGCTTGCAGGCAAAGAAGAAGTTCTATGACACAGAGCTGGAGAATCTGGAAAGGCAGCAGAAGCAGATGGTTGAGAAGATGGAGCAGGATCACGTGACCCGCCTGCGCGACGAGTGCAAGAAGATCCGGGCAGAACAAGAACGCGAGTCTAGCAAGTTTCAGGAGAAGCTCAAGCAGAAGAAGAAAGAGGTAACACTGGATTCAAAATGAGAGATGGAGCAGAAGAATTCATCTGAACCGGGTACCCTGTAATAAAAGATGAATACTAATTTGTTCTGCTCTATATTACAGGGCTTGGCGTTTTACAGATTTTATAATTATTCCCCATGAATCCTCACCTTCACCTACCCGTCTTCACTTTTTCAATCTGCAGTGTCCATACTTTGTTAGTCCTAGATTACTGCAAAACTAGCTGTGTCTGCCAATTGTTCAGGACATACAGGATTTGTATTATTAAATTTTCTTGAAATCTAATGAGAGAAAAAAAACTAAAAGTGTGTTTGTATATATATGTGTGTGTGTGTGTGTGTAATTATTATTATTATTATTATTATTATTCTTACAGATTAAAAGTGAAGTTGAGAAAATGCCCAGACAGCAACGAAAGGAAACCATGAAACAGAAGATGAATGACTTTGCACAGTCAAAGCAGACACAGGTAAATGAAAGTGAAGTAAACTAAAGCTTAAAGTAAAGTGTTCTGTGAGCAAGTGACTTGACTAGAATTACATTGGCTTACATACATTTATTTGTCAGGATTTGTGTGTAGATCTGCCTAAAGCAGACCTTCCTTGACGTCAGTTTATCCTGTTACAAATCCATATGAGTTTCCATTGCAGAACTATGGCAGGCTACATATCCCAACGTTCACCCACTGAATGCAGCAGTACTCTGTCAGCCCTCAAACAGACATTTACGGATAATGCATGCCCACAGATCTGTGTGTGACAAGCCTTTTCAAACATGGAACAGGCAGAACTGAATGAAGCTTTCTTCTGGCCCCAGGGATATTGTAACTGAGTAAACAGGTTCATTGTGTCCTTCAGGCTTTCTCACACTGCAAACACACCTAGTCCTTAAAGCAGCAGATGCACAAGACGGGTGGAGAAAAACAAAGGATTGTGTTTGTTTAAAGTACTCAGAATGGTTCAAGATTTTTTTTTTAATTTTTTTTTTTTATTTCACTGATTTACTAACAGCAAATTTTATGTAGATCTGCATATGTATGTATTTCAAATAAAGTAAAGCCTTTCCTTTTCCATAGTCATGTCATTTAAAGGTCCTTCTCTGTTGATTGACCCCATTCTTTGTTTGTCATCTTGCTTACAGGAACAGGACTTTTTGGCTGCCCAGAAGGACCATTTGGATAGTACCCTGAAGAGGATCATTGCCGAAAATAAACGAGAGATCTCAGAATTAGAGCGCGAGTGTCTCAACAAAAAGCAGCAGATGATGAGAGGCGAGTTGTGTTTTTGTTTTTAGGTTTTCTGTATTTTGCTCACCAGTAGCTTAATGGTTTTAACATTTTGTCCCAATATAGTATGGTACAATTGCATCTAACAGGTAATGTTGCGGTCAATGCTTCCATCATAGTGCCTGCAAAGATCCAACTGAGCTAGATAAATTAGATAAGAAAAATCTTTCATTTCAGAGCGGGAAGCAACAATCTGGGAGCAAGAAGAACACAACTTGCAGGAGAAGCACCAGCTAATGAAACAGCAACTCAAAGACCAGTACTTCCTGCAGAGACACCAGCTTCTCAAGAAGCATGACAAGGTAGAACACTCCAGACCGCTCTGTTAAGACTTAGACTGAAAGGCAGAGGGGTCTATTCGGTAGTGAATGAGAACATTGCCTTATCACATAATGGCAGCTGAATGCATGCTTTCTCACTGTAATGTGTTTCATGCAAACACAAAAAGCGACACAAAAATACATTTTGTTATGCTGCTTCATTAGCCATTTTTTATGTATAAGCATAAAAATATCATTTAACCTCCTGAGTTTCATTTTGTTATCGATGAGATGTTTAGTCAGTGGCTGAGTGATCATTTCCTGTCCTCTCGTTGCATGTATCGTTTTTAGGAGCAGGAACAGATGCAGCACTATAACCAGAGGATGATTGAGCAGCTGAAGGGCCGACAGCAGCAGGAGAAAGGAAGGCTGCCGAAGATCCAGAGGAGTGAAGGGAAGACCAGAATGATGATGTATAAGAAGAGTTTGAGGATTACCTCGACTGGGAGTCCGGCAGAGGACAGAGAGAAGATCAAACAGGTATATCAGCCAAATCCATTTCATGTGCTCGGGTCATTTGCCTATATAATCCTTGTTCCAAATTAACCCTCCTTTGTCATGGCTGTAAATACAAAAATTAGCTCTGTGAGTTACCATAAAAAAGTACATCCATAATATTCGCATGTGCCTCTGTGTACCCTCCAGATTCTGATACTCTCAATAACCTGTGCTAGACCTGTCCTAGGCAAGCGGTTCTCTAAAGTGTGACATGTCTACATACAACAACCTCCACTATATCCCTTCTGCTGGGGAAATACATGATAAAAACAATACAGTAAAACCTGTTTAATCCAGCCTCTGTGTACAAGCCTGAATCCCGCATGCAGTTACAGTACCAACAAGTGAACGTCTTTCTCTGGGAATGGGTTAAACAGGCCCATGCTAGCAACTGCTAAAGATTTTGTTGTGTTTAAAGTCTGCTAAAATATTTATTGTGTTTATTAGAATTTGTATGTACAGAAATATATATTTTTTGGCATATTACCTTTCTTTTTTTGGTTACATTTTTTACAGTAACTCTGTAATCCAGCACACTGTAATCCGGCTCAATGTTCCTCCGGTCCCAAGCGATGCCGAATTGTACAGGTTTTACTGTACTAGCTTTAAGGGGTTTTCATGTATTGTCTGTGGTTTATTGTTCACCTAAAGGGCTCTTTACAGTGGGTATATTAATACAAGTTAGTAAGAAGGATTGTATGAGTTCTGCAAAGATGCAACCGTTTTGTCCTGTAAACATCTTATGTTTTATTGTTATACTATTTTATTCTACTTTTTTAATATATAAGCAATTTAACCATCAAGTCCTTTTGAAATCACAGTTTGCACAGCAGGAGGAGAAGAGGCAGAAGGCAGAGAGGCTACACCAGCAGCAGAAGCATGAGAATGTGATGAGAGACATGATGGGCCAGTGTGACAGCAACCTCTGGGAGCTCCAGCAGCTACAGGTGAGCACAGACCCCATCCGCTTCCCAGCACGACCTGAGCAGAAACTGAATGCAAGGCATCCGGGCTAGTCAGGAATACATTCTCTCTTGAGATGCATGCTTTTGAAACGCATCTTTCTCTGATGGCAAACCTTTTTTTTTTTTTTTTACAGCTCTTTATGCATTTGCAAAACATTACAATCCAGTTTGTGTTCTCTTGAGCTGGCTGTCCATAAATACAGAATTGCATGTTTTAAATAGCTTGCCCAGGCCAACGTTTGTTGCACCTCATCCTAAACCCTATGTTGAATGCCATGAAAGACAAACATGACTAAAAGCTAACTGAAGGTAATTTGTTTATTCAGGTGGTTGTGGTATCTTTTAATGCAGTATTTTGTGGTTTTTTGTAAGCCGTCCTATACAAACTGCCTTTCTGACATTCGTATTTCTATTTTAACATACAGAATGAGAAATGCCATCTTCTTATTGAACATGAGACCCAGAAACTGAAAGCACTGGATGAGGAACACAATCAGCAGCTAAAGGACTGGCGAGACCAGCTCAGACCCAGGAAGAAGGTAAAATAATTCATGTGCTGCTCAATATGAAATGTCAGGCATAGCTGTATTAAATGTAGACCGTCAAGTCCATGCTTTTTTAATAAGCGCTGTGACGTTCTCACACTGCTTTTTATTTTTACTTGCTGTGAACATGGCAGGCTGCTTGTTTTGAAAAGGTGGTCGTTACAGATGCAGAAATAGCAAACATGTCTGGTTTTTAAGACAGTCTGTTATTTTGGTGGCTTCGAGTAGGTCTGTTTTTTTGGGAATTTGGTTTACAGTATAATAAACAGCAGGTATTATGAAAGGTTGTTAGTCTGCCTGGAATACACGAATGAGGCACAGTATCAAAATCTTTATGCATTTTCTAGAAGCGGATTTCATTGTTGAAATTATTTTTGTAACACACACACACGCCACAAAAAAACACTTGCAAAGGCAAATGCTCTGAGTGGAATCTATTGTAATATTATTGTAAGAAACCACTTAGCTGCAGAAAGGAGCTATTAAATAAATGCTGACTAGTTGTATATATTTAAAATGTATTTCTCGCTAACAATTTGCCTCTGCAGTTGCTTCAAAATTGGCTCGATTAGATTGCCGTATACTTCTCCTGATGAGAAATGGTGGTTCTGTTTTGAATTATTCATTCAGTTATTTGTGTAGGTAGTGTAATTATCTGCCTGATTTTCGATCATATTTTTCTTTTATTTATTTTGTTACCAGGCCCTGGAAGACGAGCTGAACCTGAAGAAGAAAGAACAGGAGGAGTTCTTTAAGACGAGTGAAGATTCTGAATACGAGAGCCCAAGCTCTCCTAACAAAGTCGCCAAATTCTTCCCTTTTAATAACTCCACTGATGTCTCCACCACCTAGCTAGACTGCAGCCAAGTGTCTCACTCGGGACCAAGGTGAAGACGTGTAGCAAGCAGTGGTACAAGATACAGAGTCAGAACACACACACACACACACACACACACACACACACACACACACACACACACACACACACACACACACAAACCAGTCAACCATTTGCAAGCAACAAGGTACCATCGTCTTATTTTAAAAATTTGCAGGTTTTTTTCTTTTTTTTGTTGACCTTATATTGGCTGGCTCCAAATTATAGAAATTAGAATATATATATAATTTTGTATAACATTAATAAATGGTAGATTTGAAATTGTGAAAAGGGGCCTTTTCAGGTATTCTCAGCTGAAATGTTTTTACGTTATTTGTATTTTATTTTTTAAGTTTGAGAGTGTTCATACTAATTCTAAAATGTTCTAGTTATTTTGTTTGCAATTTGGACTCCATTCACGTCGACAATATATTCAACACATTTATGGAGAGTTTTTATGTAAAGTCACTCTATCTGTATCATAGCTCAAAATGGACTGCCAGTTCAAATAAATAATGAAGGTAGTAATACTGTAATTATATTTCAGTACACTGGATGTGAAGCTAGACATTAAGTAAAATAGTCTGTCTAAATGTACAAGAGCCAATATATAATACAATACCAGTGCTATATGTTGTTGGGCAAAAAAGGGGAGTAGTTTAAATATTATGAAAACAATGTTAATGTATTTTGTATAAAAAATAAATTAGCATATACAGTCGATAGTCAGATTTGTTCCAGTTTCTACTTTAACAGTTTAATGTACTGTAAACTTAGACTATATTTGATTATTTCTTTTGATAGTGTCACTTTGCCAAGAAAGCAGCCTTTGTTGAAAAAAAATATATATATAATTTTTTTTTTTTTTTCCTCCTAATGGGCAAAAATGTTCCTTCAAGGGTTCTCTGCAAATTGGTGTCAATACAATGGCACTAAAATGAAGAAGAAAAAAAAATAAAAAATTGAAAGCTTTCAGCTTGGCTGTGTACAAAAGGTTTTCCCTGCATTGCCAGAATTAAGCATGAAGTTCATCCAACAGTTGCTGTTGTAAACTGAGGGTGCCATGTATTCACCATGCAGGAGTTTGTCCAGTGTACTGTATTTTTGTCCCTTTGTTCTTTTCTTCTCTCAACACCACAGACTGTAAAAGGATTTACCTCACAAAGCTATATTTAAGTAAATGCACTTTTGAATTCCTTAAGGTAATAGAATAGTTTAGTAACTTTTTTTTTATCGTTCTGTTTTAAATGGGCAAAGTTGGGTTTGACAGCAGTGCAGACTTACAGAATGCACAATTTAAAGTACAGTGTCTACTGTGTTCAGTTAACAATTGCCTCTTCATTTTAGAAACCACTATGTTGTAAATAAGAGTCTTATAAAAATGGCACTTGAGTATGTCTTTCTGGTACAAAGAAAACAAAAATAACCTGTTAACTTTTTTTTTTTTTGTATTAAAAATGTTTGCATATCTTTACAATGTGTATGCATGTTTTGTAGCACTGAAAGTCTGAGTTTTTACCTAGTACATTTTGGTTTGCCTTTACAAACCCCCTTTTATACTTACTTTGGCACCAATGTATTTCCACCAATGGAGACAGACGTGGTTCATGCAAAGGATGATGCATGTCTCCTATGCCCTATTTAAACATACTTGTTCTAGCAGGTTGTTTTTGTATGTATTAATTATGATTTGTGGTATGACGGGTGGTGCTGTGTCCATGTTTTCCTTTGCAGAATCATTGTTTTTCTGTATTCTGTGGGCCATAGCTGTCCAATGATGCTGCCATGAAGATGACCATGCCACAAGATGGCGCTGTTTTTAAACATTAATGTCTGACCGCGCCAGTCACAGCAGATGTGCAGAGCCAGAGAACGAGCATATTGAAAGACAAGGCCAGTTATCTACAGGTAATGACCACTGCAGATATTCATTTTGTAATAAATATAACTAAATTTGTTTTTAAGCTACTGTATATCTTTAACTTTGTGTTTATTTAAAGCACATTTCAAGAAAGTGCTACTAGATCATTAGCACTGTACCTTGAACCTGTTTGGCTTTCTGAGGTTTATAATCTGTCGGCTGAGTCAATCTGCAAGGTTTCTATCTTGTATCAAGATTGTGAAGCAAAAAAAAAGCATCATCCAAGAGATGTTATTAAACATGTATGTCTGAGAATCCTTATTCAATCAGATGCCCTGTTTTTCATGTCCACTTTTCAACACTTCCATCTGTTTGCATCTAATATGATTAGCTGTACAGTTGGTATTCCCAAGTAAAAAAGCCTTTCACAGCATAGCATATACAGTACACTTCTAATACCAAATAAATCACAAACACAGGATCTGGAGCTATGAGAAATGTTTATTAAATTTGTATAAAATAAACTTTTGCAACAAAAAAAAGCAGGGGCAATGAAATTACATTTTGCAAGTCTTAAATAAAACAGACTGTTTGTTTTATTACAGTACTTTGATTGTACATCAGAAAAATAACATCCCATCAAATATCCAGCTTCAATTCAGTTTCCATTCCAAAAAACAGACTTCATTCGGCAATAGCAAACTTAATTCTGAGAAGGCACGGTACTCAGTTTTACGAAGAATTGTAATAATTCCAGACACAGCATTAATAAAAAGGCAGTGTACTGAAGGACAAATATGTACTACTGATGCATACATTTCAGTATGGATTTGGCAGTGTACTGAAGGATAAATATGTACTACTGATGCATACATTTCAGTGTGTATTTTATTAAGTAACTTCTGGAGTAGTTGCATTTTGTTAAAGTAAAATTAGGCCTGGATATATTTTTTATTACTGCTAACCCATAATCACATTATGGGAATTGCTGAAGGTTAAACTTCATCCAGTTAAATATTTTCCATTTCCCCGACAGTTACTGAACCCATTTTTCCAACTACCTACAAATACAGGCGGTGTATGTAACAATTTCTCCTTCTTACAGTGGGAAGGAAGGTCAGCTCATATAATATTTTCTTTTTTTTTTTCATTGTTAATGCTACATGTTATATTTACTGACCTGCCAAGTTGGCTTCTTTTCAAGGATGGCATATTTTAATTTGAATCCTTGTATCACCGTGTTTCACTGAATCCAATCTTCTTTTTTTATCAATAGTAATGTCTTTCCGCTTGGCATTCTTGGACTTGTCATTATTTATTTGTCTGTCCATCTCAGGTTGACTTGGGAGATTATTTCAGTTTAACTTTGAAATTCTAAGTACTTCAGAGCACACAACTTGTTCGTTTCTGTAGTTTGTGACCTCTGAAATGCAGTTTCATTTTCAAATGCTAGCACCAACCATCCCTGGAGTAAAACAGATCCAGTCAGGCTTCACAACTGATATAACCATCAGCCTCTGGTGGGTCGTGTAGAGTACTGTACCCATGCTTATAGTGGTTTCACCTATACCTGGCAGTGTGATTGATCTGAATTGCTCTACTGAAAGGGGACAAAAGAATCATACTTTGCAACCCAGCTAGTCCCCCATTTTTGCACTTCTCCTGAAACCCTCTGTCTCATTACAACAGAACAGGTATGTCTATTGAAATGAAAAAGGGTCTGCTTATTCAGTACTATTTTAATATTACATAAAAGAATATGTTGTGTACCCCTTATCAAGTATATCATAAAATAAACAGGGCCTGGGAAATTATTATTTATTATTATTTGTTTATTTAGCAGACGCCTTTATCCAAGGCGACTTACAGAGACTAGGGTGTGTGAACTATGCATCAGCTGCAGAGTCACTTACAACTATGTCTCACCTGAAAGACGGAGCACAAGGAGGTTAAGTGACTTGCTCAGGGTCACACAATGAGTCAGTGGCTGAGGTGGGATTTGAACCGGGGACCTCCTGGTTACAAGCCCTTTTCTTTAACCACTGGACCACACAGCCTCACACACCCAACTCACGTAAAGTATTAGTAGCAACAGCTTTTATCACTTACACTATTGTACTCCAAACCCCCCTCCCACCCTCCCCAAAGACCCATGTTGAGTTTTATAGTGTATCGCCCAATTTAAACCTTCATAGCAAACATCAGCAATCTTAAAAGCACCATGTTATAAAACTAGAGTTAAAGCCTAGCGCTTGCTTTCTTTGCTCTTTTTTTATTCACGTATGAATGAAAAGATAACACTGAGACCCAATCCAGTTTGAAAACGTTTCACAAATGTGATTTGTTTCTAACCGCTGTATTGCAGAACAGGTTTGTTTCTACTAATTGGGGAAACCCATTTAAATCCATTGATGTGCTTTAATATGATGCACAATGCATAATACCTGCATTATTGTTTGTTAAAGAACATAAAAAAAAATTAATAATAATAATTTGCGGCTAGCCTATAGGGGCTCCAGGCCTTGCCCGTTTCTTCTGGTACAGATTCCAGAGAGGTGATGGTATCGGATCTCACCACGTTCAAACCCTTCTTTACCAGAACAGGCATTCAGAGTTTCTGTTGGCTGGGTTTATACCTTCAGACCAAGTGTTCTGGCTCAGCTTGAGGTAAAGAGTCCTAAAGAAATGTCTAAGGTTACTTAAAAGAAGACCCCCCCCTCCCCGTCTTAATATTAGGTATCTACTTATTCCATGCTTGAAACCAGTCAAGCACTAGTAGTGTGTTAAAACAGAAAATATAATATTGCATTAAACAGCTAATCAAAGCGCCCCAGTGAACAAACCCTATACTTGGCTGACAATATAGTAGTTCACACAGATGCTGCACAAACAAATGCTGGTTTAACTAATTCTGAAAAATGAAACCACTACACTGAGAGTTTTCAGGGTGAAACTGTGCAAACATGCTTAAAGAGCACAAGCTTCCAACACAGCGGGTTAACGACAGAAGTTATTATATCTCATTATTGTTATTATGTATTCACATTTTCTTACAAAAAGCCACAGTGAATGAACCCTGGTCTATCAATGGAAGGAGGCATTACATAAGTCTAGATAACTGATGGTTACTTGAGCAATCAACTTCCCCTGAAAATGAAGTATGATAACTAGATAACTATATGCCTTGAAAAATATATAGATTGCATTTTCTGTGAAAGACATCCTCTGAAATGTATGGTTTGAACATTTTGAATGAGAAACTATTCTGAGGTATTCTATTGTTCTAGTCTTTAGTTTGGCAATACTTCATAGAAAATGTGCCTCATTCATTTGTTGTATATATTTTTCTCCTACAGTCTACACAGCATTGTTTCAGTTAATCCAATATGCACACTTCATGAGGATAACCTGACTTATTTGCATACATTTTAATTTGTGTTATATGGAAGCAAAATAGTACGTAAGGCATAAAGTACTGCACGATATAGATTTTTTTTCTCAATGCTCTAAATATAAAAAGATATATTAAGAAAAAATGATAGCATGACATTAAAAGGTGGAAAACCAAAAACAGAGTAGTAATAGTCCAATGTGTTTGAATATGGAATCTGGTTTAAGTTCTCTAAATTTACAGAAAACAGGTTTCTTATGGGGCTGTTTTATTTATTTGGCTAAGAATATACGTCGTCGTTCCACCTTTCAACAATGGAATGTGATGAAATGTAATTATTAAAAGGAACCACCTATAAATTAAAAAAATACAAAAATTAAATATAAAGTAACAAAGGTTAAGAAAAAAAAGCCTAATGTTTAATATCTATTGTTTTTTGGTCAAAAAATTGGAAGGGATCCAGCCCTCCCATATTGGCCCACCACTAATAACTTTACAAAACCACCACCCACTGGTATTCTTTTCTTGCACGTCAAACACTGTCCCTTCTTTAAATCCAGAGGTTTGCTCGTCTCCTTCAAAATCAGCAACAGCCACGTACTTTTCCTTTGGCACATCACCTTCCTTCCACAAGGAAGGAAGCTTTTCTTTAGGTGGGTCAGGTTTCTCCGCTTGCTTGTTCAACAGCTTTGGCCCCAAGGCTCCCTTTAGTTTGGATTCATCCTTAGGAGGTGGTATAAGTGCCTTGGGCTTTGGGGGCACAGGTCTGTGATGTACGCTGGAGGGTTTCACCTCGGGCAAATCTTTAATCGGCCCCTTAGCTTCTGTAGGACTGGATGGGGCTGATGATTTCTTTGGTGGTGGGGGCCTTCTTGGTGGAACAGTAGGCCTTTGTGGGGCTTCTTTCGAAACACAGATCTTTGGTGGTTCCGTCTCCCCTGTTGAGATTTCAGGCACCGGCTTGCCAGGGAATCCTTGCGGGCTATCGTTTTGACCGTGACCATTGTGTTGCTTTGGGGGAATCTTAGGTTCCACGTTCCCTTTACTGGTCGAAGGCACATTATTAAGGGAGTTGTTAACTGCTTCTTGCTGCGAAATATCCAGTTCAAAACCTTTGTCTGTGGGCTTTGCAGGTCTAAGCCTGCTTCTGAGATTGGTGATGTCCACCTTGCTTTCTGTTTGACCTTCCACCCTTGGAGATGGAATTGGTTTGGGCCTCACTTGGGGTTTTGGCTTTGCAAATGTCGTCTGGCCAACAGGTTCAGGCTTTTCTTCAGATGGTTCTGGTTTTGACTTCCCTGGTTTTGCGACAGGTTTGAGGTTGAATTTTTTAACCTCCTTTGCCGATACCTTATGCCCACATTCTAAGCCCATCTCGTTTCTGAGATGCAATACTTTATTCTTATCTTCTTTTTTCTGATCTGGGACCTTCTCTCCTTTAAAAGGAGCAGGTTTAGGTGGCATCATGGGTAAAATGACCCCTGGGGCAGGCGGTTTAGGTGGAAGGCCTTTGCCCAGGTCAAGCTTTTGTTTTTCTGTAAATTCTACTTCTAAGCTCTTGTTTATAGATTCTCTTCTTGGTGGCAGAGCAGGTTTTTCTTCAGCTGAAGGGCAGATAGGGTCAGTTTGCACAGCTCCTGAAAATGCATTGGAGGCTGCCTTGTTGTCTGGAAAAATGCCTTTTACTGCATCCTTAGTTTTCCAATCTTTGAGCTTTGGTTTGCCTGACAACCCATTGCTCATGGATGGGTCATCAGGAAGAGGTTTTGAAATCCAAGGATCATCTTCATGGGCAACGTGGTTGGTGGTGCCATCTTCCAGTTTAAGTTGTGCCATTTCATTTGGCAGAGGAGCCAGAAAGTTTGGCCGTGTTGCATTGCTGGTTTTCTTATATTTATCAATAAACGTGATGGGAGCCCAACCTTCTTTTTCATCAATTTGAATGTACCACCACCCACTTGAATTCTTCTCTATAACCTAGGGGGGGGGGGGGGGTAAAAAAAACCAAACAAACTATTAAGCAACCTTTATGCCAGTACTTGATTCCAAATGTCATGGCTGAACTTTATGTTGTACAGGCATTTTTAGCAGCATGTTTGAATTAATTTAACATAAAAATTGGAATTTGTTGCATATGCTCATATGATAATAGTCCAATAAGCATAATCTATAAAACAGCACCAAGCAGAACATGTAAAATGAGCCCAAAAAACAGCTATGAATTAACTGTTTGTCTGTGCTGTTTTTCAAAATTATTATTCACCATCTCCAGTTCTTAAACACTATGTTTAGCCTACAAGACTGAACACTTTACAAAAGTTCACTGCACAAACTAGACTTCCATTTCAACAGTATCTTACCTCCACTTTCATACCAGCTTGAAAACTAATGCCATCAGGAATGGTGGTCTGGAAGTCTGCTATGGTATAATACTCCTCTTCAACTTGAGGAGGAATGGGCGGTTTAGGTAAATGTAATCCCCTTGGCTAGAAATGAAAGGAATGAGTTATGTCTCAGTATTTATGATGTCATCCGTCTCTAGTATGGAAGTGCAACAATGCATTTAGCACATCTTGTTGAGCAATATCTACAAAACTAGGTACCATAATTGCATCAGTATTTTGCTATAATGTTTTCAGTTACTGTTCTAAAATCTGAACATGTACTCACTATAGTAAGATCCCGTCGAGGTGGGGGGCGATGTCTTGCATCAGGAGATTCTGTTAAAAATAAACACATTTATAAACCTTTGATTTTTTTTTTTTTACTGGACAGTACGGTTACTTTACAAGCCTGCTAAATTTCTTTACTAACATTTATCATTCCTGTTATCCCACCTCCCTTGTAAGTTATCATATTTAATAAAACTATCTGGTGAAGTCCTTCTTGGAGGATCTTTGGAGCTTGGGATGATACACAATTTACAATATAGCCTTTTCCTTAACATAGGCTAATACTTATCTGTCAGAAAGGGCATGATACTACACTTCATACTTACTGTGTCTCACATCGGCAAAGGGTGAAAAACAGGCTTCTGACTTGAAGTCTTTCTGATTGTTCGTGTTGTCCCCTTCTTTGGCAGCGTTTGCCTGCCTGGAGAAGCCGTCTAGATCAGAGGCACTTGAGTGAGCGGGGCAGCCTGATGCCAGTTTCTGGGTCAGCAAATCAGCCTTTTTCAGGTAGGAAGCAGGAGCCCAGCCTTCCTCGCCTTGATACCTGCAAGGTTCAAATTCAGCAATATCCAGTCAATAATGTCATCAGTGTTCGTAAATGTTATGTTTGACCAATGCAAAGGTTTGGAAAGTGTGCTAGGTCAGACCAGGTGCAGTCAATAATGTGCCATTGACTACAAGGCAAATTACTCATTTCACAAAAAAATATTTCCATAATCCTCAAACTGTCAAGTATGACTAGTCTGTGGTTTAAGGGGCTTTTAAACTGTGATGTGAGTAACTGCCCAATGCCAAGAGTCAACAACTACAACCACTGCATGTTAACTCATTAGCTCCCAAGGAGTTTTACACTACTGCCAGATGCCTTCTGTTATAAAGTCAATTTACCTGTAGATGGGAATTGCTTAAAATTGTATGCAGTGATAGCTACTGCTCACATCTTTTCTCAGAGAATCAATAGCATGGGCTTGGGGTCTTTTGTGTTCTACACCTCCTCAAAGCCCCCTGCCAATTACAGTACAGTGCATGTCACTAAAGCTGGTCGTCATCACGGCAGTCGGGGGGTTAATAAGTCAGTAATGGCTGTTCTTTTGGACAGACTTGGCAATATTGTTGTACCACCATCTCTTAACATTATAGCATTCTAAGCCATATGAAGAATGAAGTTAGAAATTGCTGACTCATGTACAATGCATGGTCAGATAGACTTGGCTTTTTAGCAGAATTAAGACATGGAACAGATTTAATTGAACAGAGATCCTTCTTGGCTTTCAGTCAAGGTTCCTTTCACAATGATATGAAACATTCTGCCAAGCGTACGGTCTGACCTTTACTCCAGGGTAAATAACTTGAGATGCATTATTGCATTTTGTGTCTCAACTTGTTTTTGTGGCTAATGATCATTGAAATACTGTATTATTATTATTATTTATTTATTTATTTTTTTACAAGAGTAGGATTTTATAAACACACCCAAGTAAGATCAATTGTAGCTGGAACTATTGCCCCTTGTTTACTCTGGTTTTAAATGACAGCTCCAACATTTTGACTCAGAGTTACCTGATTTTCCACCAGCCCTCCAGGTTTTTCTGGATAACCTCTACAGTCATTCCCCCGTCCAAATTAATTTCATCTTTGTCCCTGGCAGTGTACGGGTAAATAACTGTATATTTCTCCTCTGGAAAACAAGCAAACAAAACTTCATGATATTACATATTTTCACACATTACATACCGATGTCCTGTTTTGTCTCCACTAATAAAAAATACATTTGTAAAGAACTTCAAAACATAGCGTACAGTTAGTTTAAGTAATTTATGATATTTCTGGCTGACAAGAAATTGTGACATCACCATCCCTATTTTAGACCAATTAATGGAAATATAAGCTGAACATAGGCATGGCCGTAACTAGCTAAGACGACACTGAGGTCGTGTCCTCGGTTATTTTTTTGCATCATCAATGCTGATGCTCATGTAAATATTCTGGTAAAGTACAAAAGACTCCTTAATTTTCTCTGTTGGTTTGCCATGTAACATAGATTTGGAGGTTGAATAGTAAATACCAAGCAGTCATATAAATACTGCAGCTATAGCTTGAAACCTAAGTTCGACCTCGGTAGAATGTCAGCTCTGGTTATGACACTGAACACAGGAGAGCTCCGTCAGCACAGGGTGCAATTGCAAGACATGTGGCCATTATTAAAGACCAACTATTATACACCTTTTTCCAATAGCTTTAACTCCCGGAAAATCAAAACTGATTTCATTAACAAACTAAACCTTCTGAACTTTAGTTTGTAAATGATTAATGCATTTTCCTAAATATAAGGATTTACTCAGTGGGTGGCCATCACCACATATTGTTCTAGCTAATGTATGTAAGATTGTATCTCCTCCCTGCTTTATGATATTGGAAAGCCTAACTACATTCAGGATAAAGGCAGATTTTGGAAAGATATGCATGCAAAATGATGACAGACATGAAATTTACTTTACCCAGCTTTTCTAGAATTCAACACACAGCATCAAATTATGACAGCAGAGAGGAAAAATGTGAAATATTAGGTATGTTTGTTAAATTGAAAATAAATGTGAATACAGTATAATATCATGTCTCATTACATTTAAACATAAACTTCTTTAGAAATGACTTATAATATTTATTCATGATATGTCAATACAGATTTCCCCAAATGTAAACATGAGGTCGCTTCTCAATGGCTGAATCCTGGTATTTTTATGTAGACTAATGTCATTCAAAGAAAGTAATACATATTTAATGTATTAATATTTAATAATATGAAAATAAATTTAAAAAGCATCTAACAAGAAGTCCTAACATTTTTAAATGCAGGCGACTCATACCAAACACCTGCTATGCTTTACACAGACACTAGAATGAGACTCCACATCACATGCAACACAAGTACAACAGTAGAAGCATGCAGGAGCACAGTCACAAATGACACAACAATGCACTCTCCACCTTGCCCACAGCCGGTGATGAACAGATCCCCTAATGTTCGTCGACGGCCCATGTGCCTCGGTAAAGACCAATATTTCCGAGTGACTAACAGCACAGTGGGAAGCAGGAAGTAAGTAGACAGGAAGTATGGAGCTCATTAACACTGGCAGTGTAAGGGTGACAAAGCCCCAAGCCCATGTGGAAACTATAATGCAGTATTTTCCATTATTTGGCTTCAGTACTCATCTGGCCTTTTTCATAAATGTGTCGTACTGCACATTAAAAACAAAAAGTTTACTCAAACAATGTAAAAGGGGCAGACTTGTAGAAATTATTAGGCCTATGGTTTTTATTATGAATAATAATATTATTATGAAACAAAAGACTACAGACCTTTATCACAACTTATTCTAAGACTTGGAGAAGAGCTGGAATTTATTTGAGCATTTTACCACATCATGTAACCTCCCTGGATTACTAAAAACCACAGATAGGTGCTTGATGCAATCCAGGATGATTCCTTAGAGTTGTAATATGCGCCATACAAGTCAAATTGTGGCTTATTCTGATGGGGTATCTGTTGATTACATTACCCCTTTAGACACCTGTCTAGGCCCCTGTCTAAACTGGTAATAAATGCAAGACAGGAGGCATGTTTTTTGCTCTTACCTTCGTCAGCTGGCATTGAAAAATCATCTGGATCATCCTGAGCCTCAAGACATGTAGCTGGGACCCAACCCTGCTCGTCATCCGAGCTCACAAACCACCACCCTGGAAAGAAAAGGCAGCAAACTTAATTGCAAGCCACCATTCGAATGGAGGATGTGAAATCTAAAGGGATTTTTTAACAGCTGCAGAAATTTCCCACTGGGGTATGTACGGCATTATGTTTGGATGGCCCCATTGCTTGTTCAATGCGTTGAGGGCTCAATTCAGTTTATTTTTTGCTAGAAAAATGGCAGGTGTCGTTTGGCGAGCCGCTGGTATTTTAGAAAATTACAAATTAATTCAATAAGCAGACCATTAATTGATTCATAGTTGATAATCCAAACACATGTATTCACTTTAGTTAATTGTGTTTATTTGTAAAATGCTTTTTTCCCCCTAATCTGCCATTAATTGAATTGGGCCCTTTGTTTACAAAATTAAATGTCATAATAGTGCCTGCATTTAGATGCAAAGAAAATAATTCCAGTATGGTATATGGTATACACAAACCAATGCTTATAATAGACCATGTCATACATGTGTGGCAAACTTAGTGCATTACAGTTAATGTATTATCTTGACACACCTTCAGAATAAGCAGAACCCAGTTCCCTTACCAGACTCATTCTTCTCTATCACTTCCACCACCTGTCCAACACAGAGACTGACTTCTGAACTCTCTTGCTTCTTATAGTCAGTCACAGCCACATACTGATCTAAAAGAAGGGGGTCTCCAGCAGTAAGATCGCCCGCTGTAAAACAAAGCACGACGGGGTTAACAATTTTGAACTTCACTTTGAATGCTGGTCTACCTCATCGTTATCATCAAGTGGCGTGTATCAAGAAAGAAAATAGGTTTGGAGAAAATGTAAAGATGATGGCAGAAAAAGAGGGATTAGCAAGACCCATAAAGCTTGGAGGTGTTTGGGATCGAACGAGTACTAGGGTATGTACATGGATTTAATATGTTCACCAGAGAGGGCTCTATATACAGTAAAGTGAAGCCAGGTTGCGACTCCTTTGAGAATTGTTTAGACAGTACCAGAATGTCTGACAGTGATAGCAAACCAGTGACATCACCATTAAAATGTTACCACTATGGAAATAGAATAAAAGACCAATTCTTGACCATAGCAAACCACCACAAATCACGAAAGCAAACAAACATTTGTTTTAGGTGACACTTTATTATACGGCTTTTCTAGGGAAAAGGTCATTTGTTTTTCATTATGTTTGCTCTTTTATATTTGTTTACAACTTGATCAAAATATCTAGGTTTTAAAAGTATCACGTAGAGTCAAAGTTCAACATTAAATTGACTGACATCCATTCATTGTGTTTCTATACACCTTGGTACTGTTTGCAATTTAACAATACATTTGAAAAATAAGACTATCAATAAACTCAAGAAACAAATCTATTTAAAAAAAAAAAAAATCTCTTGAATCAGACAGTAAGTCTATTTTTATATCAAAACTAACAGTTCATCTAAACCACGCTGTCACCACACAATGCAGCGAGATCACCAGGTAGGAGTTTCACTGCGTGTAACAGCGCAATTATAAATAGAAACAGCCTGCCTTTTTAAAATGGAAACGCATGTTGCTTTAAAATGTCTTTCTTTTTTTAGACATAACGTAACAACAACAACATCTTGGAGGCGTAAATATGAGTGTTCAGTAACAATTCGTTTTAAGGTGCTTTTTATGCAATTGGAAGTTTTATTTTAAAAGTTTTAAAAGAAAACCTATGCTAGAATCTCCCTTCAGGAAGTGAAATCACAAGAAGCTATGCCTCTCCCATTAATTTAAAAGCCATTAGCAATTATATCATGCAACAATTATATGATTTGTCGTGTAGGGGATGAGATTGTATCTTCAAAAAATGCTTTTCAAAGCCCAAAGATTATGTAAGTGATTTTTTTTTATTTTAAATGGACAAGATTTTATTTAATTCTCTTACCAAAAGAGTGCATCATGGACACTGGCCATGCATGAAACCACACCAGAGTGAATGAGCATAGAGTTGACCATGGCTACTCCCCAATTGGCAGAATTGAATTTTGGGGTTTTTGTTTTGTGCTGGATTAATCCTCACAGGCCGAATCAGACCAAATAAGCAATAATTGTTACGCAGAGACAGTGAAACGAGAGCAGGGCCAAGCAAGTGTCTGTTACTACCTCTCTTTAGGATAGATGTCGCTCTCTTGACAAGCCCTGATGAAGGAAAATGAATGAAAGCAAGTGTAAGGAATAATGACAATGACAGGACAAACGTGAGATGATTAGATAAAGAAAATTAATGATCCGACAAAAGGCTGCAACAAGGATCTTAAATATTGTATTTCGTATGATTTTTTTTTTTTTTTTTTTTTTGGAATGCAATTATTTATATGTTGGTGGTTCATTATTAACATTGTCTCATATTCATAAAGATTCTTAATGAACTTCGTTAAGCTGATAAGATAATAAATGACTTGCTGGTTATGCCATACCGTATACCTGGTTCCTCTGCGACTGTTCTTCATTTGATATCACTGTTACTAATTTAATGCTAACAGATTTTTGTTTTGCAAAATGAAAACTACATGTGTCAGGATACCATACGGGAGCAAAAAGCCATCACAGCAGCCAGATGGCGCTTTTGTCTTTGGAAGAAAGAAAAAATCTGACTAATAAAGAAATCTTTTAAAGTTACTGCCAATAGAGAGAAAATTCAAAGGCTGGATAATATGTTAAAATAACAGCTTCAATTTAGCAAAGTGTTGCAATTTCTCTAATGTTTAGAAGACTGGTGAAAAAAAAGAAGGAATCACAGTTTGTGTTCGTTTAAGTGGGGTTTACAGTCCAATTGTCAAATACATGCTCTTTATGTAGTGTAGCTCAGACTGAAAGCTCAAGGGGGCCATTACAACTGCTCAGCCCATCAGTACTACAGAAGCTTTAGCAGAAGCTTCCTGGAGCGTGAAACTGTCTGTTGGAAGGGGGGGCGGGGGGTGATTTATAAGAGCCACGAGATGAAACGCAGGTTTTAAAACTGCCTTACCAGATTTCTTCTTTCCAATTGGTTCCCTGTAAATAAAAAACAAAAAGGTTGAATTGATTACTTTCATATTGTCTTATGAAGAAAGGGCCATGGTAGGTTTCCAAAGAGATTTGCCCATGTGACGTGGGGATGTATAAATCTCCACCTGTTTGATGTACTGGTATCTGGAGTAGCCTTTTGGCCCCACAGGCTTCATGTTATGGAGTGTATGGTTTTCTTTATTATGTTTATTGTATTCCCAATTAAGCTACATACCTGTAATGACCCATATTGAAACTGATCATTGGTTTAGTGCCGTAAGGCAGGAACTACTACTGCTGTTCTATTTGGTGGCATTAAATAAATTACTACTATGACAACATTTGGGGGAATGTGATTGACGGCTTAGATCCCCGAGGTTTTCCTTGAGAGGCTGTAAGAGACTGTTTATGAGTCTAGCATTCAAAAGGGATCAGATAGTATTCTAGTGATTTTATGATGCCACTTTCAACCGTTCAGTTTATTTCGCCACTAATTTGAGAAAACTGGGTAGGATAAGTGGTAAGCCTGTTAAATGGTCAATAAGATTTTACATCTTTTCCAAATGACTGTTTTTTTTTTTTGGCATTTTAAATTGGGTAAAAAATACATGCAAAATGAGCTCTCAAATGAAAATGTTATGGTAAGCAAAACCGCCATTTCAAAATGGATACATTATCAACATTAATGGCTCTGTGTTAAGATTTGCAGATCATGTGGGCGGCAGATACTCTGCAAAGCTGATCATGTAGGCTTCCCTGCATGCGTGTTTCCTTAGCAGAGCTGTGCAGCTCACTTCGAAATTGGCCAGATACTCTTGTTTCTTTTTCGCTATTAAATTCTTGGCCTAATCACATAAGCTTTGCTATGACAACCTTGTTACTACCACTTCACTCATAACAAATAGAACCCAGCAGGAAAGTACTGTAAACTCAAAGCAACTCCAACCATCTCTTGGGAAAGCAACGTGGCAAAGTAAGCAATGCTTGCTTTAATTTTGTTCGAAGCCTATACAGGGCAATGGAAAAATATACTATATCAATACACCAGGGCCATGGTTTTAAATTTAGCCCAGGCTCCAGTGCGAGTACTCAGATCTGATGGCTGCAAAAGATCTCAAGTAAAATTAAACTTACACACACAAGCCAAGTCTCCCATGTTGGAGAACAGCCCCAGGATTAAGAGATGGTGGGAAATGTAAAAAACACATATAAATGCATTTTCTTAATTATTGGTGGGACATGAAATTCCATGCAAGTCTGGCTTGACTAAAGCAACCTAGCAGAAGTCCCAGAAGATCCCAAAACTCCTCCTTAATGCATGTGCCAATGGGTTATAAAACTGAAATCTGTCTTGTCAAGCAAGCCTCAACATCTGTAATTGTACAGCGACAAAAAAAAAAAAAAAAAAAAAAACGAAAAACTTGGGCGAATATACTTCAACTCAAAAGATATGGAATAGTGCTTACCATATTGAATTCCGGAACCCTAACAATGCTTCGCGGTGGAATCAAATTTACAGCAATAAACTTGCTAGCATGATTGTAGGTTGTTAAAGGGTTTCCTGACCCTCTTTTTGAAAGAGCATTCCAAGTTCACCGTTATGATCTGTTCATCTGTCTGCTTTGCAGATGTGCAGTGGTGTATATCCAGATGTATTAAAAGATGATGAACGTTAAGTGCCTTGTGCTTGAATTCTGTACACACCATCTTAACTAGACCCACGTATTCCATCACATATGTGCAAAGCAACAGTAAGCCAAGAATGGTCCACTCCAGGTAACACGTTCCTTACTGAAGAGCCTAAACCAGTGGTCAGATTTTAAAACCATTCGACACGGTAGTTTGAATTGTCAGGCATTGGGAGTCTTGCATACTACTTAAATGTACTTGGACATTCAAGAAATACCTAACATAGAAGCACAGCATCCACAAAATTAATTGCTTCAGCTGGGTTCTTAAAATTAGTGACTCCAGCTGTTTATTTTGGATGTGGATAAAGTACAATGGTAAACTTCCACTTAAGCACAGCTGTATTATGTTAATCAGGCTCACAGTTATATTTACCATACTTCTTTGAACCACTGAAAATGAAAGAATGAACTTTTTTTCACGATCCAGACTTTACATTCAAAGTAAAATCACCAAAAGTTCCATACAGCGTATATATATATATATATATATATATATATATATATATATATATATATATAATTTTTTTTTTTTAAATGTAAGCACATATAACGCCTAATCAATGTAGTAGCATATATAGTTATAAAACCAAGATATTTGAAGTGCATGACCTCTATCTGTGTGATGACGCTACACTCCAATAAATGGACGCCGTTAACTTCTGGATCAATAGAAATTAAAGTTACTTTGTATTATAATGATTTCTCTCTCGGACAAATATTTGGCAAATCATTTATACTATACAGCTGGTGCCTATACTTGTACAGCAGGCCAGTAAAACACAGCCCTATCTCTATCTATAAAGTGAAAAAGTAATGGAATTTAAAATCATAAATGTGAAACCTGCTTTGATCTGTTGGTTATTTGTTTTTTCTCTCTTAAGTATGTGATGCTATTTTTTTATAAACATTTTTGGGACTATTTTCCTCAAACTTTTCTCAGCAGAGGGTACCTGATGAATCATTACAAGTTCAAGGTCAATCAAGGTTTTAAAGAATATTTTCTTAATAGCGATAATGCCCTATCAAGGAAGGCTCTACCACACTGTGGTAGAGCCTTCAATGGTTCATGGTTCAATGGTTCAAAATCGACAGGCACTATTGCGTAATTAAAGTGGCCAGAGGTATGTAATTTCACATGTTCTGTTTATAAACACAGTATATAAACAAAAATATAACAGTTGACTATGCTAGAGGTGACTAAAAAGCAGTCCTTACTTTAAATAACCCAAGAAAATGTGAATCATTGAATGAACACAGATGCATTGCATAGACATGGTGATTGTAGCACGCAGGTGCAATGCAGCAATGTATTTTATGATTATTATACAGGGCTCTGCTTTCTTTCAATGAGCTGCTAATTTAATTCTCCAGCATATGGAGTTTGACATCACTGCCAGCACCGCAGATTTACAGGCAGCAGTATTTCACTCTTTTAAATTGCTAAATGGAACCTGGCAAGATATCAAATTACAATGGCTAAAATTAAGGGAAAGCTATAATCCAATTATTATAAGGAAAACCAAGGTCGTTCTTGTATTAGTCTACCTTTAGAGCAATGGCAGACAGTGTCAATCCTTGGCACAGTCTTCCTATACGCTCCCTACAGAAATCAATAAGCTTAAGCAGACAGCAGGAGACATTAACAACCCCAGCTGAGCATTGTGTCATACTTTTCCAAGGACTAGGGTTTATTCTCCTCTGTGGTATAAGATACCTCTTCTCAACAAATACAGACACGAGTCTAAACAAACTGTACTGAATTAACCAAGGATGGAAATACTATACACAAATTCCTTCTTTCTAAAAGGGGATATTATAAAATGGATGTGCTTTAACACATTTCATATTGATACTAAGTTGCAAATGGAAATCAGTTCTGTAGGATGACAGTTGTTAATTAAAGGGATGTTGTTTGCTTAAATAATGTTGTGCCACACTTACTAACTATTCCAGCAAAGACAGCTACTGAAAAGACTTTTCAAAGCAGATTTTGGGCAAGTTAGGTGAAAATATTATGAAACATTGCTTTTTAAGTCAGGAATATAAAACACAAAATAATGCCATCATTAAAACACCACATTTTAAGGCACTGTACATTAAAGATAGTACTGACGCTCTAACTGTAGTATTACATTACCAGATATGTTATTATTATTATTTGTTTATTTAGCAGACGCCTTTATCCAAGGCGACTTACAGAGACTCGGGTGTGTGAACTATCCATCAGCTGCAGAGTCACTTTCAATTACGTCTCACCCGAAAGACGGAGCACAAGGAGGTTAAGTGACTTGCTCAGGGTCTCACAATGAGTCAGTGGCTGAGCCGGGATTTGAACCGGGGACCTTCTGGTTACAAGCCCTTTTCTTTAACCACTGGACCACACAGCCTCCTGTAGCATAACTTTGATTGTTTTATAATACTTTGACAAGTTAGTTGCAAGTTCTAAAGAAGTGATTGTTCAGAGTTGTGTGGTCTGTTGAATCAGGCAATATCTGGCCCCAGGACCCCGTCATGAATCACTGTACTTTGAAAAACCAGCACAGTACATTATAATACATGATTGCTGCATAGCCGGATTGACTTGTGAACGTCAGCCTTGAACTGGTGAGCTGTGTGTGCTGTGGTTTCCACAAGAAGCCATTTATAAAGTTGCACAGTGAGAACAGACTGTTATTTGTTAATCTCCACTTTGAAACTTCTGAAGAAATAAGCTAGTTTTTTTTCCCCAAGAAGACCTAGTTCACTCAGTTTAATGTCCAAACGACTAAACATGAAATCACTCCAAAAAAAAAAAAAAAGAAAAAAATCAAAAAGCTTATTTTGTACTTTTAAGCTGGCATGTATTCTTTGTGATTTATTAGTGACAAAGGTTTTCTACAGGACAGGAAGTGAACGTGTTTTTTAACGCAAGTGTTGTTCTGAACTTCAATACTAGTGTAGTGTTTGAAGCTGCTCTTAAGGGAGAATGTCCTCATTAAACACCTTACAAAACATCAGAAGTACTTTAACTTGATTACCTACACATAACAGTCTAACTGAATTACCTTAACAGCGACAGATATGCCCTAAAATGTATAAATGTGCAGTTTTGTGACTATTATAAAAAGAAAATAGTTATATCCAACATTTCTGTCAGAGATTTCAAGCAGACCTTGAAAAGCTGGGTTAACTTGTTATAAATGCTGTACTTTTATGGATGAAATGTATTGGATGGTATTATTAGGGATCTTTTTTTTTTTTTTTTTAGCATCCTATGAAGAAAATGCATTGAAGTAGTACTGGCACCGCAGCACACTGCATTGAGACTGTCTGATTTTTTTTAAAAACACAGCAACAAACAATACCACTTCCAGGATTCAGATCCATTCATCATACATACAAACTGCTTTACCAATCTGGATCAATCAGGGATCAGCCATCAATGTATCTGAACCTTTTGTAATAAGTAGGTAGAAACCATACCATGCAAATGACTGATGTGTGAAAAGGTAGAGACACACGCACAAAGTACTGTGACTCAGACTATATCATTGCTTAATGTAGGACGTGCTTAAATAAACATACTCTTTGGGGGGATTGATGTCTTCAGGTCTGGTCTCAAAGAACTGGCGAACCTCTTCACACTGAGAGATGTAAACTGGCAACTGGATAAGAGCCTGAAGAAGGGAAAAGGTTAAAGCGGCACATTTCTAACGATTCCAATGCAACAGCAGGTTTTCCTACACAGGATTAATAAAAGTGACTACAACTCGCCTGACTCGCACTGATTCAAAGCGTTTATTTACTAAAATTATTATTATTATTATTATTATTATTATTTCTTAGCAGATGCCCTTATCCAGGGCGACTTACAATTGATACAAGATATCACATTATTTTACATACAATTACCCATTTATACAGTTGGGCTTTTACTGGAGCAATCTAGGTAAAGCACCTTGCTCAAGGGTACATCAGCAGTGTCCACCACCTGGGATTGAACCAACAACCCTCCGGTCAAGAGTCCAGAGCCCTGACCACTACTCCACACTGCTGCCCTAAAATCATTACTGTTATTGCAGTTGGCTTGACAAGCCATGTGTTTTTTGTTTTTTTTAACATTTCAATCAACCCACATTGTTTCTATTATTGATTACCAGCAAAGCAGAGTAGACGTTTCCTGTTCTAATCTAATTTTTAAAAGGTCATCCAATGTTAATGTTGTTGAAGGAAGTAGCTCATAGGGCGGTCGGTGGATGGGTGCATTTTAGTAGGACCTATTTAAAATATACAGGAAGTTAACAAATTACAAAATTAATTTGAGCAGGTTTCTGGTTTATTCACAACAGTAAGCATTTTCTGTTTATACCATCTAAAAAACCCTTAGCTCTTTTACAAATAAATAAAAAAAAAAAACCCTCTTGATTGATATTTCCCTTTGAGTTATTTTCACCAAACATTTCACAGTAAAAGGGAACTACTGTAACAGGCTACTCAATTAAATGCAATCTAATTCAGTTCTGAAACTTCCAACTAAAATCTCAAAGGAAATATTATAAATAAAGAGACCAACCATTCATGTGAGGCTTGTTTATTATTTATGTAAAAAAAATAAAAAAGGTTAAAAACTAGTTTAGTTAGAAGCTGCAGTGATTCTGAAGGATTTAAAGTGTCACAGAAACAAATTATTAAAGTCTGTAAAAGTCAGAGCAGCACAAATTCAGAGCAGACTGTGTTCTGTAGTATGCTGACCTAAACCAGGCACAATGCTCCAATGTTTATTGGATAATTAAAGCTTTTACTTGATGTTTAGGGGCTGTGGCGAAACGCCACGGCCACTGTGAATGTCGTTCCTCTTCAAACTCTACAAACTACCCAATAGAAAAAATGTGATTTAAAACAAAACGTTACAGTGAATGCATTTAAGTCTACCTACTGTGCCTTCTTGTTTTAGACAAAAAATATAGTCTAAAACAATACCGTTATCTGTTCAGTGACCTTACTTACTTAAAAAATGCTAGGTCATTCCCCATGTGGTCATTTAAGATTAAATTTAGGTTTTGTGAAAACAAAAGGTTGTGTCAGCTGTGTATTAATCATCCGTTTTTCACTGTTCTTTGTTGAATATAGACATATTTTCCCCAATTTCAAGTTTCACTAGAAATAGCTTTGTTAATATCCCAATATAGCTACACATATAGTAAAAATAAATAAATAATGTTAATGCCTTTAACGTTACTAAAACATCCCTGAATTTAAGACCGATACAGAACACTGCAGAATAGAGCAAGCCTTTAAAGGTGCTGTAAGATTTGGAAATGGTTTTCAGCCTGCTCCTCTAATCCATTAGCCACGCAGCACTGTACAGTGTAATGAATTGATAAGGTCAGCTTGCCTTCAAGGCACTTGCTAAAAATATGACCAGGAAGTGTGACACACTGCAGAGCCACCCTTGTCTACATGATTCATAGATTCTGTTCCTCATGGCAACAGTGTTGTGTTTAACAGTGTGCACTGAACGGTATTGATGCTAATATCAACCAACAGCATGATCTGAATCCCTACCCCCGGATAATATTAGCATTCCCCTGAGAGTTGAAGGCAGAGGACAAGCATTAATGCAAATTGACTTTATTAGTGTATCTTACAAGAAAGAGCATCAACCTAAATGTGTGCAAGTGGAGGACAAAGAGACACAACAAAGAATACAAACCAGCCCAAATGACTGGACTTCAGAGTTTAGTTTACCCTTTTAACAGCCAGCCACAAAACTCTACTCTTTAAGTATTGGCTCAAGAAACAGGAATTACATCACTGTACCCTTCTGTATATTAGGAAATAACCTAACCTACAATATCATTATCTAACCAGTTTCATTATTGTTTCGTTTTAGTTTATTTTATATCATAATGTACCTTTTATTAAATAATTGAATTTACAAACACAGATATAAACTGGAAAGTCGTAAGTTCAACCAAGGATAAGTAGTATAAACCACTGCAGCTGGGCATTCTGACAGGTAATAATGGAGTTTGGAGTTATTCAAAAGAAATAGAGGCCTAGCTTAAACAAATATTGCCTCGAGACTGTTAGCCAACACCCATTATTAACTTCTGTTATCGTTTTATATTAACATTGACTGTGCTTACACTTGAAAATCTTCAACAGTCTATGCAGTATTGTTATAGTGCTAAAATATTCTCGATACATGGCACTAAACTTCTGTATCTTCTAGGCGCATCTTCTCAGTGTACTGTAGTGCATCCTCCATCTCTCTTCCTAGCCCCACACACTAAAACAAATAGGTTATCCACTTAGATTAGAATCCCTCCAATGTGACATTGGGTATCATTGGTTTTGAATTTGGTAAGCTGCTGGTTTTGGACATTTTTTCTTATAATAAAGTCAGTTTTGCTTTTGTATGTGCTTCAAGGAGCCCACAGCTTTGAAAACTGATCATATGCCAGCTGTTCCCTGCTAGTGCTATTTGCTTGCAGGTTCAAAGTAGTTCCTTGCCAGATGCCAACAAATGCAACACTCAGGTGGCAACCCAGGTAGAGACAGAGTTAGGAAAAAACTGCAAAGAGACAGTTAATATGCAGGCAGTGAAAATCTATTATTAACTGGATTTGTGTTTTAAAAGTTACAAGTCCATCTAAACTCTTGACAGCACTTGTTGAAGGAAGCAGAAAAGCTGACCTCCCTCCCCTCCCCAGGTCTTACGTGGTGCATCACAACCTAGCTTTGATCATTAAATCAAAGCCTTTGGTTGGGGGAGTTCAAAGAGCCAGCAAGGGAAACACATTAACCTCAGACTGAATGCTTTTAATGCCACACCATTAACTCAAGCCAGGGGTGGAGAACGTAAGGAGCATTAGTGAAGATCCAGGGTGTAATACAATCCAGTGGCCAGGTGGCCAGTGACATAAGAGGCCAACAATTAACTCCTTTACCTCACTGCACTGCCACTGCAAAACCAAGCTAATATTCAGAAGACTGTTGACATATCACACAAAATGTAAAATAGCAATAACAGACAGACAATAAAACAGAACCACACTGAGATTAAATTTTTTAATCCTGCTATATAAACATATTACTTGATTAAACCAACTAATCAGAAACCAGAATTCATGCATACAGTAAGAAGGTCACTGTTGCAGACCAGCTGAAAAACTTCTTAATGATGGCTCGTAGCAAGGTTAAAACTAACTTGAATGCACGCACATCATCAGAATGCAGCAGCTATTACGATGCAGCTACTGAAATCAAAAGCTCTTAATACCTAATTGTACAGTTTGTTTTTTCCATTTTAAATCATGTGTGACCAAGAATACGAGGGTTGTTTTTGCAGATGGGTTAGGGAAACGTTTCTCCTGTCTGCGTTCCTCTAATCCATCAGTGGCACCCGGACGAGTTGTTTTAAGAATTTCCAACCCTTTTTAAAATTCCTGTATTACAGCAGAGTCCCTCTGTGTCAACAGACCCCAATGCAGCTCACCCCCAACAAAACCTCCTGTTTCTCTCAGTAGAAAATAATATAAACAAAGAATTGAGATCCTTAAGAGCAGCACAGGAAAAAAACCTGAGGTTCATTGTTTTTACAAGTGTGGAAGAACACATGTTAGACACCACCTTTAAATCTCTGAGAGCCAAGAAAAACAAGGCATTTTGTTTTACTGATATATACAGTAAGACACTGAATCATTAAACAAAATGCTGTTTGGTGTGCTGACCAGTGCTGTCTCAGCATTTCAAAGCACTGGCAGTCAAACGATTGTGAAGCTAAGAAATCTGGACAACTTTCTTACTCACTAGCTAGTAGATTATCAAGAGCCTGTAAGGCTTATCACAAACCATCTGGTTTTTATTAACAGTATTGGCCTATAATATTTATCCTGCCATCAACATGGTATTAAATCCTAGTTTACCTTATTAGGCGATAAAACAGTTTTACACAATTTTCTGGCTCCAGTTGCACTTCACAGCTTAGTCATTAAATCTGTTTTCTTCATCTTGCTTGAGCTAAAATTACAGATTGTTTTGTTTTGTTTTGTTATTTGCCATGGCTTGATTTCTCAATCCATGGGTTTATTCCATGTACCAGTACAGGGATAACAAAGCAAGGATGAATCCTGACATGCACTCTTACCTCCCTCATTTAATCCGAGTGTGGTGTTCGAGTGCTGACTACGTTACCACCATCTGTCTGAACCATCCCCTGTGTCATCCACAATTGTGTTTCCATCTTAACCCACACGGCTACACGTACCATCTAATATATTCTTGCTTTTACTTTTAGGTTGGTCTATCAAAAGGTTTATATAATACAACTGAAATGTCAACGGTTAACTGTTTTCCCACTGTGTGCCCCAAAATCAATGAATCCAGTGCAGTGCATCTAAACACCATACATAAGCATGTCTCATCTAGTATGCCTCCTTTTCACTATTCAGAGAGCGGGGCAGCTAACCCAATATTGCCAAATGTTATTTTCAGGCGATACTCTATATATACTGTCATGCAAGTGTACCTTTAACACCTGATGGTAGCAGGCATCAATCTAGATCAAAGTAGATGTGTAGTGATTTCCAAATTGTTGCCCAGCTACACTTGGGACTGGCCAGCCCCTATGCCAAGTCTATCAAAGAGACTTGTACTACAGTTGAGAATATAATTCATCTTTATTAGGAATCTATGACATAATTCAAATAAAAAAGCAGCTTTGATTCTCTTTTCAACTCACCCCACAGTATTCATCAATTGGCCTCAGACGTTTAATTGCAACATCCCTGATATGACTTCTTCGGAAAAGTATTTTACCTAAAAACAAAAAAACAAAAACAGATTACAAAAAACAAAAGAACTTTTTTTTTACTTAAATGGTTTGTTTTTCAAAATAAAATGGATTAAGATTTTGCATGCCAACATGTTGAATCATTTTTGGCACAAACAACTGGAACAAAATCAAGGCGGCCCATTGCAACAACTCTGAAAAGCAATTACATTTATGTTACACAAGGAGAAATGACTGCACTTTGTTGCATAATATGTATTTCAACTAATTTTTAAGTGATTTATATTTACAAGCCTGAAGTTGTATATAACATATACTACTGCACACGATACTGTAAATCAATACCACTGGGTTGGTTCAATTGATTTAAACAGCAGTGCATTTTAATACTGCTGCAATTTGAATCATTAGAAGAATCAAATTGAAGTTCTTTCAATGAAAACCAACATCCCTAATAATAATAATAATAATAATAAATGTTTATATAGCACCTTTCATAGTGGACCACCATCACAAAGTGCTTTACAGAATAATAATAGTGCCTGTGGGTTTAGTTAAAGACACTCTTGTCTTTAAACGTTGGTAAAATGCCAGTAGAATGCAATCTTGGAAACATTTTATACTTTTGTATATGAGAAAGCCCTAAAAACCTGTTTCTGAAGATGCGTCCCAGTTTTTAATTCACTTATCTGTAAAGTGCTTACGGTACAACCTAAATAGAATGCTCATCCAATGAAAACATGCCATTGATGTAAATCAAAGTGATTAATGAGAAAAAGGAGCAATGGTTTTAACAGTGAAGGTCAACTGGTCTAAATCAAAACTGCAACAGCTGAATAAATGTATAATTTCAATTTCCCAGGTTATTGCTTGAGATCTCACCAGACATCCAAACAATAAGCTTTCAATTTCAGTATAAGAGCAGATCAACCAGACCTTTCATCCAGTTGGCATCTGGAAGAGTTGAAATGGTCTAAGATGTGTTTAATGGATTTACAGACAAGGGACTTGAGAAGATCCAGCAATATGAGAAGATCTGAGTCTCATTCACCTTTCGGTTCTCATCATTTAACCCAGTTACTTAAATAATCGCAATGCTTAATGACATCACTCTATGTAAATTGATCTGGCCTAAAACCCTTATTACACTGACCTGCTACCAAAGCCCACCCTGCTCATGGCACATTGTTCGAGTGTAAACAGGTGCGTCTGGTCAGTGTTGACGGTTTCTGTGATTTGTACCACTTTAGCTGCTTGTCACAACAGATTGCTGTTTTGATCTGTCATGACTGTCTTGATCAAAGTTGTGCTTTCCAGTGGTGGTTTAACTATGCCAATCCAGGAGCGCCCAAGAGACCCAGTCTTCATGGAGTCATCTCAGCCACTGTGCTGAAGGATAGCCAGTTGTACAGGCACCTACTATCATGCCCCTTGTGAAGCTGATGTGCTCCTCCATGACAGGTGTCTCACGCAGATTAAATAGGCCTTCATTCCCTAATTATCCGGCCAGTCTGTGTAGATTACAGGTTGAAAAGATAAAAATAAACAATTAATAAGATTAATGGATTAAAATCGGTTAATGGATTAGACCGTTCATTCAATTTACAAAGAATGTAATGCGTTAGAAAGGTTACAGCGAGCGCACACCACCTAATTGCTTTAATAATGGAACATCTGACTTTGCAATAAAATGACTTGTCAGTATATTGTAAGTGGTTGTGTTGGACATGCTTTTGAAAATCACTTATCTTTTTAGAGCTCCAAATACATCGTCATAGAAACAATAACCCTGTATGTGCCACTAACTCCCATGACCTTTACATATCCCTGTCTTCTATCCATTTCCTGTAAGGGCCGAGGGGCAGACAGTTCACAAAGTCGCTCACTCCTCCCTAACCCTGCTACATCACTGGATTCTAGAACATTGTTTGAGGTGGGTATGACTATCAAAATTCCATCCACGTATTTTTCATGGCAGATACATGGTTCCAGAATGTCTACCCATGCTTTAAAATTTGTACAAATTATTTTTTAACTATGAAAAGCACAAACTGCAAGAATCCTGGGGTTTCAAGAACAGAAATGCAGCTGTTGTATTTTTTACAAACATAATCAAGAATACTTGGCTCAGCTCTTTTGGTATTACTTCATTATCCTCATTAATAGACACAATCATTTGCATGCACTTCCTGCATCCAGTGTTTTATAACACCTTTTAATCCAAATGTCTAGGTGGGAAAAGACCCTGCAGACTTTGCTTCCAACATTCATTTCCTTCATTTCCTGAAGTCTCCACTGTTGTGCTGATTCAGCCAGATTGGCTAACCATGGGAAAAACAAAGGAATGACTAACAGGCTGCTGGCATTATTTTCCATCAACTGAGATAATGTAGAAATACTTTCCAATAAGCATCTAAATGCTACGTTCATATTTTCAGAAATGTATGTGCAGAATTCTAACTTTGAAAATCTGTGCTTTTTTGGTAAATCTAGAGTTCCGTGAATTACAGCTGAATTACTTGGACTGTTAATTTCTTACATGAGTCAGCTTTCGTAAACCTGAAATTGAGCCCGCGACTCCACTCTCTGACAGTGGGAACGAGGCTTGCCAACACTGCACAAACTGTGGAGTTATTTGAAGTCATGCTCTGCACCAAGCAGCTTCCAAAGATGAAGTATATATCTAGTAAATCATAGGGCCCTTAAGAGCATTTCAAACGAATGCTCCTGCTGGGACTGTCCTGTAGATTACAAGGGCAAAGATGAAACCATTCTTCTTTCTAGATTTGCAACACGGAAGAAACTTAGATCATTTGCAGCCTTCATGCTGATGCAGCACTGTACCTCGTCCAAAGATGAAACCGCAGAGATCTATATCAGCTTACCCTAGGGATGTGTCACATCTGTGGGCTGTAAGAAGAAGCCTAGTCAGTAACACTGGAAGTGTATCAATTGCAATGACTGCAAAATGAAGAATATGCATTTACAGTATCTTCACTCTGACGAATGTTGCACTCTAAAGATAAATCATGAAACTACCAGCAGGAATACCCGCTTTGTTTCTCTTCTGCATTTGACAGATGTGTGGAAGTACAGCTGAAATATTTTGGGATACAAATTTAATAAATCAAAACATGACTTAAGGATGAGCCTTGTCACTTTGTACTTTAACAGGAGCACTTTCAAAACTAGAAAAAAAGCAAGGCAAGAAGTTGGAACGCCTTTAAAATTAATAATAATGAATGAGCTAGATTATCACATCCAAGAATTAAGGAATGTCTATACCAAGCTTCAAAACCCCAAATGTAAGTGTAACATGTCATGGACATTCAGAACTTGCAGTGGTAACTTAATTAAGATATCAATTTATGTATTTATTTGGAGCAATTTACACAGAATAGAGTCATTCTCAAGGGATGTCCTGACTTGATTAATAAGGGTTAGAGTTGAAAGGTTCATACACCCCTAACCTCCATCTCATCCCATCAGACAGCCATCCTAAATCCTCAACATCCTTGCTGCAGCCTTGTCTATTTTAAAAGTAAATAATGAAGGTCAAGTGCTTAACAGTAGCTACTCGTTCATAGATGAAGGGATACAGTAATACAAATTGATTAAAGGTAGCCTTTCCACAGGTAGGTTAAAAGAGTAGTTACAGTATTAATCCTGATTGTAGCACCACACTTGTAAGGCGTTTGACTTCATAGCCGTGCAGTTCACAAGCAAATAATGTAACTATCCATTTTGTTTGGCAGCTACAAGCGTCCCAACTTCAAACATATTGCCTTGTAAATGTGCACTTCCAGTACATACTGTAGCCCCTGGCAATCTACCAGTCCTGGATTGACAGTGTGCTAAACAGCCTGTGCTAAATGACTACAGAGCTAATGTGTTGCAGTGACTTTCCACTGGATAAGGTCTCTTCCGTCATTACATGGAAAGTGCTCTTACAGTAAATCCTCATTAGCCATATGTCAAAGCAAGGGCATGGGTGAGATTGCACTGATATAGGAAGATTTAGATAACTGCTGGCTGTGTTTCATCATGGCAGGCAGTTTTGACTATTTACGGTACAGGAAAGAGAAAAGGAGGATATAACTTACACAAGTATATTTTGGGGTTTACTTGGGACAGAACACATGGAGTACAGCATTGGCTTCCCAAACTGCTTTTCCAATCTGTTTTAACGGAAGCATATTCCCAATTTTTAATTAACCATAAGCCTTTCTGGGGGATTAATTAAAAAGACCACTATGGGGTGAACTGAAACGACTTACTCTTCTTTCAGCCAATGCCAAATCCAAAGATGTTTAAATAGGGATTTGGGCCACAGTGCCAACCTCTCCCACCTCCGACGTTCCCGAGGTAGACTGAGTTACTTAAAGCCTCAATACAGTATGGTGACCAGCTGAGCACACGATAACAACCAAATACACCAAAAAATAAAATACTCAAACTTATAGGTTGTTATTGCACAGTTCTCTCATATATATATATATATATATATATATATATATATATATATATATATATATATATATATATATATACACACACACCATCTGTTATCACTTAATTCAGCTGACTGTTTACAAAGTTGGCCAATGAATGCCTGAACAAAATAGACTACAAGACTTAGAAGGGTCAGAAAAAAGAAATATGGAAACAGTAGGTTTGTAATTGGTGTTTCTTGGTTAAATTGCTGACTGGCTGCTGAGTCATTATTTTATGGTCTCTCGTCAAACTGAGCAGTATTATATACAGGTATAAACCTGTCAGGCAGCAATTACAGGGATAATGAAAACACAGGACTGAAATCAAGGAGGACCCAAAGAAGCTTTTCACTCCTGCATACAAACAAACATTTAAGCGTTTAGACCGGCCATTGAATTGCTTTTAAAAAAGGTAGAAAAGTTATTGAACAATGTACTAAAGATGCACATTTTACCATGATTGCAAGAAACCTCTAACTCCTTTAAATATTGTTCTGACTGATTTTGGCATTGCAATCATACCTATTTCATTTTAGACAAGCAGAAATAGGTAAAAGCATACAATGTGGGGTAGTTTATTCTGTCACTCAGGACAGCATAGCATAGCATTTCCCACACATTCCACTCTCTTCTTGAAGATTAGATTAACAATCTCTGTCTGGACTGAGGTTAAGCATAAAACTAGACTATACCCCTGTTTAGTCATTTAATAGAAACAATGTAACTTAAACCCAAATCATTCTATTTGAATTAACTACTTTTATAGCCACATATCACAGTGCCATTACATTTAAAAGAGGAAATTTAAAATGGCTCCAAGCTTGCCTGTTAGTTTAGTAGTGAGGTTAAACTGCACTCTTACAGAGTTTAAAAGATGTAATAAAATTCCTCCATGAAGACAAATGGTTAGTCTAGCCAGATTTGGAAGGACATAGCTCCTCCACTGCAGACATACACAATTTTCACTAGGAAGATTGGTAAAAACTGGAATGTGACACCGAGTTGAGCAAAATTAAATGCTGCTTAAACGGATAGAGATAATAAGCAGCTGGTGGTATTGCTTTAACATTTACTGTTTTAGCCACTTTTAATAGAGCTGGCAATGGAGATTTCTCAAGATGTGCTTTTCCTTTTTGAACTCACTGGTGTTTCAATAGGAGCAGCATAACTTTAATTATAATTATAAAATACTAAGTGGCCAAATAGATCTGAAACATTAAATGAAAAGGACTACAGTGCCCATGCAAACAGTGAAAAGGGTGCGGTAGCCAAGTGTCTACATACTGAATGGTTAATTGTCTTGAAGTCATGAATATAGCATATCGCTTTCAAGTAAACATGGGGTTAAAAGGGTTTTAAGCCAGGAACCACACATAATAATATAAAACAGCTATATATGATCAAATGTTTTGCATAAAGCCACTTCCGAGTCTTGAGCATTCTACATAAAGCTTCAACCCTCAGGAATTGCTTGAAATCTTTGTGTGCAGACAAATGTCTGCTCCAACAATCTTGAAGATGTTTTTACTGGTACAGTACATGGTTCATTTCTGAATTTCACTGTGGGTGGTAGGTTGTCAGCATCCCAAAGCGATGCTGCACCAAAGGGAACTTTAGAATAAAGATCAAGCCTTTTTCTGTAAAGAAAAAAAAAAAAATGGCACATCAATGTAAACCAGCTGACAAACATAGTGTAGTGATGTCCAATGAGATAAATCCATTTCATTAAACATTTTGGACATAGGACAGAGGAGGAGGAAGCTGGAAAGCCTAATGAACAAACTGTACTTACTGTAAACCACACTTTAAAGAGCAAAAGTTCACAGAGAACTGCTTTTTCATTGTTGACATTTTAAAAATGGAAATGTTTTCAGGCCGGGCACCCTAACATTCTGTCTGCTGGACTTCTGATTAAGTACCACAGATTTAATTCCCAGCATTTTGTTTATTTAGTCCTTCCTTTGCAACAACCCTAGCAGTCACTGTTTCATACCACTGAAGAACTAGTTAAATAGTTAATATACCTATTTTAGTGCCGGAGATGGAGCAGCAACTGTGATAGGAGGATACAGAGTTTTGACAATCTTGCATTTGGAACGTGACGTACAGTATACTAGTATCTGCCAGAGACTTTTACTAGGGCGGCGATTATGGTTGCTGGCAAAACAAGGCAATAAAAATGTAATACGATAGGAAAAATGAGGATTCACTGGAGCATAGGGCTCTACAGCATGAAGTGCAGTATTTGACTATATTCCATTATTTAAATCAAAACGCTAATGGCAGTTACGAGCTTTGTACTCTTCTTGTACTTTGCACTGCTTCAAAACACAGTATAGCTCATCAGCACTAAAATGGAGCCCAGTCTTGTAACTTTATTTTTACCAAGAAAGTATAGAAAAAGTTAAGATGCAGAAACAAAATATTTTTCATTTAATATTTAATGTAAAAAAAAAAAAATTAAACATGGCCTGCTAAAACTTTTTTTAAAAACAAATAAAATAAAAATAATTAAAAACCAAAAAGACCATATGGAAAAAAAGCCCACGTGGTTCTCCCCTCAAAGAATATGTTAAATAAATACAGCTGAGATCTGTGGCAGAGTCTCCCACTCTCCTTCCCTCTTTACATTTTCCGATTAACTCCAGACCTTCACAATACTGGGAATTCTGATTCATATAGAAACACCACATGTCTAACCAGGGAGAGGGGGGCCAGGCACGGCTCTGAAAAACAACATGGTCTTACACTTTTTACAGCTATCTCAACTAAAAAAGGTTTTACGAATACATTTATTGAATATTTCCACTGTGTTGGTGCAGGCTCTGGGCTTGACAGCTGGTAACGTGTTACAATAAGCACAACCACATTGTCCTACTGACCTACAGTACAGGGGCAAATAGGTATTCTGCCACATATCCAAAAGTTTATAAAAAAAAACTTTTTAAAAGTAGCATTGGATGACTCAAAGTTACTTGTCTTCAGCCACATGAAACTCTAACCTTCCAAAATAAAGACTCATTATAGAGAACACTGAACCATCAAGAAGATATGAGCCTTCAGTAGGTTGGTTTACAGAGGGCTACAAAAACGATGGGCATGTCATGATTAATTTCTAAGAAAGATCTGAAAGATGAATTCAAGGCAGTACATTATTTCAATATAATATTAGTATCATACAGAATGTGGTTGAAGGAATGTTGTTAGTTCTGGTTGCCCCGGGCACTCCAATCACAGCAATCATTGTTGAAGCCACACCCACCACATTGCACCAAAATCTATACAGGGGGCGATGCCTGTGGGCATGACTTCCGAGCTGTACAGAGCAAAATGGACAGGATAACTAAGAAACTTTAAACCACTTTTTTTTTTTTTTTTATATATATATATTATATATATATATATATATATATATATATATATATATATATATATATATATATATATATATATATATATATATGTATATATATATATATAAACTGCAGTGCACAAAATTGAAGGCATATGAAAGAATAAAAAAAAAGGTTTTTAAAAAAATGACACAAAAGGTTTCAAAGATTACAAATATATTATTGAACAAAGTGCTGCACATTTATTATTATTATTTTTATTTTTTACCTGGGAGAAAGGGAATAATCCTTTGCTTTGGGTCCTTCTGGCCTCCTTCCACAGGGAACTTATCCAGAAGCTCCATCTAAAAATAATAAAATTAAAAAACATTATATACTGAAAACACATATGAAGAAACACTATTGGTTGTGAGGCAAACTGTAATTAAACATGCCCTAACCAAGTAGTAGAGGCTTGCATATGTGCAAATGATTAATTTATAAAAATATGTAGTGTACTGAAATGTGGTTCTTTAAAATGGGTTTGCTTTTAAATGCATTATGTATTTCTGACATATTTGTGCAGAATGTAAAGACTAAGCTGAAGTTATATCTGCACTGAAGCTTCCAGGAGTTTGGATTTGAAATCCATAGTGTGTGCATTTTCCTTGCATATTAAATCAAAGGCAGTTTGCTTTAGCTGACATGGTGTATATTTAATCATTTGTTTGGTTGCCAAACACTCTGAGCTATGTTTTTATTACCCCCCCCCCCCCCCCAAACGCTTTGCCCATAAAATGGTGCTTTGTAAAGCAGCCGTCCACATCACAGTATACATATTAAAAGGAGTAAATAGTCTCAAATGACATTTGAACATCTAGAAAAATAATAAAATAACCAAGCGACATGTTACATGAGCGTCGACAGAGCCCCGTTAAGTCAATTATTTTGACAAACTGAACATCAGAAAAACTGTATGAAATCTATCTGCATTTCTCATATGTACTTCTCTAATATCTTGGACTCAGAATATATGCAGGACATATTACAAGCAAGAGCTAAAACACTGCAGGTATTTGTTTCTATGGCAGACTAAGAGACCATCTGTTTTTCTCCTCAGTGCTTCCTTCTGTCACTTTTTATTAAGTGAATCTTGCTCTTTGCATTTGATTACATCCACTACAATCTACAATACTTCCAGAAACAACAGCACACTGTTACAGTGTTTTACAGCCTAAATGCCTAAAGCTGAAGGACGTTCCAAGGCAAATGATGTAACAACCTTCTGCAACCTTTAAGGTTGTCTCCTATTAACAGACTCAAGGGCAGCTCTCAAATTCATTTCATATGCTGGTCAGCTGCACAACGATGCTATGATACAACAAACTGCACCAGAAAAAACAAAGCTGATCCTATGTGATGACACAATGAAAATATTTCACCCATAATCTGACACCGAGATATACATACAACAGACTGATACCAATTGTTTATGCTTAAAACATTGGCAGTGCCTGTTTTGTCTTTTTGGTTTATTTCCAAGGACAATTCTGTTTTGAAAGCAATCACTTTATAAAAATGATTATTATTATTACTGATTATCATTTAGAAATGTGATGACCCACGTCAGCTTTTAGATCTATGGTGTAACAAAGACCCACCCTGCCCCACTCAGGTCATTTTTCAAGGGCCTCCCTGATGCACACCGGTATAGCAGACTAAATAAAAGATTCAATATAAATGGCTGACTATAAATAAAAGCCATGCACATCTTATCAGAAAACAAAATCAAAAACAATGTTGTATGCTGTTAAAGGAACACCGATCTTAAAAATCAGTCAAAAGAAAATGTTTCAGGGCTTGTACAGAGTGACCTGTTACTGAACTACAGAGAGATCACTCAATAATGATTACCATGAAGTTCCTATATGTCTCAGCCTTCTTGCCATGGTTGACAAAAAGGGAGTTGCATTTCTCAAGGTTTGCAATAAGCCTATCCACCGATACATTAATCTATGGCTTTACATCTGGTCATTCTCAAATGACGATGTGCAACCAAGAGGCATTGGGTTCAGAGTGTGGGAGGGAGTGCATGCATGCGAGTTCCCCAGCTGTGTCAGATTGAAATCTGGAACCATGCCACACATTTAGGTTGAGACCAGAACCCTGCATTCTGTAGCGGTCGGAAGTGATTTTATCTTGGAGACTGTAAACAGCATTATTAATGATCTATGGTATATGAGGCAAGAAGGTTTGCTGCTTGATCTGCCTGTATATGTGAGATTATATATTTTACACACACACACACACACACACACACACACACACACACACACAATCTCTTTAATGTCAGCACCTGTAGATCTTATCCATACAGTAGACCTGATCATTTACTTTGGCTACCAAATATAAACGGTTTAAAACAATACTAAATCTAGTTAGGTCTATCACTGATCAATGGTGCTACTTCGGCATTTTAAGAGGGCTACACTTTGCCAGGGTTTTCCACAGTGTTGGATGATTTAGATCAGCCATGATTGTTTTCACATTGTTAGTTTGTCCAATAAGTAGGAAGAAATTCAACTGATCAGGTGGTCGGCAGGTTTTGTTTCAATCAAGGAGCACAGTGTTACTCTTAGACACCTTACACCAGCTGGAAGACTTATTTGTAACTGTGTACTGTGTATATAACAGAATAGGCAAGACACACAGTTCAGTTTGTGCAGACATAATGGGATATATCTTTACAGTTAGAGGTTTCAGTTTATTACAGTTAAGGAGAGGCGAGACACTAGCCTGCATTTCTTGTATCCACCCCTGCCCATGAAGACAATGAAAACATTGTAGTCCTCACCTACTGGAACACAAACAAAGCAACTGCCGCTAAAAGACACTTTACTCATTGTTGTTGACCGAACCAGGAATACAATCCTTCTACCTCTTATTGCAGTTCATTATTTAGAAGTACGGTGTTCTGTGGTTCGCTGTAACTGGATAACTACCTTTAACAGTCACCAATTCGCCGCAAACTTTATCTAATAAACAAGACACCAGAATCCCCTTCTTCTGACTAAACCCATTTATAATGCCAACGCCTTTTTGTCTAAAAGAAATCCCTAAGGTTAGCGGACCTGAGGTCATGATCTATAATGATACTCTCATTGATGACATGCTTTGGCTTCAGAATGACACTATGCAAATGGAATGTTTACAGCACACAGGAAGGAAAGAGGGAAGCTTCTGTTTCTCATCCTGAATGGACTATTTAAACAGGTTTCTAAAACAGGCAGAACGGTTTACTTAAAGGGCAACCTTTGCCAGTAGTAAAACAACTGCTGAATATGGGCTTTATTCATTTATTTTTTTTAATAACTTATGACATCTAACAAATATATTTGCTCAAATATATGAACGGTAGTGTGACATTTTATATATATATATATATACACACAAAAGATTCCAGACATGGGACCTTAAACACTAGTTCCTAGATCTCATTAAAAAAATGGGATGTTGGGCGTAACCCTTATACTTAAACACCTTCATTATTTGTAACATGTATTTATGTATTTTGCATACAGGTTTTAAAATCACCTCTTGAAAGTTCTCTTTACACCATGGCATGCTCCCCAAAGTTTCAGCAGTTAGAAGAGCTCTTTCAAATATCTGATTTCTCTGTTTTAAAAGACTATGGCTATTAAACACATTAACTATTTGGTTTTATTCTAAACGAGACAGCACTACATTTTTGCAGACAATCATCCCAGACAGATTGTGAACAGGAATGACCCTAAGGGGACATGAGAATATGTATTCACTGTATACACAAGTGCTTGAATGAATTCCAAAATGGGCATTTCATTGCCATTCCAATCCAAAAGAGATTCCAAGCATCATTTCTGGGAAAGAATTACACTATAAAACAGTCCCATAGACAATCCTGTAACTGTTCGACCATGTCTTATTTATGTATGCTTTAAAACCTAATTATTATTTCTTTTTTTTTCTCTCTAATGAAAGCCTGGAGCAGCAGAAAGCTTTGCTAGGATTTGCTAATGGAGCGTCTCCTACATATTCTGAGGCACTGTCTGGTGAAGCAGCAGTGAGAACAAGGGCCTTTTGCATTAGAATCAAGGGCATTTACTGTAAAGAACTGGGAATTAATGAATGTGTCCAGGGAGCCAGACAATGAACCCTCTTTAATAGAATATGAGAGAGATAACAAGGTTATTTCTTCCCCATAGAAACCGCAAAACTGTCTGGTATTTATTCTTCATTTAAACAAAATGTCAGGTTAAAAAAAAAACTGTTTAAAAAACACACCCACAGCAAGTAAAGAGACTGCAAAGCAAATCGAAAACGAGTAGCCTTGCATTAAAATAATCTCAAAAATTGCAGGGTAAAACCAAATTACAATATTTTTTGTAACAACTAGGTATTTTATAATTAAAAGGAGAGACGGGTTGGCAATAGAGATTTAAAACGCATCAGATAGGGCCTAAAAAGATACATCTCAATTCAGTGCACCTAAGAGAGCATTTGTAAAAAGAAAAGCCGAATGACATTCATCCAATTACCCAATTAAACTGGGTCCTGATGAGTTACTGCAAATTGCTGTGGCATTTCTGAAAAACTAAGATTTAAAACAATGAAAATCCTTGAAGCTCAGTAACCCATCAAATGCTTGGAGACTGAACAGAGGAAAAAAAAAACGCACAAAACTAAAGTCATTTAAACCGACTTGTTTAATCATGGTTTGGTTCTTTCCTAGCTTGACGGCTAAAAGGTACTCTGGTGTGTAGTTTTTCAAAAACTGTTGACTTAACTTCACCCACACACTTTTTAAAATAATAAAACAACATTTAGCATCTGGTTGGTTGCTGTATTTTAATAACAATGTTCTGTTAATCTGTTTTCTATGTGATCACGACATACTGTTTTTAGGTGCAGCAGGAACAGCAGAATTGGCATGGCCTAAAACCAACGATACTGTTAAATCTGTTAATATCAACTCTCTTTTCTATTACAACCTTTGTGCCCAGTGTACTGCAGATGGGAACAATATGCTGGTCCAGCACATGGTCTTTAAATTGCTAATCAAAATAATACTAAAACAAAATTCAGATGTCGTGTTTCACATTTGGCATCAGCAGTCCAAATTTATGCATGGAATTTTCTTCCAAGAGTCATAAACAAAGGCAAAAGGTACTGGCAGACCAAGCTGAAGTTTGGGAAAAACAGTGTGGACCAATGACCAAGTTCTTCCACCTGCTAACTTCTGGAATATTGTCTACATGCACTCTGCATCAAAACTCATAAATTTCTGATACTCCACACTGATCACTTTGAAACATCCGTATCCAATGCATCAGATACTTCATTAACATGAATTTGAAGCAGCAGACAATGGAAACTTAACATATCTCTGACTACTTTGTTTTTTAAAAGAGAAAATGGATATACAGTAACAATGAATGTCATAGCATCTGGATCTCAGGATAGCGACTGGGTAAATCAAGCATTACTGAAACAATTGCAAACATCCCATCCCGGAAGTAACTACACTGTGACATCTGAAAGGCATCAATCAATATGCAAAAGAACCTAAACACTAAATGTAGGTTCATGAATCATAACAGTGGGGAGGAAGCAACAAGCACTAGAGGACATGCTAAACCATGGAGAAATACAGGGGTAGACAACTAAGAAGTGGTTTCATCAAACTTTACCTTAATGACAAATGCAAGGAGGTCTTTAAAGCACAATTCGTTTTCTAGAAATAGCAGCTTTCAACAACAAAACTGGCAAACTATCTGCAAGATCCTATTTAACCGCTAGTTCCTGCCTATATTTCCCGTCTCGTTTTTCATTTCCTCCATCCCTTCCTCAGCCTCCCTCTGAGGGCAAGTGAAACTCACTTCCCAAACTCAGAGACCTGGCCACACCAGCCTCTTCCTCTGCGAGCCAGAGGGGAAACCCCAGCCAGAACTTCATAAACCCTTCTCTCATTTCCTTTACATCGCTCACTCTCTTTCCACCTGTGCTAGTCTTCCACTCTGGAAAGCACGCCTGTTCCCCAGCTCTGGAGCCCAGCCACGCCGGCCTCTACTCCACCAAGGCAGCTCTCCGAGAGCCTTGCATGTTTCCATCTTTCTCCTTCCAGCGTTCCAGTCTCACCCTCAAGGGAAGTGAAGCTCACTACCCAGCCTTGAAGATCTGGCTGCGCTGACCTCCCTCAGCAAAGGTGATTCTCAGTAAGCCCGGGGGGAGACGTCTGGACTTCTCTTCATCTTTTCGATGCTTCTGCTATTCTCTCCACAAGCCAAGGGGAGACCCTGACCTACTTACTAAGTCACAAGCACTCTCCTCTCATTCTAAACCCTGGAGGTCCTTCCTCCACACAGCCCTTGCTCCTGTCCCTTGATTTACTTCTTAAAAGTGTTTTTTTTTATATGTATAGACAGATTTGATCAGTTCAGCATTTTCTAAATTATGACACATGCATCTAATTGTTTCCAGACTTTAAATATTGCACTTTGTCCTGCACATGAGAATCAAACCTTATGCAAACACATTGTACAGAGACAAGCCCTACAAACATTTGACAAAATAAACTCATATTCTTTCCATTGCTGTACTTGAGCTATTACGCAGCATGGAAAATATGTAACAGCTGTTAAATACAAAAAAAAACCTCACCTCAATATTTGCATCACTTTAAATATATCAATCTAAACTACATGCTGCTCAGTAAATGCATTTTTAAGTCTTTACTTTGCACGCTACAATTGGTTGCACACAGATTAGGTTTGGAATTAGCATCGTGTTATATGCAAAACAAAATTGGAACAGAGTCTTAAATCAAATATTTTAGTAATATTTATCCCATATATATTTTGTTTTCCAGTTTGTCTGTTCTTAAACATATACATTTGTGGCACCCATGCATTTATTTTGCAGCAACAGTGTGATAATTCCTTTGCAAATATTAAATGTAGAAATTAAAAACTTGGGGCAATTTTCTTGTTAATGGTTTTATTGTTTTGATGTATGCAAAGTATTGTTTGATGTTTTTCCACCAGCGGTGGAAGATTACTTGCCCCTAGGTGAACAAGAAGCATTATTCCTCATCACTCAGGAATGTGTAATAGTATCTAACTATGATGATAGCATGCTTTTGCATTTTAGCCCTCGGCTATTTAAAACACACACACACACACACACACACACACACATTATTGAATATTCAGTGAATGCTATACAATAATGCTATACAATAATGTTTGCCTGATTGTTATACACTGAACATTAAGTACAGTGTTTCGAATGTTGGCCAACTTTTGCAATCAGAGCTGCTCCATCCTTCACACATCACTCCTAAAGGAGGAGCTGCTGTTCGATTGAGGACAGCTGTGGGGTAGTGATATTAAGGTCAGGGTTTGACTTATAGCAGGGGTTATCAATTATTGTATACAGCTTCCACCCTCAGTTGGCGGGTTGGAGTAAAAACTCCTCTGCAATCTGGCTTGAAGACCAAGACGTATTTCTGGTCTCTGCGGTTTGATTGCAAGCATGCCGGGCTTGAACAGAGCAATGACGTATTTTCCTTTGCTGGACGTGGCAAGCTGTTTAATCATGCCCATGTGGGCACAGCAATCCTGCAGGAAGCACAGAGAGTCTTCACGGAAATCAAAAACTCTTGGTTGTTGGTCATGCCACGTCGTATCTGAGCTCACTTTCATCGAATGCTTTGTAGATTTGTACCCATAGCTTATCCATTTCAACAGGAGATCTTGCACCACGTGTTAATAAAAACGCTGTTTCTGTTTCTGCAATTGCCTCATTTACCCACACCACATACAATATGCACGCTTTGGCACACATATAGAAATCAGTTTACATAGTGATTGTATCGCTGGCAGGCAGCCCAGCATGGATTTAGATTATGTTTTGTTTAGAGTAATTAGTACCATACGAAAAATGTCTTGTCTAGGCTTTGTTTTGTGTTTTTGATAATGAATCAGAAATCGGTACCTACTCTCTGAATCAAAAAAATGCAGACAGGTGTAAATATGTGATGCACTTTAGATACTGAAGTATGGTTTCTACAGATTATGTCAGCATACTATCCATTAACCATGATTCAGATTAGAGGTCGTCCGAACTACTTTAGTATAGATTGCTATTGTGTACAATACATTATGCAGTCATTTTAATAATAACAAATAAACACATCTCTCCAACTTGCTTATGGCCTAATTGAATGTGGCAAATATGAATGTCTTGCCCCTTCCAAAACAGCTACTGTACTATTGGAACATTTTGTCAGGAATTACTGTATTTGCTGGCTCTACACTCTGGTAAATAATGAAAGCTAATGGCAATCTTACTACCCAAAGGTAATTTGTTTCACTGGACTATCTAACCGTAAAGTAGCTTAGTGAATAGCCCAGACCCAGTACGTTATATGAATTGGGTGTGACATTTTTGTTTATTATATTTGCAGGAAGGTTTAGAGAATTGGGGGTCATTTGTTTTTGCTACGGTGTTCCCCCTTTTGAAATGAGATGTAAATCTCAATGGGTTTATCCTGGATAAAAAAAAGAAAGAAATTAACTTAATCACAGGCCCTGTGCATATGTCCTTATGATGATACATCTGCCATTACTAGGGCCTTTAAAACGTCCAAAAGCATGTGGCTTTAGTTTATTTTTTGGAGCAAAATGTTGCAATATATCTAAAATAATTTAGAGAGACGGTACGGCCCCCACCTTCACACAGTCAAGTTCTACAATCTCTAGGTCCAAGATTAAGTTCTGATCTCTTCTCCACATAGTCGAGCCAGAGATTCCAGCTCCCTGAATTGCAATGCAGATGCTCAATGAACTTGTGTGCTGAGCCATGGCACATTATATTTTTCACTGGAGGACTGTTTTTCAGGCAAGATGCCCTTGGCTTGAAGGTTTTACAGCATTGGGCACTTGATCAAGAAACAGATCTTCAGGTGCTTTTTAATCTGATTATATCTTCATATATTTCATGTCAAACTGCTCCATGCCGGCCAGCAAAAAAAAAAGAATGATGTAATACTGAATTAGGATCTGCTTCTTTAAAACATTAATTAAACTAACACCAAGCCTTTTTCTCATTGTCCTGTGGGGGAGGGGCAGTATAAAACAACTATGAAATGTATCCAAATGCCACATCAACATTTATTTTGTTCAGGAATACTAATCATTACTCTACAGAGCAAGTTAAGGCAGATGGATTGTGTCATTAAGTAACATGCATTCTGTAAACCGACATTTATTTTACTACACTCATATTACTCAAATGTTTTAAACCTGACCAGGGTTGCAAATCCTGTAAATACAGAGTATGACCAGGATCATATACATTACAATTGTTTAACTTTTTATGCCTTTATTTTGTAGTACTGTTTTTGTCCTGTTTGAATGATCGGTCTGTTTTTTGTTTTTTTTTTGCCATTGATTTTATAATGTTGTTTCTTGACGCCTTCTCTTGCCAGGACCCCTTTGAAATGGGATTTATATCTAAAGGGTTCTGTAGGGGTTAAATAAATACAATTTAAAATGGTGTAATGTGTATACATCCCTGGCCATGGTACAGTGATACCAATACTCAATGAAAGTGGAAAATAAATAGAAAAATAAATGCTGGTAACCTTACCTGCAAATCGAAAAACTTGCTGTAACGCCTGTATATGTTCTCTGTAGATCCATCAGACCAGGAAACCTGGATGATATACACCTGCAGGAAAAAATAGTAATTGTTTAGTTTACAAGCAATGCAGATTCCTAGCTTGTTACAATCTGGTCCATAGATGTTAATCAATAGAGGGTTCAATTACATATGCCTGGACTGTTCAGTTTCAATATTTAAGAGCACATATGGAAGAAGGTCAAATCAACTGATCTAAACAGTGGTGGATCACACGCTTCGAGAGGCTTGATTTTCATAACCTTGCTAAACAGACCCCATGGTCTTGGGCTGGAAGAGTCTGCCTGAAATCAAACTGGACATGGACTGAACATAGGGATGTGCTATCATCTCACACTAGACTAGATACTGTAATATTACTGTATAAAAGGACAACTGTGACGTTTTTACTCTAAGTGCTTCCTAGTGCAATTACATATTACCCAATACCATCAGTGTTACACTAAAAAATGCAAGCTTATTTTGAAGCTTTATTCAATCCTTTCGATAGAACCAGTTCTAACATATTCATCTCACCACTCGCTCTCTCAAAACCAGCCAAAGTAAAGACCATTTCCTGGACTATCCATTCCAAAGACATCTGAAACACCTCTTACTAGATCATTGAAATGTGGCCTACTTTTGCTATTTATCAAAGAAAATGTAGTGGCTTGTAATTCTTTTTGACACATACTTGACCCTACTGGAAAGGAAATGGTTGTATGCAATTTCATGGCCTCCTCCCTAGAAAAAATGGGTTTCCATACTGCTATGCAAAGAGCAGAAAGTGGGCCATGCCAAAACGACTATTGAAAACCTGTCTAAACATGAAAGTGCAACCAAAAATGTGGTTGATTTTACTCTCATTAAGGCAGAGAAGGGAGAAACAGAGGGATACCGAGGATAGTAAAAGAACATCCTCCAGCTCAAAGACTGTCTGTTTTATGACTAGGGTTGTCACCTATCCCTGTTTTCCCTGGATCGTCCTGGTTTTGAGGAAGGTGTCCCGGGATTTCAATAGGCCTTCCCGGGACACTAAAAGATCCTGGTTTTGATCTTATCCCATTTTTAATCTTATGCCTCCACAGCCATGTTGATAAGATTACTACAGCAACACCAGTCTCGAAAGTGGAGCACACATTAATAAATCGATTTTAATAAGTAAATATTACTGCAACAGACGGACAATATTAATTGGATATATTACTAAAGAGAGTTTAAACTTTTAACAATGGCCCTGCTCCTCAGATGTCCTGGATTTATGGTACCTCAGATGTGGCAACCCTACGTACGTCCTGAAAGAAGCAACACTCCTCCTGAATGTTGCTTACCAAGCAATATTTATATACATAACAGAACTGATTATTAAAGATGTTCAGCCAATTTGAATTATTTTTGCCAGAACTGTGAAGGAAAGTCATTATTAAACAGGATACTCTGAATAAACACAAAGCATTTCAGAGATTTTAAAAAGTGGAGGATAAAGGAAATCCATGAACTACAGGTTTTGTTTGTTATTAAGGATGAAGTCATTACAACAAAGACGTCAATGTGGGACTGACTAGTGACTGAAAGGATGTGTGGTCAAGTTCAAATCCATTTCAGGAGGTTTATTTTAGTCCACATGGGCTCATTTTCACGCCACTTGCATGAGGTTTGATGCAAGTCTGCTTGGTCATTTCCAGCTTGCTTTTCAGAGCATCACCATACTAGGAAAGTAATACCAGGGAGCATGAGCGGAAACATTCATCATATGCTCCCCCAGGAAGAAGTGGTGAATATAATTACATTCAATTTAAAGAGGTTTTCTTGACAGGGTGATAATGTTTCCTTTGTACCATACTGAAACCTGAAAATGGCATTAGCTCATATCGTACCAGAAGTACTATACTTTGTTTTCATTATACAAAATGTAAAACCGCTTTTGCTCTTAATCCACTTCCTGTCATTTCCAATGAGTTTATATATAGTTTTTCTGAAGGTACGATGCCATCTCCTCCATGTTGGTCCACCTCCTCTGTGCTTCCGATAAATTAACTCAAGCAAATAATGCATGGAGGAGATACAGGGATGGGATGGGAAAGAGATGCACCTTCAGAGAGTGCAGATGCATTAGACGTGTTAAAAAGTTCAACAAAACAGTGATGGTGGAGAAGTGAAGTGAATGGAAAATGGACTTTAAAATATCATTTTAAACTGCATACCTTTATTTTAATGTAAGACTAGTAGCAAATATTAATTGTCCAGAGTTGCAAAGTTATTCCGAGCAATAGAATCTGGGATCAGACAATCAAAATAATATGGTTCAGTTATTTTATTATCCAAACACTGTTTGATGAGTTGATGCAGGTATTGGCATATCAGTTGATAGATTTGGCTAAATACAATTAAAAAGGAATGCTGCAGAGCTGCAGCTTTATATTTCCTATGCAGATTACATTTTGAATGGTAGAAAGCTGCAAAATGAGTCTTCCAAACTGATGAGATTTCCGCAACAGCCCACGTCACTGATGCCATTTGGCCCAGTACAAGGCCATCAATTTGGGATCATTTTGTCATATGTATACTTTAAAATGAAGAGTAGATCCAATATAGGAGCCTATACTTCTGCTAAAGTGTCCTTAGCACGCTGGAGAGAACTAGACAGATGAAAAGTTACAGTCGTTTGAAAGTAGCAGCCAGTTTAGTAAGATGGTCTGAATTTAAATTTGGAAATTGTTCATTTTTATGTACACTGGTACTGTATTCAGTGTATGACTATACGTCATACACTGAATACAGTACCAGTGCAATCTCCTTGTGCAATAGATTGGTTCATTTGTAACTTGGTCATTGGGTACCAGGCGATAGTACTAGAATTCAGAAACACACATTGACATCATCCAACAGCTTAGACAAAAAAGTCTATTACCTTTGAAACAGTTTTAATAAAATCATGATTCTGACAAAAGCATGGGATCTTTTTATCCATGCATCACAACTTTGTGCCAGAAAAAAAAGATAATACAAGGCTAAGAATAAAAATGCATTACCTTTTCCTCAGAGTTAAATTTACAGCTTTTTCAGCACTAACAGAAAAATAAGCAATAAAAGCTTAAGGGTTCTTGTTCTAAAATAATGGTCAGTTGGCAAATATACAAGCACAACAAACACTTTTTTTTTTTTTTAACTAAACAATTAGGGAGGCGGTCGGAAAATAAACAATGGCTGTGTCTGGCTCATGCTTCTGTTGGCATCCAACCAAGCCTCTCTCCAAGCCAGAGCCGGCACCAGGAGAACAAGGCTGCACAGGGAAGAGCGCAGGAAGAGCTTGCCATCCCCCCTACTGTAACAGCAATTACACTAGAGCAGGCTAGGAAAAAAAAAAAAAAAAAACACTGTGTACTGTACACTCCATTCCAAAAGTCTGAGGGTCAGACAAGGCAAAGAAACTGCTGACAGTGGCAGCACCAAACAATTTGTATTCCTTTCACTAGAACTCCCAATATCCATTTTTGGTTGTTAAATGAGTGTAACATTTATATGGTACTTAAGCACAGTAGACTAAGGGGTTGATGTGATCAATCTTACCCTCCTTTTAGGGAATTTTACAGCATCGGGGAAAGTCCCATTTCCCCTTGGATTTCATCAACCACCTATCTGTGGTTATCCCTGGAATTCCCCTTAAAAATAAGTGCTTACTACAATTCAGGGGTTGTTCACTGTAAAATGGTTTATACTGGTGCGGTACAGACTGGCTGCATCAGCATCCAAGTATACGTTGTGTTAGTTTTGTGTGTATACTTTTACTATTTCTTCTCAAAGTGATTTATAAAAATAAAAAAAAAGCCAGAAAGGATTTCTCTTTTACTGCCAGTCTGCAACTCAATAGTTGAATCAAACCATTTTGTATAAAATTGCTTTTCCATCACAAGCATTCCTGGCCAGTCCAGACCCCCCCCCCCCCCATCCCCCCCATTCTGAATGTGATGGGTGTCAGACATTTTAGCAGTCACAGACCTCAGCACTGTACATAGGGTGTACTGTGTATGTAACCATAAGACACACTGTACTGTTGCATAAGCTTGTGATAAGTGTATGTTTGTTAGACAGGTGGGTTTATAGAAGTAGAATTATTTAAATATTACTGTTTGGAAGACATAATTAAAATGCAGTCATCATCTTAGGCAACAACAGCTATCCATTAAATATCTCGAAATAACAGCCTGTTCTTTAAAAGTTGCATACTAGTTGTTATGCAACAGCTTTTGCAAAAATAAAGTACATGTTGTATTACCAATATTGTACACAGTCATCATGGATGATGTCAGCATCCATAGTGTTCACTGGGTGTGGTATTACCTCATCTCTCAAACAACAGTCTAACCTTTCAGACTACTACACAGTAGAAAAAATAATAATAAAGAAAAGAATCGAACTTCTATCAATTACTGCATATTGTAAGCCGTATTAATGAGTGTAAAGCGTGTGTATACTTGACCAATACTGAATGTAGTGCTTTCCTTTCTGTCATTGTTGCTGTGCTTTTTAGAGAAGGAAAGCTAGGTGATAGATAAGTCACTAAACATTTGATCATTTGAGCTTCTTGCAGAGAAGGAATGCCCATGGCGCTACCATTTATAAATGTCTACATCAGCAGCTCTTGTCAGACTTCCTGCACACCAATAGAAACCTACCAGCAGTATAGCATTTACTGTCCAGTATTGTCATGTTAATAATATTTTAAACACCATGTTGTTCTATGTGAAATAGCCCAGCATTATAGACATACTATGTAATGTTTGACAATACTACAAGTACAGTGTACGCCAACGAGAAAGTTTTAGTTGGGTTTTTTTTTTTTGTTGTTGTTGTTTTTTTGAAACGTACGGGTAAATCTAAGCTTTAATTGTGAAATAAGCTTCATATCAGATTCATATATGCAACACCAATTAATGATATTGTAATGCTAAATGCAAGACCCAATTTAGCACAAAGTTCATGGAAATCCAAAACACACATTACTGTTTTAACATCACTCGGCAAGAAGTTAGAACCACTTGAACCGCACTTCGACTACTCGGTTTTGTTCGGTATTTTTCTGTCTTAAATGTGCCAGGTAGGCCTATCAAGCAATACGCACGCAAGAGGTAATTAGGTTATTTTTTTTCTTTGTTTATTTGTTTTTTGTTTTTTGTAACACTACCATCACATAAAAAATACAAATAACAATCGAACTCAGGAAACAAAACATCTGTTCACAAACGTTTTGTTTCCTGCGTGCACATGCGTCTTTACGAATAGGGAGTTTGCGCTTTAAGAATCCGGAATGAAAACACACACACAACCATAAAAAAAAAGCTGCTGTAGATCAGCCATGGAAAAAATAAAACATATTAAGATTCAAAACATTTCACAATTCAAAGTATCACAGCCTGATACTGCACATACGGTGGCTACACTCGCCACCTACTGGTTCACAAGACCGCAGTAGGAATGTCTATTGGGTACAATACAGGACACAGTAACTCATTTAAGCAAAGTTTGTTTTATAAACAATGCAACTGAAAATGTTCAATTTCTTACACAAGCCTTTGATTTTAATCCAATTACTTTCTTTGTGTTTTATACTAGTCTGTACCCGTGTTTACAGTTACACCTATGTTACCAATGAAGAGATTTTTAGAATTAAGTTTAAGAGGGGCCACACTGCATATTTTAGCAACAATACCGCTATTTTACGTACATAATGTTTATTGGGGTTCCTCCTCTTCTGCACATCTTGCACATGTACTTGTTGTATACTGCGTCGGGGCATGGTTGTGTAATTCCTCAGAGCTTCACAAAAAGTCGACTGTACAATCCCGGTTTTGCAAAGATCAGACCTGATTTCCAAAGATTCCACATCCAAACACTACCATCTGTGTGGGCCAGATATCGATCGGCTGCCCTGGATTTGACTACGGCTGTGTTGCTCTTGCACACATGCACCACAAAACAACATCTGCAACAAATACAATCTGATCTTTCGTTACTCCTTGCTCCAGTGCTGAAGCCCCGAGGATCAGCCTATCCCAGCTGGTGGTGGAGATTCGATATTACACCACCACGTGAAAGACCAGCCCTGCAAACACTTAAAGGGGACGCGCTTTGGAATTCTAACTGGCCTTGATCTGTCTTTTGCAACAAAATGTTTTCACTCTAGGAGAAAAGTGATGGTTGTCTAACTCTGGCTCTGTGCTGGCATTGTTCCACGTCACAACTTTCATAACAACCCTAATGAAAGTTTAACATGATATATTTGCATTTTCTTTTGCAATTTCCCCTTGGTTATACTATTCAGTTACCATGATTAACATGGCGTGCGTGTTTTTTAATATGCTCTTCCATACCCGTCTGTGCCAATGCTAAATCAGAATCTTCAGCAACTTGCAGCTTTTTTTCAGATTGGTATCCCACATGCCACACGTGTACTTTATCAGCAAACTACTTATCTCCAACTAACAGGGAATCGGCTCCCCACTGGAGGAATCTTGAATCTGTTCATTAACAGACAACAGTACCTTTAGATGAAAACTGACATTTTCATGCAGTTGGTTTATATTGAGACAGCAGCCTATTTTTGCAGTTCCACATTTCAAATAACTGCATGCAGCTTTTTGATCAAGACAGTTTATCCTCCCTCTAGTGGCTTATAGAGGGGAATGCATGTGTATAACCAATGTCTGTTTGGTCCAAACTACTCAAAGTATACACGCTTTGCTTTTATTTCCCAGTCACTGCTCCTGGTCCACAGAAACATACATGGGCATGCATCATAAAATTAAATTAAAACTAGTGTCATATTTGCATCACTAAAGTTTGTTTTTAGTTGATAGATCGTTATCTATACGTCTGCAAAACACCTAATTGGATGTTAAAATTCTGTTCAGAGTATGGTTAACCAATACAAAATAATTAAAATAAAAAAAATAAAATAAACTGTTTGTATTCCTTTTTTTAAATTTGTTCTGATTGTGTGTTTTATATCTGGATAACTAGCAACTAAATTCTCTGTGCTGGGTGGGATGGATTCGGCTGCTGAACTCTCAATAAATACAATCCCTTTGATTACATTGCTTACAGGTAACAGCACCTTCCTCAGGTATTAGGGTGAACAGTTGCACACAGTTAAACCCATAAAACCCGGTTCAGTGTCAGTGACATCAGTGAGTATGTCAAGCTGTGCCTATTGATGAAAGCACAGAGAAATACGTCAAAGTATGCACGAAAGCTAAAGCCAGTAGAGTGTTTTAGGGACGTCGTTTTCCAATGTGCTTAAGCGCTCATGAAGTGTGTGTGTGCGTAGGGAATTAAAGCATTAGACACGTGTACGTAGGTGGTACGAGGTATTTCCAAATAACATTTGCAGAAAACAACTTAAAGGCAATACACTATTGCACTATGCAGTAAAGCATGGTTATTAAATACAGACCTTTATAAAATAATCACGTTCCATTACAGATGTTTTGCACTGACTGTTGCCATAGCTATTTTGTAAGCGAATACAATATCTGCACATTTTGTTAAGGTGTAATTAACTGCCCCCAGCTCTTGCATTTGGCTATTGGAAGTTAAAATGAAAGTTATCGGAGCAACTCAACTCCATATCACGTTCTTAACAAAGGTGTACAAGTATAGTGCAGTAAACACTACATGATTGTTTAAACAGTAACATATTGCAGCTGGATGTCTTCTGCAGTATGATTTTATTGTACTGTACTACATACACGTAGCTGTTGCAGTGTCACAATACTTAGTAAATAGTACAGTATATGACACGTATATGTTTAGAATAGCCATTTCTTTATGTTGTTTTTTTTTTGTTTTGCATTTTAAATGTAGCATCAAGCAGGGTACATGTTGATGTATCTCTTATCACCGAAACATGAATCAACGTGTTTCTATTATTCATTGATTCTGAACAAAAACAAAAACATGTTTTAATTCCAACTGTTGTAACAAGCAACCATTTTGTTTCAATAATGTTACAGTCAGCACATTTTCTCCAGCTACAAATGTCTCCATTTTAAGAGCTTGAATCACCATAGCAACCAACCAGCAGAATCGTGCAACCTTTTTGGGCCTAAAGCCCCATGTCTCCGATGTAAGCGATTTCACTGACCAATAGCAGACATCAGAGTGGTTGAGGCCGCCTGTGTCTGGTAGATGTGGGTGCCAATCAAGCTTGCCCTGTCAAGTCTGTGTACACAGCGGCTGCCAATTATTGTGGTCTGAAAGAAGCTCGTCACAAGAATACACAATTACACTGTATTTATTGTGTGCGTGTGCATTCTATTAAAAACAAACTGAATTAGTGTAATAGATCGACTTATATATTTGCATTTTGGATTTGAAATTACTGTTTTCTTCTTGGTCTGGTTTGGCAAGGTTTTTTTTTTTTTTTGCTGTTGTTTTGTTTTGCTTTATTTAAACAGCATTGCCATTTTTCTAAGGTGTTAGATATTGAAGAAAGGCTGTGAAACTATAGACGGAAAGCAAAAAAAAAAAAAGAACACCCCACATGGCAGCTGTTCCTGTCTCATCAGTTCACTGTACCAGTTTTACTAACTGCGCAACGCCGTGTAGGTAAGATGTCAGGAGTGTATGGTGATTGTCTTGTGCTTATGTAACCTTAAAAGAAAAAACAACACGGGTTATATATTTTTAAAGTGTGCGTCATAATAAAGGTAAGCGTTGTGGAGCTTCTGTAGCTGAAACATAATAAACTACTATTTTATCAAAATCTCACAGTCCTAGAAAAAATATATAAATCAGCAGAATAAATATGTTACAGTGCTATTGGTGTGTGTGTGAGCAATTTCATAAATTACTACTTTTGAACGTGCATTCATTATTTTAACATCCATTAATAGGAGTCATGGTTTAAAATGTAATTGAAAAAAGTAAATAGATATGAATGTTCCTATTATGACAATACAATATGTCTTAAAATATTGTCTGTCAATAATGGCATACGTTCTTCGTTTTTTTTTTTTTTGTTCTTTTGAGTTAAATATCTCAGAGAGAATCCACTAGAATTCACAATGCACAAAGCATCTGCAAGAAGGTGCTTTACTTGTGTGATGTCATAACGATTGTGAAGGTGTGCAATACGGAGACGGCAAGGTCAGTACACCTGAGAAAACATGAGTGACATTTAGAAATACCCCATTAACATGCATTGACGTAAATATTGACACCAATTGTTGCTGAAATGAAAAATATCATTTTTTTTGTTTCTTTTTAGTTCTGTGTTCTTTTTTCTTTCTGAACACAAACACAACATGCGGAAGCTTTTAGTTAATACTTAATGGATTGTCTACAAGTAGAGTTAACATGCTGTGAAATACTTATTGGATTGTCTGCAAGTAGAGTTAACATGCTGTGTGTAACTGTCAGTAACATTTCATTGTCAGCTATCTTCTATTTTAAATTCACACACTATTGCTGTATATGAACACATATTATCAATCTGAATTTATAAAGCAGTGTGTGTGTGTGTGTGTGTTTTGTGTCTGTATGTGAGCTTGCTTCACGCAATGAAAGCATGCCTGCCACAGGATTCCCCTGGGTCCTAAACCCTGTCAAGTACAGACGCAGATTGCAGTAACCACAGCAGTACATCTGTTGCAGAATCAGTTAAACAAGGAACAGTCCATTTTTACATAAGTCCGCAACATGTGACAAGTGATCTAATTGATTTTGTCCAACCCCTACAGGTATGCAGTGTGACATGTGTTCTACATTCTGATACGTTTGTTTTCAACGTATCTGTTGAGCTAGGAAGAAAATTTGGAAGGAGACCCGGTGAATGCCCATGGCAGCTGCTACCTCAGACCATCCATCCAGTGTGAGCTAGAACTCAGAGCCGTTCTTTAGGTAAGAAGGACAATGTTTTAGCTATTTGCTGTCCTCATACGATCGCTAGGTCCATCAAGACGTATTCGTATTCATTAATTAAGCTGTGATCGTGTGCCACGTGTTTAGCATATTCTTTGTTTGCTAATCAAGTTAAATGAGATATTAAGAGATGCAAACATCTTTGATTTGAGTTTGTTCATTTTGATAGTAATTCATTTAGATGACTCGTAGTGTTTGCGTTCTTGTTACTCATTAACTACAAAACAAAAACATTGGTCATTTAGTTTGGGAGTGGCACCATTTTAAACAGGTAAAGTAGCATTTGAGGTAACCGTGTCATACTGTAAATGGGTGGCATCACTGACACACAGATTTGCTAATTATATCTCTTTACAGGCTGACAAAAGCTGATTCTAACATGTGTGGCTTAGAGTTTGCATAGTGTGGCATAGAGTGTATGCAGTCGCTGGTGTTGAGTCTTGAGAAAGCTTCTTTCCTGACTGGCTCCACCCTTATATATATAGTGGTATCATTATGAAATGTAGATTTAGTCACATCCCCATTGGAACCTATTGGCAGTAACTACACTTATCATTTTGCCAACAGTGTAGATCTCATTTCCGAGCCTATCACAGCAGAGTGCAGAAGAGATATACGCACACCTGGAATTGGAAGTACCCACGCACACATAACAACCTACATGGTATGCTAGATTATTTAAGATTTTGCTCAGTGTTGCAAATGAGTTACCATTTTTTTAAAGGTAAAATGAAAGTAGCTGTAAGAAAAAAAAAAAAGATTAGGTGTGTGTATGCCTTATTCAATTATTGTTCTGAGGATTTGTTAGACTGCAGTTAATATGCACACATGCCATTGCATTATTATCAACCTTGCCAGGGCTTACTGTAAGAACTATGAACACAGCACATAATGTGATTTTATTTAAGGTGGTAAAACATGTATGAAAATACATTTGTCAAACCTTCAGACTTAATTTCTCATTTGTATTATAGCTCCATTAAAATGGTTACAGCCCCCCTTTCATTGTGCTGGAAATCTTCTGGCTGTTCTTTTTGTCTTACTTAAATTTAGGATAGCTTTTAAACAAGCTAAAGATAAACTGCTGCATCTGGGTAGATCCTCACAAGCCACAGCAATGCTTGCGTTGATTTTCAGAATGAAGCGAGGCAGACTAAGCATCAATCCTGAGTCACGGTCTTTCTGTCTCGGAGAAAGGGAGCACGAAGTACAGATCTGGTTCTGCTTCTTTCTTTAAGAGCATGGCCTACAGGCAGAACTCCACTGAAGACTGGGGGAACCTGCCTCATCACGTGGTGCTGCAGGTTTTCCAGCACCTGTCCCTGGTGGACCGCGCCCGGGCCTCCTCTGTGTGCAGGAGGTGGAATGAAGTCTTCCACATCCCTGACCTCTGGAGGAGATTTGAATTTGAACTCAACCAGCCAGCCACTTCGTACCTGAAATCCACTCACCCTGAGCTGATCCAGCAGATTATAAAGAAACACGCTCAACACCTGCAGTACGTCAGCTTCAAGGTAAAGGATTCCCAGGGTGTTCCTTCATCTCTCTGGTTTAGGGAATGTTTACGAAGCCTCAAACCAATTAAAGCCCTTTGTGATGGTGGTCCACTATGAAAGGCGCTGTATAAAATAAGGATTGATTGATTGAGATTGATTGAAAATCATTTTACAAAATCAGTCATACTGTTTACACCTCGTTACTTCAGGTGTGTTGAGGGGGAGTGGGAGCTCAGGGAAAGACCACTGCACTGTATAGCCCTTGATAAAGGTGTCAACCTAGTTATACCAGCTTCTTAATACGTGATATTGAGCAAGTGACTGTATCTCTTACTAATATGTAGGTAAAAACTGAATAGAATCATGGTTTTATTCGAACATTGTTTAAAACATGTGTTTTTATTATGATTTAGGTGGATAGTTGCACAGAGTCTGCTGAGGCTGCCTGTGACATTCTTTCACAGTTGGTAAACTGTACAATCAAGACATTGGGGCTGATCTCAACAGCAAGGCCTAGCTTCATGAATGTTGCAAAAGTAAGAGCTAATAGCCTCTAGTCACACTTATTATTGGTAAACATTAGGTTCTGATTGTCTTAGCTATTTTAATTTTTTGTTGCTGTTACTTGAACTGTAAAGCATCTGTATACCATGAAGCTTTTCAGAACTCTTTAACATGCCTATTAAAATTAAAACCAGTCCAACTGACATCTCTTTTATTTCCCCAGTCCCATTTTGTCTCTGCTCTCACTGTGGTGTTTGTGAACTCGAAATCACTCTCGTCCATAAAGATTGATGACACTCCTGTAGATGACCCGTCTCTAAAAGTGCTTGTCGCTAACAACAGCGATACTCTTAAACTTCTCAAGATGAGCAGCTGCCCTCATGTTTCCCCTGCCGGTAAGTGAAAGCTAGTGTCCACTCTGATCTGAAGAAACCATTCACTGAAGCAGTCGCTGCATTTTATTTGTTGTTTGTTTATTATTCAGTTACCTTCCTTGAATTGAAGAAAGTACAGTCTAAAGCAGGGCTGTCAAACTCTTTTAGTTTGGCGGGCCTGACCCGATACCCTGGTGTAGCAGTGGCAGTCAGTAGCAGTCACTAATATTCTTTGTCTTTTATCTTTTGGTGGGTGTTAAATAAAAAATTGATCCCTATCTATTTATATTTTATGATTTGTTTTGCAATCTATTTTTACCTGTCTCCTATTGAATAAAAAATGATATTCTGCAGGTTGTATGACATTGCTCCGTATGTTTGACATCCCTGGTCTAACGTGTTGCTTATGCTGTCTTTAACATTTTGTTTTTAAACACAGCGTTTCTTGTTTTTTTTTTCCTCAGGGATTCTATGCGTGGCTGATCAGTGTCATGGTCTTCGGGAGCTTGCTTTGAATTATTACTTGCTGAGTGATGAGCTGCTCTTGGCCCTGTCCACTGAGAAGCATGTGCTCCTGGAACACCTGCGCATTGATGTTGTGAGTGAGAACCCTGGGCAGACCCAGTTCCACTCCATCAAGAAGAGCAGCTGGGACGCTCTGGTGCAACACTCCCCCAAGGTCAGCATCGTCATGTACTTCTTCCTGTGCGAGGAGGAGTTCGACCCCTTCTTCCGCGAGGAAACCCCCGTGACGCACCTCTATTTTGGGCGGGCTGTCAGCAAAGAGATGCTTGGTCGCATAGGACTGAACTGCCCCAGGTTGGTTGAGCTGGTAGTTTGCGCCAACGGCCTCCAGCCCTTGGACGATGAGCTCATCCGTATTGCTGACCGCTGCAAGAATCTAACAGCTATCGGCCTCGGGGAGTGCGAGGTGACTTGCAGTGGCTTCGTTGAGTTTGTGAAGAGGTGTGGTGGACGGCTCAGCCAGCTGTCCATAATGGAGGAGGTGCTAATTCCAGATAGCAAGTACAGCGTGGAGCAGATTCACTATGAGGTCTCGAAACACTTGGGAAGGATGTGGTTTCCAGACATGATGCCCACATGGTAGACTGTTCAGACTGTACATAACCACCCAACAGAGACGGTCTCCAATTGGACATTGCATTATTTGGAAGACACATAAACACATAAAAGACCTTTGATTCTTTCCACTTTTTCTGACAAAATTATTTTGGATTCATCAACCAAGACTTATTTTACTAGAAGCAAGACTTAGAATAAAGGAGGGAAACCCAACTGTTATTGAAATTGGGAGTTTACTTTTTAAAAGATTTGTATTTATGTTTTAGTGTAGTTTCCTTGTTAAACTTATATGTCAGATAGAGATTTACTCATAACCCATCACTTTTTTAGATGGGATAGTATATATATATATATATATATATATATATATATATATATATATATATATGTTTTGTTCCAACTCCTTAGAAATATAAAGAATGTCGGGCTCTTTACGTGTTTCATTTAGGATTGTTTGTCTCATTAAAAGGGCAAATGGTAGATAAAATATCAACTTGATTATAGCAAAGCTAAGGCCTGTTTTCTTGACGGTTTGACTTTTGTATGGTTGAAATGCTAAGTATTGAATTCATATGGTATTTAATAGGCATCTTTGCTACTTCTACTTATATGACTTGGAAGCCTGTTTGATAAAATGTTGTAATTCAGTAAAAATGTTGCATTATATAAATTAGTGCTTATATTGTAAAAAAAATACATGTTTTAAAAAGCTATGCTTTATTTCTTGCAGCTGGTGAAATATGCATATTTTGATAATCCACCTGCGAAAATATTTCTGGTGTATGGTTCGCTTTATATTATGTGTAAGTTAAAGTTGTGAGACAACACAAGATTTCCAAGGAAGTAGTTAAAGCATTAAGTTGCTGAAAGGACAGTCTGTCGCAGAAGATCAAAAGCACAGTAACTCTGTGATGGCTTGTCTCCTCAACTGATCAGCTTCATTTAGCATTCTTTAGCATTCTCAAGGACTGAACTGCTGTGCAAAATTGGAATAGTTTTAGTCATCCCTAAAAACTTAAGAAGCATGTCTATTCATGGATAGATGTAACGTTTTCTACGTTTTGCATCGGAAAGATAAACTTTGTTTTAATTGAGCTTTAAGACTAGTGCTTGTGCTGGTTCTTGTCTGTGAGTTACAGCAGATGTAATCCACTCACAGTCTCTCTGGGCTGAGCTTAGTTTAAATCTGTATTTAATAACACACATGTTTTGTGGGCCATAAATAGGAATGCAGTTGCTTCAGAAAACCTGTAAAAACAAGATTCTGATTCTGGTCCATTTAGAAAGGTGTTTCACACAGATTTATTCATGAATGTGTTTATTTTGGTAAGTGGGCGGTATTCTTTTTAGCACACAGCTCCACATATTAGTGGTTAAAGAAAAGGGCTTGTAACCAGGAGGTCCCCGGTTCAAATCCCACCTCAGCCACTGACTCATTGTGTGACCCTGAGCAAGTCACTTGACCTCCTTGTGCTCCGTCTTTCGGGTGAGACGTAATTGTAAGTGACTCTGCAGCTGATGCGTAGTTCACACACCCTAGTCTCTGTAAGTCGCCTTGGATAAAGGCGTCTGCTAAATAAACAAATAATAATAATAATAATAACAACATATGAAAACAACACTAAGATTTATACATCTGGTTCCTCCTTGAAGGAAGCCCCTTCTAAGACACTGTGCTGTGTCTGAATAGAGAGCTGAGTCACTTTTTGCTGCAGTACCAGAGCATTGTTGCAATGACCGAAAATTAACTTTTTCAATTTATTGTATTTGCAACCCTGCCCTGCCCTGTTTTCCCCAAATCTTTTATGTCAGGATCACCGAATCCTCTTTCCACATGCAAAAGTACATTACATTTCTTTAACTTGTTCATAAATGATGTGCCAAAGAACAAAGAACAAACTAACCGTCTCTCCATTGATATGTTAGACATGTACGAAATGTATTTCCTTTTTTTGGGGCTGTTTTTCAAAATCCTGTCAGCTATGTATTTTTTATTCCACTATGTGATGGGGCAAGGACATATACAAGTATCTTGGTCTCTAGTAGGAATCTGAACTTTAATGTGTTTAAATCACCACTTTATAAAGTTACTGTGCAGCTCAAGTACAGCTGCAGATCACACTTACATGTTCTTAATTATCAGGATACAAATACAAAAAATCCAAAAGTCAAATGCAGTTTTGAGATTTACTCCAAATGCAATACAATTTGATGATCATTTTGACTTATACAAACTTACTGGACTTATTATTTTAGAGACCAGGAGAAATATACCTAGGTTGCTTTTGGGTTAAATTACTGAAAACTGTTTCTGAAATGTCTGTTTGTTTGTTTTCTAAACGTCTTGTTAGACATTGTTTATCGGCTACTGCTTTTATGAATGTGGCAATGTCTTTGTAAAAAATAGAATTAAAAAATAAAGTTAATATTAAAGGTTTGAAACTGCAGGATTTTATTCCACATGAAAGCAAAATGCTGGGAATATATTGTTCAAGTGAAGTTATTGATTGCCACAGAAATTATTATTATTTTTTTTTTCCTGTTTTAAATTGTAACATTGTGTGATTGTATAGTTTGGCTCATTTTGATACCCGGTGTCTTCTATAAGCATAGCAGTGCATTGTATTAAACAGAAGTAAAGACAAGCAATGCTCCCTGGTTCTTTATTTGAATCTTGTTCACTTGGGATATTTACTGCTGAGATGAATATAGTTTGAAACACGTTTCTAATTTATAACAGTTAAGGGATCAATGTCTGGAAGGACAGAAAGTAAAGCGCAATCTTTCATCATCACCTCGCTTGCATTTTTATAGTTCTGTCACATGGTGTCAGCAGATACTACACTGCCTCCTGACAGCACTGCACACTGTCACACATCTATAACTGACCAATTATATTTTCTATTGGATTGCACACTTCATATTCATAATAAACATTCTTAAACCTTCTTTTTGGTAATAATTGCAATGTATTTGACAACATGTTTTGTAACCGTGATTAATTCTAGTACATGCGACATTTCATATTTTTCGGACAAGAGATTGCTCGATGTTTAATGTTGCAGACTTATGGTTCAAAGGAGTAGCTTGTTTTAGCAGCGTTCGCCATCTTGTGGTGAATTGCAGACATTGCAATTATTGCATATTATTTCTTTAAAGGAAAGCGCCATAATCCATACATGTTTGTTGATATTTTTGTTGAACTTTTTACCAGTTGATTTTTTAAGAATTTTAATTTAGATTTAGTAATCAAGTGAAAGGAAATAATTTACAAAATAAATCAAATGTTTTGTTGAATGCATTTTTTTCCCATCCAAGCATGTAGATGGCATTAACTAGTATAGTCTTCTTCCCCATAATTAACCAAATAAATTACGCATTAATTAACTGATAGATCAAATGTTAATATTCTTTAAAGTGTCAAATTAAGTTTAAAAGGGGGGCGTTATACTTGCAGTGTGAGTGTGTTCTACTATCTGAAACACTATAGCTACAATACAACAGATGTTATTCCATCTCGCTGATATGAATCTGTAGCAATTACTGTGGTGCAGAGTTACTATACCATCCTTTGGCTGCAGTGTTAAATATATGACCTACAGTTTTCCCTTTCATCATACTTTTAGCATTAAGAGCCAGTTCACCGTGGCCGCTGTCGGTTTTAACTCGGAATAACAAAGCGTGGTAACACCTGTTGACAATGATGTTATTCTTGAGCTTATCCACATGTATTCATCATATTTTAAAGCATGTATAATTCCTTCTAATTAAGATTAAACTACCGACCAAACTAGCTTTAAATCTGTACCATTTCTACCAACACAACACAATGCTGTTTTACACCAAGCTGTCATTTATGACGTGTAATTTTACAATTTGCATAGAGGTAATAATTTCACATTAAAACGCTTTTCCAATTACAAGCATAATTACGTTTTATTTTTAATTTTTATTTGAGCAATTTTCCAATTTTATTTTAAAACAAGGTACTTTTCTAAATACAGACTAACGCTCAGCCTCCATAATTACAGAGGCGGGCACTAGATTTAGGATTGATTTATAGTAATTGACATATCAAACTGTCAAAATCAGATAATAAAGTGTGAAATGTCAATGGGTTTTAAGATGCGACACTTGTATAATTTGCTGTATGTTAATTAAGGCAGCAGTAAAAGTTGTTAAGTCATTAATGAGCATTTCAGTTATTTAACCTGCAATGAAAATCGTGTTAATATTTACTTTAAAATGACTTAATGTATGCTGTATCATATGCTCTTCAATTTTGTTTTTATTTGCCTTTCGTGGATGCTAAAGTATTAAGGTTATTAGAACTAAACTTGACCCATGAATAATCACACATGTTAAAACTGTGTTTGTAATTCAGGGTAGCTGTGGTATAATCATAGACCTATGAATGGGAAACCTTTAAGACTTTCAATGATCTCCTGAGAGGCTGCATTGAGTGCCCTCTGCTGGTGAAAAAAACACAGTGCAGTCACTGAATTCATTGCACATGTGGTTGCAAAAACAACTACCCGTGGAAATACAGGGCAGTTACAAAAGATGCAAGCAAATGACAACATTTTACATTTTGTCATAAAGCATCTTGTTGCATTATAACTACACAATTACATATATAATTGCTGCGTAAAAAACATACCGTGTTCATGTTATTTGATTATTCATTTGTTTGTATACTGGCACCCTAAGAATGTTTTTATTTCATAGATGTTTATTCTTCCCATCATCTGCTGTTGAATAACCCTTTTTATTTGTAGCTTTAAAAATGCATAAATAGCTTTTTTTTTTTAAATGACACATTATACATTAACAAGCCTTTATTGATGTATAGCTTATTATGGCAGGTAATGACAATTTGCAGAAGATTTACAAAATGTTCACTTTAATCGTAGTAGAAGCATTTTGTTTTAAAGGTTCTGAAAGGCCATAGCAAACTAACATCTAGAAAGAGAATGAAGAACAGGTATAGAATGTGTTGTTCATTCACAATAACCGACAAGCCTGCTTAAATGTACGGAGTGGGGTCAGACTTGTCACACATTTGGAGATGAAGGTGAGAGGTCACACCCGAATATTGTTCCTGCATTGGGAGCAGATATCCCAGTTTGTCGCCTTTCGAGATTGGTCCGCTGTATTGGTAGGGGCGGATATAGAAGATCTTCACACAGTAAGCTTAAAATCAAAAGAAATGATATTAATCGAAGCACATTTTCATCACATCATTGTTACAGTGAATTGTCCAGCTGCTATCTGTGTTATAGCGGCATTGTTTTGTTGGCAATGTATACAACTCCTAAATAATGTGCTCGACACAATACTGAGGCAATGGTTGGGTTTCAGCTCAGAAGGAGAGTGATACTACTGAGAAATCATCTGACTCCTATGGAGCTTTTTTTCTTTTTAAGGTACAAAGATATTTCAATCCCAGTGAAGGTAAATCTCACATGATGTGAGAGAATGGAACTTGTGTCCTGTGCACCTGCCTGCATATGTAGGTAAACAGTTTGTGAATGCTTTTTTTCCCCCAGTGCTTACATTGATTGCATGACTAAATCATTAGGTTGTGCATGCGTAGAGAGAAGCAACAGGTTTACAGCTACAGCCCTAATGAAGATCATTAACAGCATATGTGTGTGTGCTGGTCCCCTCTGCTGAGAATATTACCACTTGGGTCACGATGGCTCTGGGAGTATGGACTCCATCCATTCTTAACTTGTGCAATGAGTTCCGTGCTCATTATTATTTGCAGGTTCAGCTAGTTAAAATGTGCACCAGCACAATATCTACTTCCATATATCTCTATCTACATATGTAGTACACTATAATATAGCGATTTGCTTGAGCTTCCGGTACAAGGTGTGGATTGTGGGGGTTTCACATTCCCAAGGATTTCAGATATTGCTACCAACAGCCAGTACTGTCCACTTCCAAGATTCAGGTCAGAGCAGAAACACAACACCAGTACAGTCCATTATAAAAGTTTACAGCATTAAGTTCCATTTAAGACAACCCACTTTTCTGTTTCTCTGATGAGACAGCTTCTTATAAATTCGGATAGCGTGATCCATTAAACAGTGGTTCAGTACCTGAGTTAGAGAGTTTAACACCATCGTCAATGGTGCTTGCGTCCCCATAGGGCTGGGCCTGTCCCCTCAGGGTCCCAGTGAAAGGTGCATACACGATGGAGTAATCGTCACACACCACGTCAATGCCTCTATGGATTCGACTGCCCCTAGGAATCAATGAGATTGGACTGTTGAAGCTCCACAAAGGATTCGGCCATAATACCAGTGGAACCAGCAGATAGAATAATATGTAAATCACTGTTTGGCATTATGAACTGTGTCTGCTATAACACACAAGATTACAGAGAATATGTCATCATCAAACAAATCAAACCATTTATGTTATGGAAAATAAAGGAATCAATGTTAACAAAACGAGCATGAAAGGTTCATTAAGGTTTCTGAAGTCAAGCAAGTTGATTCTTACTAGATGCATTACATTATTGTTGTGTTTTCTTTTAACAAAAAAACGGGTCCAATTTGTGCCCTGGGCTAAACAGTGGTAATAAAAAGAGGCCACTGTTTAGTATTATGCAAGCTAAGAGACTTTAGGCAATGTTCTAATTTAGACTGAGATACTCTACCCAAGCAGAGCTCCAGTAATGTGACTACATTTCTGTTGCTATCAGTAAGATTAATCATAAGGTCGTGCTATAAATAACAACGTGTCATTGGTGTTAGTGCGATTGTAGCTAATGATTTTTTTTTTCTCTTGATCAGTTCTCTATGAGTAATTGGCTATTACTTAAACGCCCAGGCCTCACTGGGAATAATCAACAAGCTGTTTAATTTCATTCTCCAGTGACTGCCAAGTTGCCTTCGACTTGGCCTGTTCATTGAATCACTCATATCCTCCAGGGTCTGGCACAATAGATTATTTCTGAAAGACATAAAACAATTAACAATACTGTACCTGTTAGCGTTGAATCCTCCACAGCCAAATTTATCGCAGCCTCTCACTCTATTGGAAACATGACCAGCGCACAGGCTGTCCCATGATCCTGAATCTGGAGGCAAGACAAGAATGAAACACCATTGAGGAGAAATACAGAGCAGCAGAGCCTACTGCTGTGAGAGTGCGATCCGGAGTGGAATGTTTAATGGATATGAACATGACTCACTTCTCTGAGTCTGTGTCTGTTTAAAATACATTCCATCCCAAACAATGAATGCATTTATCAAAAGTAAAACAGCGGCAATCATGTCTTAAGATTCTTCTTAATTAACGATTCCCTAATTGAGTCATTTTATTCAATTAGATACAACGAAAACAAGATAACTGTTAAAGTTGCTACAGAAAGGTCTAGGGTTGAATATAATGGACTGGATGAATGAATATTTACTGCAAACAAGTGGCTCATGTTCATGCAATCTGAACTGAGAGCACATGTTATAAAGTATAGGAAAGCACAGGGCGTTCTTTCAGACTCACCTTGTAAGCAGCATTGCCGTGCAGACGCCCCTCCACATTTACCCTGCAGATATCTTCCTGGACATATATATGTGGTACGTTGACATATGCCTCCTATTTTGGTACAGGCAGAATCACCTTTTCCCCTTTTCCCTTGTTTTTTTTCACTGGCATGACCTTCACATAAAAGCGTTTCGTAAACAACAAAAACAAGACAACGCTATACTATTGCATATAATGGAAGAGGCTGGACTTTGTGAAATGTGTGGTTGGCTAAAACACCACCACACGAAACCAGAGACCTGTCCATCATGCTAATAAAATATTGCTTCCTCAATATTCCCACGAGGAGTCATAAAACCACTTGCAACAAATGATTGTCACAGATTCAAAACATGACACTGCAGAGATATATTAAAACACTTGCCTGTGATCTCATTGGATAAAATGCACATTTTCTAAATCACTTTGCAGGGAAACTGATTAAAAACGTCAAAACCTTTACAAATCTAAAAGTTTAGATGTACACAATGTAAATGTTTGATTCAGCAAATACATAACAAGGATCTAAACAAAAACCCTGAAGCTCTATTACATTTTCAATATGACTAATTTTTCACGTTAACTTTATTTTTGAGGTCTAAACACCTTCGGTTTATCCCAGCTTGTTGCCATATCCCTAAACAACGAATCCTTGTGCTACTGTAGTTGCAAGTAAAGGCTTTGCTAGCTAGCTCTGTGAAGAAGCACCTAGCATACTGAAGCAACACAAACATGGACATGGAAAGCTTTACAAACCACAGAGGGAAAACTATTTCAGTGCTCTCAAAGTGGAGGAAACACTATACTCACCAAGTGTAAGCAGAACACAGATGAAAAGTATCTTTATCAACATCTCTATATGGTAACCTGCAATAGCATTCAATCGCAAAACAAATATTATTCACCCAGGACAGCCCAGTTATGATACCTGTTTATATTTGCAACATACAGCACTGGTCTGCTATACAATTGTACAGGTCTAACATATATGAAAGCTGAGCTACCTGCATTGTACATTTGTAATGCCCTTTTGCTTTAAACAAAATAGGGTCAGACTTCAAGTTGGCTCAGCTTTAATAGTGACTAATGTTTGATGGTAGAAAACATCTCACTGTGTTCCTTAATTTTCATAGCACTCCTTATAATTAAGCAGTTTAATTTTTCGTTTCGAATATGTATTTTATCAATTGGAAAAGTCAACGAACAAAAATACATAACAATTCAGTAGCCCTTTCTTCCATGTTGGTGCGCGTCTTTGAGAGCCCCTGTGCTTTTTATATGCTTTACTGTAACTGTGGGAAGCTTATTCAAGCAGTTATTGCCGCTCAAGTAAATTCCATAAAATATGCAATATTAAAAAAAAAACCCACAGCAATATGAATGTCAAAACACTCACAGCAGCTATTTATCAGATTCAATTACCACTGTGAAGGTAATAGTTTTTTTTTTATATATATATATATATATATATATATATATATATATTATTGATTTGCCATGCTTAAATCGTAAATAAATCTACTGAACAATACACACATTTTTTGTCTTGTTTTGAATATGCCTGAATATTTTTCCAATGAGAGAAATGCAAACCCGGCAAATATTAGTGACAAAAGACAAATGCAAGCAATATATTTACAGATTGATTGCCTGCAATATTCCACAGCGATTGATATATGAATTCATTTCTTACCAGTCTTTTCAATTGTGGCTTCACTCTGGGTGTTACAAAGGGACTGCTATTTAGAACCAGCAGAAAGCAAAGTTTAAAATGATTTGGTTATGCTTGCAGGATACTGGCCTGTGAGTCAACATTTCTGTTGGCAATAAAAACCACATATTTGGGCCAATTTGCATTAATTACTGATAATTTATATTTCTAAATAATTTCTAAATACCAGCATATTCTACTGGTTGTCAAATATTTATGAAATTATATATTATGTGAAGATGGGATGTAGCTTGAAAAAATACATAAAGAATAATGACCTTTTTATTTTTATTTATAGATCAGATTTAAAAGATTTGTATATTGCATTTCATTTTAAACACTAAATCAGGGGATCCAGAAAGCGTAAAAAAAACATTTCTGGTTTCATTTTTGAAATATCGGTGCCTACAAACTACAAAGCTTATTTTGCTGAATTAAGTTTTCAGTTCATGAAACCCATTTCTAGTGTTTTTAAAGAGGGTTTATCAGCCCCCCTCCATCCTCAAAAGCACTGCTTAATCTAAAAGACTATTTATAAACACTCCTTTAACATTATCAAATATATCTTCTGTTTATTTAATACTGTAATTGTGTACTTATGTGTTACAGCAATGTTATGTATGATTGCCTGATCATTTGCTTGTTTAATAATCAGGCCATTGTGAAGGTTAGGCACCCCCTTTCCAAACAGTGGTTGGGTTAGGGTTAGGGTTAGGTGAAGAGGTTCATTGGCAAACCTACTGTATGCTGCCACAATACACTCTCGATACTTCTAATTTGTATTGTTTTAGTCCCTACTTACTTACAAATTAGATGTGGAATGGACAGAGGACCTAGAGACAGCTTTAAAACACACTTGCATGTTGCTGCAATACATTATGACACAACAACTGGGCTATCTACATCTTTCTAAACAGCTAGCTATACTGCACAGTAAGCACTGCCATGTTTGCATTTCTAATGCGATAGCATTTGCTTGTGTCTCTCTTTATTTTGTATAAGGTTTGATTTATTTTGTTATTTTTGTAAATAAAAGTGCGCTCCCCAACACTTTAACTACTATTCCTGTTGCTAGCCGGCCTAACACAAGGCTACTCTTCCTCAGTCACATGTTTTGATATTACACTGGTACCAGTCTGAATAAAAGTTTCAGATGTTTTTACACTAGTCTACTGCATATCTCTGGTAATCTACAGGGTGCTGTTTGAAGAATGGGGGCCTCAAAAATAGAATGCCTGAGTGACGCAGAATTAGTGCAGAATATTTGAAAGGTTCAAGTTGACAGCAAGCTTTATACTGCACAGTGTGATTTCAGGATTTTAACGCTGCTGTTGATGGACTGTCTGGCTGGAACATTTAAAAAAAAAAAAAATCATTAAAGTACATGTTCATTCTCGAAGTCCTGTGATAGATTCAGGAAATCCACTCGGCAAACTCCTCAATCTCTGACCTTTACCTTGAATGCTGCCTTTATTACACTTTCAAATAGTTATCTATTGCATTGTTCTGCACTGCGATAGGATTTGAGTGAAACCACAAGTGTATCTTAGCAATGGACAGATTAAACCCTTTTGAGTTTTTTTTTTTTTTTTTCAAATAACATCCTCTGCTATATCCAACACTCATTCTTATCCTTGTTACTCCTTTTGACCTCTTTAATCTTGCACAATTAAAACAACTAACATTTATTAAAATAATTACAGATTGGTCAGTCACATTGCTTTTAATAGTAAGAACTGCCGTAGTCAAACCTTTACAACTAATACCGTATTACAGCACAGTGATATCTTCTGCACAACTCCAACACATCAATCTTTAAATCAACCTCAAGTCTTGTTCAATGGTGGTCTAAATAAGTTGTTACAGGTCCTAATTACTCGGCTCATCAATGAAAATGAAATGGCATGGGCTTCCACTTGATCAAAGACATTTATTTTTATCTTCACAGATTTATATGTATGTTAAAGGTCAAGCAATACGTTATCTTAGGTCATCATTTCACTGCATGATGCTGAATGTAAGATGTTCCCAGGTTAATCATGTTGCACGTCCTTCTCAGAATCATGCTGCATCCCTCTTATATTACCATGTCTACAGAATACATGCATTGTGCTTGCTTTAACTATTCAAAGTGCTTTTAAATGACTGCTATTATATACGCTGTGCTTTAGTACCTGTAGTGTCATGTCTACAATACAGTGAGTGGTGTTCCACCATGGTGTCATGGGACGCACTAACATGATTTAACCACAATGCAATGCTTCTTAGTTCCTGTCCATTGGGTGACATCATACAGGTCTATCGCAGTCAAGTGATGGATTAGTGGTGCCTACTAGTAATTCATGAAGTCATTCAGAGCTGTCCACAACCTTTCTAGCTTAAAGAGCCGTGTCGACAACCAGTGGGCTCTTAAAGAGCCAGAAAATTGCAAACACAGACTGAATGAAAGGTAAACGCCGCAAACTGTGACTCTCAATAAGTTTAGTTTCCCGAAATTGTTTATTTTAAATGTAATGTCCATCAAAGATGTCCAATGTTATACCTATTACTTATTTTGATCCCCTTAAAAGCCTTCAATGGGATATTCTACCTATAAATCAAAATATTCTGGGTTTCAATGAGACATACAGTATATGGCTCCATCAGGTGGATGATTGTATAGTAATTCATTTTCTCTCCATGGTGCCTTGATGGATTGATTGGATTGAACTGTCACTGTAATCAGGTTAATTCATTTTAAATGAATAAACAAATGATTTTCATTTTCGAAGCTGAAAGGATCAAATATGGGATAATATGATTACTGTATGTTTTAATATGCAGAAAAAGAGCCAGCTCAATTCCTGCTTGGCCATGTCTTTGCTGGGCATTGCTTTACTCTTAATCAGGGCTCCTGCCTTTTCTGACAGCTGTCAGATATCAACCAGGTCTATAGTAAGGGCCACTGACTGTCCATGTAAGTAAACTATAAGAAATAAATGGAAGGTAGTTGAGTGGGCACTGGCCATGCCCCTACAAAATCAGCAAGCCTCTAATTACATTCTGAATTAATTACACAGCAGTTACCATGTTGCAACATTTAATTGAACCAGAAATCTAATTAAAGTTTAGACACACACTAGGTTGCCTTAATTCTTCTTTAATTTACTATTTGAAGATATGTGCAGTGAGTAGGAACAATCAGTACTAAGTCTTAAAAAAAACACACAGCGCTGAAGTTGCTTTCTAAACAAAAAAGCTGATTATCTTTTTAACACTTTTTTTTCTTCTTTTAAAGTCAATATTCTGAAAAAGGGCAACGCGATGAGTATCTGTTGCAGGCTACTATCTAAAAACATTAATTAGAAATTGGCCAAACAATTCAAACTTAATTTGAGTCGATTATAAAATACTAAAAGGGATCGACAAACCAAACACTATCTGAAATTTAGCACAGAGACCATGACCAGAGGACACATTTGGAAGTTGAGTACAGGCGGATTCAGGACAGAGGGTACCAGGCAGCACCTTTTCACACAGTGGTGAGTGAGTGGTGGGTGTAAGGAAAGTGTACCAAAGACATGTTGAGCCTGCTGATTCACTGGTATCCTTCAAGTGCTGTCTAATTGAATTTCTAGGGCTGTTTCTGGAAACAATTAACTATAAGGAACCAGACAAGACGAGCATCTTAACCTTTCTTATATGGAGCTGTTCTGTTACTGATTTCAGTTTTACACATACTGTGCAGTTAATTAACAAACAGATTTTATATCAGTACTATCGCAATGTATTTCCAGACCAACCATAAGCTTGCCCAGTAGTTTAATTGTGCATAGGGTCTTATATTGTGAGCTAATGTAATTAAGCCCGAAGTTTGGTATTCATCACTCACGGCAACTCTGCAACACTGGTACAGTGAGATTACAAAAACAAACAAAAAAAAAAAAGTGCTCTCTGATTTCTTTTCTGTGTAATGTAAATATGGATAAGCACTATCTGCGTCTCGCTAATTAAAAATGGAGAGCCTTTGCCTTTTGTTTTGTTAATCAAAGTCTTAGGTGTTTTTTTTTTTTTGATGGATTGGTTGTATACTGAGATGACCTCTGGAGACTGAACAATTACATTAGGAAATGAGAATTCCAATGGTTTCTTTGAAAACGCTCATTAGGATGGGGGGCATGAGTGCTGCTGGAGAATGGGGCACGTGCATGTCTCTGTTGCCAGGCAATTACTAAAGAATCCCTCGAGGGGAGGAACTGAACACAGCTACAGCAATGGCAAACTGTGTCTGAACTGCAGGGTACTGAAGAAGGAATCCATGTTCTCGGCACATTCCAAACCCATGATGTCCGAATGTATCCTGGCCTCTCTTAAAAGCATTATTACATCTGATCACCTTGCACACACAGACTACTGAGGGGTTGGAGTGTGATGAGAATTCAGATCTGACTTTGGCACTGTGCTTAGCAGCAACAAGAAAAATAAAATGCAGTTTGAAAGACAAAACTAAATTACTTCGCAACAGTATCGACTCCCAACCGGGCGTGCAAACAACATCACTGCATGTGCTGTGATGCCCACAAAGCATTTGTATCTGACACATACTGTAATGCCAATGCAAATTATGAATCTCCTACTGTATGGAAAACAGCCGAGGTAATACATATTTCTCATTGCTTGCTATGTCCGTTTGAAATACCAGTCATGCTAATCAATCTTTAAGTGAGCCTAATGAAGGACAGTGTCACATTTCCAAATATTTACAGAGGTAAAAGTTCCCTCGGGAGTGATAAGGATAGACAGGCAGATACTATCTCTATTTAATGGAATCCAGGCTGTAGACTAGGCTGAGAGAGAGAACAGTACATACTTGAAATACAGTTGATTAAGTACCATTTAGATCATTTAGAAGAACTAAGTACGTGTGTTATTCCAGTGAAGTAATCAGTATCTGACCATTTGATATACAGGTTACAGTGTACCATCCAGGCACAAAATCATACATTTGTGAAAACAGTTAATAATAATAATAATAATAATAATAATAATAATAATAACTGAAGCATTTCAAACTTGTGTAAGTAAATTAGTTTCTAGCAGCAACACTATAAACACTCTGCAAACATTTCCACATTATCATGACAAATAATAATAGCTACAGTTACTTAAATAATTATTTCTTTAAAAAAAAGATTTCCTTTGTGACAATGACTGCAGTGCAGTGCACATATTGTGGGGAATACTAAACAGTCACAGAAAACCATCAAATACAGCAACTCTAAACAGTGGCTATTGTAGTTCAGAAAGCCAACCACTAGATGGCAGGAATTATCCATGAAATGCAGGTCACAGAGTACCGCACTGCTTAAAAGATTAACGAGAAATCCTTAACAAGGAATTCACACTCGGAGGAATGTGATAACTTCATAGAATGAAATATCTGTTTCGTAACACATACATATAGCTCAAACTAGTAGCTTTGCTTTTCAAATCTTACAATTTTTGAAGTGATATTTAAAGGGTCAAAAGAAAAAAATATATATGGATGTGCACTAATAAATAAAAACACATGTCTTCTATTATACAACACTAGTGCTCTATTATACTGTACAGTATAATAGAGCACGCTACAACAAGAAGTATAGGCGAATCTGGAACAAGTGAAATGGATCTCAGCTTGGTCACAGGGCAATATAAAGGGAGCTCACATTACATCTTCTGGTGCTATTCCTGCTCTCTGGATAAATAATACCGGCTCTTCTAAAGAGCACCAACACTTGATCATAAAAATGAAATAAAAAACGGGTTGGTGACTAAGACACCTGGAAAAGGTTCACCAAAGACATTGAAAAATCAAGACACATGAGAACTCCTGCCACAAAACATAATGAAGAAATGTATCATGTTTTATGGGCGAGGATGTGTGCTTTATCACCTACTGTATCAGCGGAGAGTGCCTTGTTCAGTGTGCATATCTTGGAGGTTCACCTTGCCTTTGCAAGACTGTAATGGAATAAATCCTGTGTTATCTAAGAACTCAAATACAAGGAGATATGTAACGAAATACTGGGCTTATGATGGCACAATACCCCTTTGTAGAGTATATTAAAAACTCAGCTACAATAAGTTCAAGACATAGGGAAGCAAGACAATGGACTAGAGGTCCAGTGGTGAGTCATTTTAAAACAATACATTTTACTTGGCCATAAATAAAATAAATTTGGGTGTGGGGGGTCTCAAATCCAATGAGTAGAAGGGTCATTTATCCAGTTCCTTATCTGAGATCATTACCATTCGAAACTCTGCACCAAAATCATTCCCACATATCCCATATAATCAGAGCTAGATATTCAAAGAGATGTGCTTGCTTTCTCTGCGTCTTCGTGTGTGCGTCTTTCTCAGATCTCTAGCCCACAGTCCTTCATACTGTACATGTTGCATAACTGTGTTTTCAAGGACAGCTGCAATTCTGCAGATTCTGTAACAAGACCAGTGATATTCTCTTTCAATTATAGAATATATGATTACTGGGATGCTATTGTTACCTCTGTACATTATTTCTTTTGGTTGCCTTATTTTATAAATCTATCTTTCTAGTCATACAGACTCATTTATAAAATCAACTAGCAGTTATACACTACCTGTCCAGTGTTGCAGAGAAGCACACCACACTATAAAACAAATGGATTTCACTTTATTGCAACCTGACCAGCATCAAATACAATAATAATCATGTCGAGTCACTTGCTTTTCACTGAACAACAAACCTGTTGCAATATTTATTCATTTTGACAGATTTGTTCATCCAAACTGCATTTCTTTCTACATGGTAATGTACAAAGGTTACCAATTCCAAAATATATTGTTGTGTAGAAGTATCTTGTACACGACTATACTGTGTTGCTGGTCAATCAAAAAAGAAGGGTCATTGTAACAAAAGAGCAGCTACAATGGAAACCTTAGTGGTAGCATGAACCAACACACAGTTCCATTGCAGAACTATGTGTGCCTATATCAGTGTCACTATGTAATAGCTCCATATTGCACAGCAACATAGTGAATAATGCAATAGCCTGGCTGTGGTTCTTCAGGGTAATTTCAATGATATCCCATAAACAGTGTATACTTTATGATATGACATTTGGGAATGGTGATGGCGATTTTAAGTAAATGCAGATCGCTAAATTTGTATTTGCTAAGCTACCCTAACTGGTGGACCAGCCTTTAGGACCGTCACACACAGTCCCTTCAATGATTAATAGTGCTGTCATAAATGACAAATGAACTGCTCTTTACCTGAGCTACTTTGAATTCTTATGGTTTTCAAAAACTGGTCTCTGCCTGCCCCTTATCCTGGGGCAATGCTTCCACAGTCCTGTCGCTCAGTCCCACACTGGCATCTTAGTGGGGTGTAGGGAAAGCTGCGGAAGACATGACAGCTGCCCCAAGAGATGCCCCGTAGTGCACTGGCATCGAGAGAAACAGTTGTACGCAGCCATCTGTGCCGTTAGGTGACATTGAGATGGAGATGATATGTGCTCATTCAGCAATTAGCTTACTGTCTTTAAAAATGTCTGTAAACGTGACGGCAGGCTGCTTGGCATTCACAACGATTCTTCCCAAATGGAAACGTTACGAAAATAAATGTTCTTGCCAAAACAGGCTTGAGAGAGAGAGAGCGAGAGAGAAGAGAAAGAAATCCCCCTCAATAAGGAGAATGTTGAAGGCTGTCATAGAAAAATTACCTGCATTCTGCTATAATGAGGATAGCTGTCTGTTACCATTGAAAACAATGTCAAGATGATATCCTATTGTATCTGTGTGTAAATGTTTAATAAGTGGTTGTTGAACTTATTCTGGTGTTGTTTAAAGTGTTTTTTTTTCCTAGTCAGATCCAATATATAATTATATGCACACATCAATAAACACATATTACCCCGCCACAGGGACCCTCAGCCAAGACTGGCAACACAGCACAGCCAGGATCCAAACCCGAGAGCCACTGATCGCTTGGCTCAACCTCTACGCAGAAGAGCCTTTACTGGTTAAATTCTGCAGGAGCACATTACCAATGCTTCCATAGAAGGATGGTCATTTGGAAATCATAGCGTGGCTTATTTTTCGGCAGCCTATTTCCCTTATGCCTCTACAATGCGAGGAACACAACTCATTTGTATGGCAACCCATTTCCATTTCCGAACTAAATGGGTACAACTGTTAAGCCTGCTTGTTGATTAAAGGGATGTTAGTTCAGGCTCTGTTCTGGCTTTGTGTAACCAAGGTTAGTGTGGCTGAAATGTTCCAGCTGAACAATTGGCAGGTTCACTAAAGCTATAAGCTTCTTCAGATGTTTTTAAAACCCTGACCAGTGTATGGTAAGCAGCTGATATGTTTAGAATTTTTTTTTTTTTTTTTTTTTTTTTTTGCCATTTGAAACAGTCACTATCTCGTGCCTTTAAAAAAAAAAAAAAAAAAAAAGTAATTTTAAAATGCCCGCCAAGGTTAAAGAAAGCCAAGTGCCCTGATATGCTGGAATTTGACATCATCCTCAACAAACTCAAACAGAGCATATATTGGCTGCCTCCAGACTTTTACACTCCCTTGGTTGGTTTCTCAGACGCGACGATGCCAGTGACAGATACTCATACAGGGCATAATTTACTTTTCAATTTCCGTGCTACACAGTAGGAAGTGTACATAAGATTATAGCATATCTTTCTTCTCTGGTCACAGAGCCATTTCGCAGGTTGTGGCCCGGGGGCTAATTGAAGAGATATGAAATCTTTTCAGAAAGCAAAGACTGGGACCTCTCATGTCTGCAGGTCCAAGCTGAAGCCTGGTGAGTCAAGGGTGCAATATACCCTTGTCTAGCTTTTGAAAATGTATTTTCTTACATCCATACACAATGGCAAATCCAACATGCTCTGTTAAAAAACACTGAATTTTCTTAGAGATGGATTTCAACACTCTCAATAAATGCTGGATTAATAATGTGTGTAGGTTGGATGGATACATTAAATACACCGTTTACATCAACTACAAGCTTTAGGATCACTGCCTCCTACATGATTATTTCTTAATTACTATACCTGACATGCTAAATTTAAAGTATTAATAATTATCTTCAAATAGTATGTTCTTTAATTGAAGCTCTGAAAAGGAGTTAAAAGATGTATGCTCAGGCCCTGGCAGTGAAAATCTCTTTTAATTCTGCATGCGCTGCTGAAGCCTCAACAAATACCCTGATAAGATAAGATGGATGTTGTTTGGATGTGCAAACATACAGGTATATACCGATACAGGATTTGTTTTTCCATAAACTTTTGCAAAGTTTCCGCTAAGTTTCAGGCCTCTTCGCATCTCAAATAATTCTGCATGCTTTGTTTGAAAGCAATCGTATTGGGCATAGTGTTTTCAGACTGTACGATTTAAGTGAACACAACCTCCACAAAAGCTGCAAAAGCTTGATTGTATTAGAACGTTACACAGCACTGGGGAATGAGTGGTCATCCCAGAATTACCCCTAAAAAAGGTATTTGATGCAATTTAGAGCAATTCCCCAGGGCTGTAAAATGCTCTAATACAATCAACACGGGCTTATCCCTGCAGTTTATCAAATTGATCTCTTAGTCTTCACACCGCTACAGTTTGTGAGTGGTGTAGACATATTGCTTGCAATGTTTTCTGCATAATGCAAAACGCCCATATATAGACAGCCTTGAGAGCCCAATCCAATTGCCGAACACGCTCACAGGTATGGATTCAAAGATGATGAATTCTCCAAGGCATGGTTACAGTGCTCCACAGCGTTTCACAGATTACACTTCATGGGGGTAACGCACATACAGTATTTTTAATAGTAATCAATGTATGTTTTTAGAGAAAACTATTCAATTTTAATACTACAAAATAAATAAAAAGATGTAGCCTGTTTAACCTGCAGTAGATCTTAGAATTGTAAAGTGAATCCAACCTGTACTTCAATTTATTAGTGCACTCTGGGATCATCAGTGTTAAATGCTTTGGGTTTTATTGAGTGCAAAAACCTTGTTTCTACTGACCTCGTCAATCTTTCACTAGTGACAGAAATATATTTTTATTTAGATGCAACATCTGTTCACCATTGCTTTCCTAGTCTTCAGCTTGAGAGACGTAAAGATTTAAATTCATGTTGTCTGTGTATCTCTTAAATATAAAGTCAATGCCAAGTCTGGCACTTAATTGCTTACCAACTGCTGTGTTATTAAAATCCTATTCCTAAGAACTAAGTATGCGTAACAGTCATAAACAATAAATATGACTATAAAACCCAATTCAAATAATTCAATTGCAACCATTCTATCATTGTTACTTTTGTTAGTAAGAAAACACCAAGAAATATGTTGATTTAGGGTTTAACACTTAAGTGTCCCATATTAAAACCATAGCAAAGTGTAGTAAAGCACAGTGAAAGCATGGTAAAGCATAGGTAAGCATTGTAAAGCACAGATTTAAAAACATGGCAAACTATGATAAATACATAGTATAAATATGGGAAAAGTCAAAAAATACCATGCAAAATACAGTAGTAAACTTTTATAAGGGGCAGCGCTCTAACTGGAAGTAAGCAGCTCTGAGGTACTTTAGTTAATAAACCAGTCATTATTATTATTATTTATTTCTTAGCAGACGCCCTTATCCAGGGTGACTTGCAATTGTTACAAGATGTCACATTATTTTTACATACAATTACCCATATATACAGTTAGGTTTTTACTGGAGCAATCTAGGTAAAGTACCTTGCTCAAGGGTAGAGCAGCAGTGTCCCCCACCTGGGATTGAACCAACAACCCTCCAGTCAAGAGTCCAGAGCCCTAACCACTACTCCACTGCTGTCATACACCTGTCCTTTCCCTTTGTCCATTGGTAAGCATATGGTGTGGATTTAAGAGACAGTTTGCTACTGCCTTAATCATCAAAACCTACAGGAAATGAAGGCTTGTAGATTGTAGATGCATAATTTAGTTAAAGATAAAAAAACGCATATAATATGCAAAATTACTGTTCAACATTCCAAAGATAATCAAATAATGGAAAGCATGTACATGGGCAAAGTAAATTAATGCACACTTACTGGCATAAATGTTAATAAAGTTGGCATTTACTTCAACATATCTTAGCTTAACCTAAACATAATCTCTGTTTTGTTTACAGAACAAGAATCCCCCCCCCCCCCCCCCCCATGTACAGGATGCTCTGTGTTTTGAAGTTCCCTCACGTGAAAGGGATATTCTTCTGAAATAATTAATCATGCTGAACATCTGTGATCCAATCGCCTGATGCACTGGACGTGAGTTATGATAAATACATACTCCACTGCTCCACTTCACAATTGATGACCGTTGGGGGGGGGGGGGGAGTGTTGGGGAAGCCAGTGTTTGAAATTTCAGCGCCATCCATCACTGCTGTAAGGCGGCCTAATATGCTGCAGTCAGCTGCAACAAGGGGCTGGCTACTCTTGAACAGGTGGAGTCCAGGTTGCCTGGCACTGTCCCATTGGATTTAACGAGTGCTCAGCTGGAGGGGGGAAAGCAGAGAAAGTCCTGTATTGATGTCCTTGTTCACCCAGGGAATTAGCATGAACTGGAAAAATCATCTTTATAGTCTACAGTGTGATGCCGACTATGTTCTGTTGAGTTCTTGAGGTTGCACAGACAAAGCATCATTGACAGCGCATGTGCGGTACAAGCAACACAATGTTTCAGTCTGCAGATATGTCAACAAACATCGAAGGAATGTAAATTAAAAGACCACAACGTGTAGCTCCTGACCCACTGAGTGCAGACAGGTGCGTCTTGCCCCGTGTTGGAGGTTTCCATGATTTGGACCACTGTAACACGTCTTTTTCAGGTCACAGTGTTGGTCAATGCAACCACTGCATAGAGGTTGCACTGGCAGCCACTGTCATGCCCCTTGTGAAGTGACATCACTATTGCTGACCGTGTACATTTGCATACATTGCAGATCAGATGAGTTTCAAATGTTTTTTTTTTTTTAGGCCTATCATGCACTGAACAGAAAGAATATTATTTTGGATTAAACAAAACTGACCACCACTGTATCCATCAAAAAAATCCCAGAGATGCCACTACGATTTACAGCTTCCCCACGAGGCCAGTTAATGGGCTGGCACTTTTATGCCACCTTAGGTCTGGTCTAATGACCGACACATGAAGCATTATTTATCACTCGCAAACTAGGCTAAATAACAGCTTTAGGCATATACTGTAGGTCACTTTATAATTGGTGTACTATGGGGAGCTGAATAAAGGACGTCCCTGAAGTAAAAGAACGGCCACAATATGTTGGCTTGCTCTTTAATTACTCACTTTGGTGTCCTAATTATTTATATTGAGAAGGAAACCAGGCAAGACTTTAGTATCATGTTAAATAAACACATTTTTCTGGGTACAGGTACTACTATTTTATAATGGAGAGTGAATCAATAAAAAAGTATCTATTTGTTTACACTTTTTAATTGCACAGATACCACTGAAACAAGTATAATCCATCCCTTGACTCCATCTACCACTGACCTACAAGCAGCAATCCAAAAACATAATCCTGTCCTGAGATTGCCTTGTCTAGTCATCAGAGATCAAATAAAACATTATTGACAACTCCGAATCCTGATTAAGATACCAGTTCCAGGACTTTCAGCTCAGTTATGCTATAGCCAGTTTTTTCAGTAGTTTCTCCATCTGGATTTTTGGAACTTGAACAGCTTTGTATGGAGGTAAGGAGCCTCAAGGATCAAAACCACCTGCTTGGTAGCAGGTCCTAAATGGAGATGCTCTGTAAATTGAGTGGATCACCTTCACAGGAGTACATAGTTTGAATACAAAGGGTCACTGCTTTTCTTCATTTTCATTAAAAACAATCTAGGCACATTTTGCATTATGCATTACCTGAAATCCGGTCACTGAGAAAGTAAGTTATATTATCTGGTGGGCTATTTACTCTCTATTGAAATAAAACAATTAAAGTTACGTAAGGGACATTTTTGAATACTGACGTTACAGAACTAGAGTCTTCAGTTTATAACTTAACTTATTTCAGGCCAGGTAATGATTTCGCTTTGTTTTAACATTACTCTACAATACACAAGTGTGGGATGATGTATTGATTTGGCTGTCTTAATGGAGAGATTAAGGAAAGACTGTCTATTCTGGTTACAAAGCAATACATGGAGACCGATTTTTATCAGACAGCGTTGATTGAACAGAGCATTTGCAATGTAAGAAGGCAGGGTTGAATCTTGGAAAGCTGACTGCTATCGATCTGTATGAAACGAATTAACCGCGTGTATAATTCAGGTTGGCATCACTGCTAATCTCCAAAAAAAGTCCAATCTCATCCATAGCATCTAGTATCATCCAATATGCAATTTTCATCAATGATTATTCACGCCATCAGATAGCAATGACCATTGACAAATTGAAAATATTAGAAATCAACCCAAAAGCACTGCCAACTTGAATGGCTTGTTGGATGCTATTGGGAACATCTTATTTTTTTCTGAGCTGGAAGAATGTTCTACATGATAAGACCACACACTCTTTTACAAATGTAAGGGACATGTGTGTGTGCTATATACATTTAGTCAATGTGGAATTACTTCTAAGTTTATCAAAACAGTGCTCAGAAGTACCCAGTATTGGATAAACTGCAAGAGAGGGTCCATTATACTGTAAAGTTGCATTTGTAATGTTCTGCAATGGTTAAGCAGTAACTTAAACAAACAAATTGTTCTTAAATATGGTATTAGTTGTACACCTCCATTTGACAAGCAAACACACTCAGATTTCTCATATATTTTCAACTTGGCAATAAAGAAAATCTCATTCTCTCCTTTTTTGTTCTGGGATAGACCCAAGCAGAATATATTTTTCTTTGTTCATGCTGTTATTTGTAAAAACTACAAAGCAATGAGCAATCACAAAAAACTGCCTTAGGTAGTCTTCTTATTAGGGTATACAGCAGTAACTTCATAAATCTTTACAGTACAAAACAGATACAATACTGTAAAAATTGCAAGAACTGTGCTCCCACGATCATTAGATATCTGTGAAATGAGCAGACGGAAGACGTCACCTGATACATTTTCTTCAGAGAACAGATTTCAAGTTTTGCACTTCATTCTTAGAACTATATTATGAAGTGTTCTGTACAGAATGTCACCAGCATTAAGTTCCTGAGCAAATAATTTTGAAATTCTTATCATTTAAAAGGTTTTGCAATCTGCTGGGGCCACAGAATGGTGAAACCTTGCAATGTAAATATATTGCCAAAATATGCCATTCTTCCCAGACATATTCAAATTGCTACATCTACCACAGACTTTAAATCTACTCATTCAAAATACTCCATTACAAACTGACCTTAGTGTCAATAGAATTTCAAACAATTCAAGACGCTTATATACAGTCGCAGACAAACGTACTGGCACCCTACACTTAATATAAGATAATTAAATACAAGCATTTAGTGAACATTAGCCACTAATTAATGTGACCAAGACCAAATTACACAAATTCTGGTAGTTTAACAACCAATATTTATAAAATAAAGCTTAAACAATTTCAAATATTTGTTCATGATAAAAGTATTGGCACCTTTACATTAAAAGTATGTAAAAATGTAATAGAATGATAATAACTCAATCATGACACGAGGGTGTTTCAACAGTTCAGGGACTGGAAACATTCATGTGATTGAAGATTGATTGAATGCAGCCATGTATCAAAACATTCTACAAAGTACAATGATACCATCTGCTTGTAGGCTGATTGGCTGACAGTTTATCTTCCAACACGATAGCAACCCAAAGCAATTCTGGAATTCTTGAAAAAAATGAAGATAAAAGTTCTGGAATGTCCTTTGCAATCACCAGATCTCCATCCAATAGAAATGCTTTGGACTGATCTGAAAAAAGCTGCAGCCAAACATTGTGTATCCAATCTGTTTAAACATGCAAAACAGACTGGACCCAGATTTCACCAACAAGATGTGAGATACTCGTTAAGAATGATCATAAATATCAGCAAACCGTAATAAAAGCAAAATGAGAACACACAAAATACTAAAGCTGGGGGGCCAACTGTCATGAACGAATATTTAAATGAAATATGTTTGTTTTTTGATAAGATTTGTTGTTGCATTACTAGAAATTGTGAATTTTGGTTTTAAAGTTGATAGTTTAATGCTTGTTCTTAATCTGTTACCTTGACTTATGATAGAATAAGACTAGGGTGCCAATACTTATCTGTGACTGTTTTATTACATCATAAAAACTGTTAATAAACTCACAAAACTGAGATCCTTCCAGGAAAATATGTGCTTTGTATCTTCTTCACTCTTTGCAATGTCCTTACATGTTCTATATCAATAAGGCTGTGATGTGGACCTGTGCCAAACTGGATATCTACATATTTTGTAACTGGTTTTTACAGTAACCTCTGGTAATCCAGTTTTGTAGCCCTTGCCCATTTGTCTATCTCTCATTTGTATACAGCAAAAGGAAAATACATGTTATGAAAGAGGTTGATCCAATACAAATATTTCAGGTATGAATTGGTCACAATACACACATGTAAAATTCACATTAGTTTTCACTGAAATCGGGATCAATTCTGCACTAAAGAAATGCATCTTGGTGCAATCTCTTCTCTGAATGACCCATGTAGTTATCACAGTAGAGTTATATTGCTTTCACACAGGGCTTCAATACAGTAGTGAGAGCGTACTCAAGACAGACTCTCTAGTGCTCGCCCTCCACACAAGAGGTGAATCAGGGATCAGAAATCACCTGACTCCTGAATTATGCGATCCTATCCACAGAGGTAGTTTTGATACCAAATTATTTTTAAAAAATCCTTCACACGTGTGTTACGGTAAGCAGAGCACAATTAAAAAGTACTACAATCCAATATCAGCAATGCACATGCTTATTCTTTACTCTCTATATAAAACACCCAGGCCATGCTTGGTTTATGTGCACTCAGATCAAATGTAATTCAATGCACGAATACAGTAGTTTTTTTTTTTCTTCCTGCACTCCAAGTTCTGGATTAGTTGGCTCATGTGAAGGCAATGGAAAGCAATTAAACAGTCAAAGAGAGTACAGTATACTGAATTTAAATGGTCTTTTTAACATTCTGCCAATGTTGAGGTATGTACCGCTTCAGTTTATAAATTCCTTTGCCATAATCTGAACAGTACATTATTGTATCACCATAATATTACACAAGCAGGCATTTTGAGATGTTTACTTATAAAAGCAAATGTAAAAAAAAAGATACTTTACCACTTCTTTTAAATAAAAAAAATGTAAACATGAAGATACTTCTTCAGTAAACCTTTGGGGGGAAAACAAACAAATTCTATTTCCCAATATGGGATTAATATAGAACCAATGAACAAGATTATTGATATTGTTTTGCCTATTGGCAAATATATATGTCATTTTCAAATCAGATCCTCAGGACGCTTGGTTTTCAAATGGTCATTATGCTAAAGGATCGCTGATGGCCTGCACAAAAAGCATCACTGTCATCCTCTGCTTTCTTACCACCGTCTCCAGTCCTGTCAGCAGATGAGACTGGTATAGAGGTATATATGTTTTCAGTTACAGTTCCATTCAGCATAGACCTCCCAGGAGGTGTTGTTCCATCATTGCCTAGGTCTACATTTAAAGGTGCCTCGAAGGTCAATGTCCTTCCTAAAGGATGTCCAGAGTTGCCTGGTGATGTTGGTGATGTTGGTGGTGACAAATTTGAAAGTGGCACAGTAGCTTCTCTCGATCGTGTTCTCTCCCTCCATTCACTGATCTCCTCATCTCTTTGTTCTTTGTCTAGTTTATCGAGCTGCCGAGCTTTCAGGAGAGGACACAGGACAAAGGTTCCTTGTATGACGCGAATTAAATATCTGAAATGATTCAAATACAGTGTTAGGGTTATGTTTGGAAATGCAAATGCACAGTTTTTCATTACAAAAAGAACTAATTTGATGATCCGCTACAAACTAGGTTACCTTGGTAACAGTGCAAGCACTGGGGTTATGATGCAAACTAAGTAGAAGACAGGATCAGCCATTTCTCGTTCCATAATCCAATAAGGGTTAGAAGGATGGTTACAAGAAATGCAGGTGGCACTAAAAACAATAGCCACTATGAAGTAGAATATGACACTTCCAATCATTGTAACCCAGTGAACTACGGTCTGAAAGAAGATAAAGACAGAACAAATGTTCAAACTCATGTTTTCAGTACATATTAGTGCATGATATCAATAGAAAGACATTCGTTATAACAGTTTTAAAAGTTATGTATGACGATGTGGCAGTTTGCCCCGCCACTGTGTGTATTTTGTGTTATATGTTGCATGTGGTGTGTTAATGTTGGTGTATAGATAATAATAATAATAATAAATAATAATAATAATAATAATAATAATAATAATAATAATAATAATAATAATAGGTGCACAGGATATAAATGGGTCTGTGTAGCACAAGTGTTTTAAAATGTAGAATTGTATTTAGGCTCCTTAGTTAATATGCAGATGTACCGAGATTCCAATTGAATGACTGATTAGCAATCGAGTCTCGGTACAGCTGCATAAGAGAGACACACTTCACTCACTCAGGGGTTGTGTGTTCACGGAGAAAGAACAGGAGCGAGAAGGAAAAAAAGAATAATAAAAAAAAAAAACAGATGCTACTCTTGTTTAGTGTTCATCCCGGTTTGTCTAGCTGGTGTCAGTTTTGTGTTAAACCTTTTATTTTGCTCTGTGAGCATTGTTTTGTGTCAAACCTTTTTATTTTATTTAGAATAAACTGATGCAAGCAAGCGCCTTCACCATTTCACCTTGCAGTACTGTTTCTTTCAGGTCTGACGTCACCACTACAGCCTGCTTGTCACAGCCGATAACCAAGACAGCGTTTATTTTACGTTGATCAACGATATACTAGCCCCCTCTACTTTACTAGTATAAAGACAGGTCTGCCAGCCCAGGATTATCAAGACTGAACTGCACCTCCAGATCTTGGTCTTGAAGTGAAGCGAGACACAGATCAGACATGCAAGGGGGTCCAGGCAAGGCCAGGGTTGAAACGAAACATGCAACCCCAACTCTGTTTTAATGTGTGCTGTTTGATCTATAGGCAGATTGCTTCAAGTGCATAATACTGCTCTCTCACTTTCAAACCACTGCATTCTCAGCAAACTGAGAAAAGGTTTAATAGAAGTATATCAGTTCCCATATTTACTTACCCAGGTTTTGATTTCAATGGCCAGGTGTAGAAGGATAGTAAACAAGGCCAGAGTGTTAATGGGAGTCCCAAAGGAAAATATGTCAATATCAGAACCTTGGTATGTCTATCAAAATAAAAACAAACAGCAAGTTAACAGTATATATAAATATATATATATATATATATATATATATATATATATATATATGAGTGTGTGTCTATATATAGACACACACACACACACAGTGCTACCCCGTTATAACGCGGCCTATTATAGTGCGGAATTGTTTATAACACGGTAAGGGCGTGGCTCTCATTTCCCCCATAATGCAATTTGACTCGCAAACGTTGGGTGAATGTTCCAGATATACAGTACGAAGCATGGCAGACAGCAAAACATGAAAATCTTTCTCTGTTAAAATGAAACTCGATGGGTTGGACAGAGTAAGAAAAGGTGAAACTCAAGCAGCACTTTCAAAAGACATAAATGCTGCAGAATCTACATTGTGTGGATGGTTTAAAGACGACAAACTAAGAGGTTTTGTGGTAAGATTGACACCAAAGAGAGCTTCCAAAAGAAATGCGCTGCGTTAAAGGACAATGAATTAGACTCTTTTTATTCGCTTGGTTTCAGTAGGGGGGCGGGGACATGAAAGCATATTTGGGGGTGGGGGTTGGGGGTTGGGGGTTGGGGGGGTGGGAGCGGTGCACACATCAGCATGGGCATAGCCGAGAGAGAAAAGCGGCTGTGTTAGAGTGCAAGACTGTTTGTTGTTTCTGAACAGGGGCCGGGAATAAGTCCAATAAACCGTGGATTCGTGTACCTGCAAATTGTGTGCATCTCCTTCCTTCATTTTTCACTGTACGCTACAAGATTAATTTGGCTTGTGGACATTGTAAATCATTTCGTTATAAGGCGAAACACAAATAATGAAGTCTCCTAATTATGCACCTGACAACCACATTATAATGGGGTAGCACTATATATATATATATATATATATATATATATATATATATATATATATATATATATATATATATATATATATATATATATTTATATTATATATATATATATATATATATATATATATATATATATATATATATATATATATTATATATTATATATATATATATATTATATATATAAAAATCAGCATTTTTCTGCATGGTGTACTTTTTAAATCCAACAAATAAAAAAGAGTATACTTACAAGGTATGGAACAAAGAAACAAATAAGACTTTGATAAAAGGCATCCAGCATGGCTATCCAAAATGTAGACCATTTGTACCCCTAAAAGTCAAACAAAATACACACCGATTTTTTTTTTTAACTTAATTCTACCATTCAAACTATACATTGTAGACCTCCAGGACAGTCTTAGACAGCACTCTACTAGCTTATTCTGTATAATGATTGTTGTTAACTCAACCTACATACAAAATCGGTAATAAAGCACACAATCTTTCCAACTCATTTCTCTGTGCGTCATTTCTGAATTAGCAGAACGTTTTCACAATTGAAAGTATATTACATTTGCTTTTTCTATTGCACTTGCACAGGGACATTTGTCATTGTGAGTTATTGTGTTGCCTTTTCTTTTATAACACATGCCAGCCAGCAGGAATCAGCACTGTGCTGGTGCTTTGTTATACTGCACAGCATGGAACACTACAAAAAATGAAGATGGTTCAAGAAGGTCAGATACCATTATTTACTTACTTCTGAGTTTTGGCCACTTTTATAGAGTTCTGGTAAGCCCAGTAGCGTTTCAGCAGAAATGTCTTTATCCATGATGCCAAAAATGATAGGGGGCAGCGATGTGAAAAAAAGGTTGAAGAATATCATTAGCCAGTAGTCAATCATGGATGCTCCCGAGAATCCACAGAAGAATTGATACCAGAATAGAAGATTCACATACGCCTGAGAAAGAAAGAATGAAGAATGGTTTAACCTTCGTGTACCCAAAGGGTTTTGTTAGTCACAATATTAAAAAACCAAAAAAGGTTGTAAAATACTTACCACATTCTTATAGAAGAAGTAGATGATCATATTGGACAGCCTAGTGTAGCACCAATGACCATGAACTAGCAACAGCTTCTTCAGGTGTTTGAAATGAGAGATTGCAAAATCACTGGCCATTACTGCCTGGAAAAAAAAAAAAAAGAGTAGAGTTTCAACACGAGAAGCAACTTTGTTATAGACAGTGAATACTACTAATGGCTAAGAATAAGGGTTTCAAAATGAACGCCATTCTATATGCCAGTGTATTTTTATCTTTATGAGAATATAAAATGGAAGAGGCTTATTTCAATGATTTGAATGTTGTTTATACTTTTTAGATAATCCGAACAGACCACAATCTCATCTCCTAAAGGTGTTTCCAGTCATGAGTACGGCTTCTTTACTTGTATGGGAATAAAACCCCAAAATTAAGTCCAGATGACACTTTGCATTAAGCAGAAGATCCAAATTTCACAGTAGACTGACCCTGTAAGTGATACATTATATTTACCATAGCAAGACTGCCATGTGAAATAATGGGGTATGACCTTTCTAGGGCTAGCCAGACTTTGAGGGTTTGGGCTAATGGAAAAGCACCAAGATTGATGTTCCTACTAACATTGAAGAGAATAAGAATGGTGATGGACTACAACATCGTTCTATCGATCTATCATTCTACCTATCAATCGATTCAGAAATTAAATGTGCATGAAACACACATATACTGTAGAACCATTAAACTGTATGGATTCATAAATACAGATTTAAGAATGAAAAAATTAAGAATCAAAATAATACCTTTCGTTATTATCTTAAGAGAACCACACTTTTATTAAAAAGGACTTAATCTAAACTTAAATTTTGCCATTGTTCTGTTTTACAATTTAACCAAACCCATTAAAATCAACCTAATTGTGTAACTTGTAAGCCAGTAAAATCATGTTTACTAAGAATGTGGAAATACATATGAATTGTGGCCAATAACTCTTAAGGTATTACATTTATCTTTCATTGTAATATATATTATTTTATATAAAGCACATAGTGGCATTTGGTTATTAAATATTGCATTATAATAGCTTACCATCCAAAGAAAAGGTTTGACAAATGCGAAAATATTTTAATGTATGGAATAACAACGTAGTACAAAATACCTGCATTCCCTCCTGACCAGAGATCCCAATTCCAACATCAGCTGCTTGAATCATGTTGACATCATTAGCACCATCACCTGAAGAAAATGAAACAAATAATATGTATCATGTTAACAGAGAATATTCCATATGCATATACAACAACAACAACAACAACAACAATAATAATGTCATCAGATTTTCATACCTATTGAGAGGGTCATAACTTTCAGCTTGTCCCGCACTAATTTTACCACTGTGCTTTTCTGCAGTGGCGTGGAACGACAGCAGAGCACGGATCGACAGTGCTTCGCCAATTCCAGAAACTTCATCTTCAGGTTCCCCTCAAAGACAAGGCTGAGAGTATTCCCGTCAATCACCAGGCCGAATGTGGGACCAGCTCCCTCTAAGGGATAGACAGTGCCATCGTCTACCGGTACTTTAAATAACTTGGTGCGAGTGTTTTTGACGGCAGCATACCTTTTCACTTCCTCTATAGTGTAGTCAAGGATAGATTCACAGGTTTCCTTGAGGCAAAATAAAATAAAAGAAAACACAGACATTTAATACCCCATTAAAATGCATACACATATAAGCAGAAAGACCATGCGTTTTTGATAATGATGGAAACCTTTTTACAAATCCCATATGCTTCAAAGGTCCTTTAAGGACTAAATTAGGATGTTGGAAGGAGGGATTTACTCCTTCAGCATGGATCACAATGCTTAATTTGTTCCTCAGGGCTTGTACTGTATACCCATGACAACAGCCAACACAATACATTGTATTGTCAGAATAATTCTTGTCACAGCAAAACAATGGGTATACCTTGTATACAAAATTCTTGTATCTTCTGACTGTCACTAAAACCTTCATGGAGGCTCTCCTTGCAGTGTTTATTAACTCAACTGGGTTCTTACTGGGCCCAGAAATAACTTTTTAACTTACATTATATAACAATACCACAAAATAGACCCAGCTTTTGTGGCAACAGTAGAAAAACAACATCACAGTAACTACTGAGAATGCTAATTTAACTGCATCTTAAAGAGTAAGTAGCGGGGTTCCAAAAAAATATAGTGTTATACATCCCCACGTGTTGCTACAACTGTTTAAATAACGTACCTGCCATTTTTCTTTTCATTTTTAACACCCTGACAACTTTTCACACTTCCTCACTTTAAAGTCTGGTTTCAAAGCTCTTTTCAAAATGTCTGCTCTATTACACTGGGGTTGAGATCTGTCCTCTAAATCACTTTAGGAAGAAAATAATAATAATAAAAAAAAACACACACAACCACATAACAAGTGCTCTGTTCCATACCACATCATGGATCATTATTGCTGTGTTTCCTGTTTGACAATGAGGGGAATAACCCTTACACTATCAGTGCACCAGAGCAGACATTTTGAAAAGAGCTTTGAAACAGACTTTAAAGTTATATGTATAAAAAGTCGCCAGGATGTTAACAATGAAAAGAAACATTACAAGTACGTTGTAGCAACACGTGGGGACGTGTAACGCTATATTTTTCAGAACCCCGCTACTTACTCTTAAGCCCTTAAGTTGTTTCCTACTGGTTTTATACATTTTTTTTATGGTGAAACATAACTGGCCTTTCCTGCAATCAAATTGCACTGATGGGCTTTTTTTTTTTTTTTTTTTTTTATAAAACACTACGATGTCGATTGCATATTACCTGTTTTTGCTTTTAAGGTGTGGGTTTTAAAACAACAAAAAGCCAATAAGCTTTCGGTACAAGTCCAAGCTATTTTATAATACCTGGGTTCCAACAGTCAAAGTGTCCTACAAACATGTTATTACAGGTTACTTGGTTCTATATGACACATCAATTTATACATTCACAAGCCATCTTTCTATCAATCAGAACTCCAGAAATAGAAGGCTTTATATAGGCTTTGAAAATATAGATGGCTTTCCCCTCCTCGGTTTCAATTTACTGCACCATGGAGGAACAATATGGCATTAAAAGATCCAGATCAATGCTTGGACTAGCCTATGAATTAACATGATCCTCGAATCGTTCTTAAACAGCGGAAAGCACACTCTTTATCAAGGGCTGGCGCACCAGGAATCTTCTGCACGGCCAGCACCTTTAATGACTGTTCTTTATGATGCAGGGTTGGATTTTTTAATTTGTCTTTTGCCGCTTGAAGAAATCTGAAAAGGGTTCCATCCTTCAGCAGCAGAGCCACAAGGAGGCTGCGTAGCTGAAGGTCATTCTAATTGAGTAGCATAGCACGTGAAGTTTTATATTTTTCTTGCAAAAGCTCACTTCAGCAACCACATATGTACAGTAGACACAGAGAATGAATATTAACATTGTGGCGCTGTGCTGAGGCATAGACAGGTGTTTTGCCTCAGAGATCCCATAAACATAAAGGTAGGTGGCATAACCTTTACCAATATGCTGATTTTTCTTAATGACCAAGCTTTTGGCCACTTGTCAAATTTGAACAAAACTGCCTTTAGGCATTCAGTGGATTAGTACATGTGTTTTGTATTCATAAGGTTAGAGACAGGTCTCAGGCAAACACGGACAAACTATCAGTCAATAACGTGACGAATCAATGGCCTTCTACCAAGAATACCTTAAACAGAACAGGCCAACAAGGAAACACAGCAATTAGAAAGTGTGACTTTTCTGGCAACAGAATGTGAAGGTTACCCTAAACGTGAAGAAAAAACTTAATGAGTAAACCGTGGGTAAGCCTCAACCGTGAACAGTTCAACAACTTCTATTATACAAATAACTAAGTCTAAAAAAAAGCTCAAGGAGCCACTTCTGTACACCATTGGTGTTCCTACGTGTACCTGATATAGAAGAACCTGCTATCTGTAGGGCCCAATCAGTATCATACCTGTTTAATTTCCTAGCATGAGTATTTTATGCACTTCACAATTGCTTTTTCTGCTACGATCATTGTTACTTATTCAACAACTAATGTCTGCTTCTGAAAAGACTCTTAAAAGTTTGTAATACACACACACACACACACACACACACACACACACACACACACACACACACACAGAGTTAAAGAGGTGACAGAAATTACAGATGTACATGCATAGTGATCAATTATTAAACCCCTTTTAGTAGTAATTTCAGAAACAGATTCGGTTTTAATCTGATCTGAACAGCAATACTGGAACAACCAGATTATGATAGAGAACACATGACATCAAACAGGCAATAAAATAAAAATCAGGAAAATGTGCAGGGTGTAGTAAAGCACCATGGCAGAGCACTGGGTGCTGAACCTGCACAGATAGAGGTCTTCAGTCACAGGAGATGACAATGTGACACCTTTCACCATCACAGTGAGAAAAAAAAAAAAACTGTGTGAGAGAGCTGTTCTATAGCACAGTTTCACAAAAAGCATTCCTCCCATCATAGGGGCCGCGCTCAAGCTATTAGAAAGAAGGCTGCAGCCATCAAAGAGTGGGTGTTTAGAAGAAACAAAACTGCATATGGCTGGCTAATGTCTTGCCTGCGTGGAATCTGGAGGCGGAGAAGCCATGTGTTATGTAGCATCTTATTCAATAACTTGATGACACTAATGGCACTGCAGATTGAAGGGAATCATTGTGAGCCAGGTGCCTACGTTTAATCATGTGTAAAGTTATTGGATTACACCAATGATTTTGTATTTTTAAACTTAATAATGCCAGTAAAAGTATTGGCACCCTACACACTGACTAGCAGTGCTTTCTGAATACATGACCTAGAAAAATCCTCTAGCGGTTGCTCTTTTTCAGAAAGTTCCATATCGTCTCTAGTCTTGAATAAAATTGCTCACTTGTGTGCCATTGTGCCTAAAAGGATAGCTAAGGTGCAGGTGTCTATTTTATACTCTTTTGATATCATCTTTTTGGCAATCCATTTCACAGAAAACTGGGAGTATGTGTCTGTTTGTTCCATCTTCCCGCATTGCAGATGGAATGATGTTTCCAAGTCTCTGAAAGGCTTGCACTGTTGTAATGCTGATAACTGCAGTCTTGGAATTCCAGACTCAGTCACTTCATTTGTCAATCTCTTTTAACAAACTGACAATATATTATCTGGAGTGTGAAGTTGGATGTCTGAGGGCTTGCTATGGCTTGCCTAAAGCCTGTGTTCAATTGAGAAAGTATTAATATTTAATCATTTGTATTTAATGAACTGATTTAAATTTTAATGCTACTATTTTTTTTATTTCCTCCTTCTTTGAAAAACCGAGCAAACTAGTTCAGCATGTTCTGTGTTTTTTTATATTTACATTTTCAGTACCAGGAGTGCAAAAGGAATCACTTAAGAAAAAATGCAAATGGTCTCCATATGTATTTATATATGTATTTATTTCAGGATGATCTCAATAATGTTAAAGAGAGAGCTGTTTTTAGACACGCACCTTGCTGTCAGTATTGATAGTAAAGACAGTATCCCTCTGGTCCAGCAGTTTACAGGAATATGCAATGTTAACCGCAGTCTCCTGTTTATCACCAGTCAACACCCAGATCTGAATGCCAGCTTCACGGAGAGCTTCAATGGTATCTGGCACTCCTTCTTGCAGACGATCTTCAATACCAGTAGCACCTGAAACACCAAACAGGGTATTGAAGAATCGTTTAGTCTCAATTAGGGGTAAACTAACTTAAAGCCACAGTTGGCTGCTGCCCTCTTACAGCCCAGTGGCTGAGGCCCCAGCTGACACAGTTTAAGGGTTGTACAATGTTTTCACCTTAATTATATAATTCTATGGGCAGTACTCAGTACTTTAAATGAGTTGTTTAGTGTTTTGGATAACCTGCGCATACAGTAACTGTACATGTAATGGAAAGTACTTATCTAAAACGAGTTTCAATCCTATCCTATATGTTTTGTGTACACAGTTTTCCATACCAAGAAGTGTAAGGTTGGTTTCTAAGTTCAAAGCGGTCTCCATTAGCAATTCATCTCTGTTCTCAATTGCTGCTTCAGCTTCAAGTCTTATGTTGGACCATTGTTCATATGACTTCTCACTCAAAACCTGAGAAAGGAAAAACGAATTGAAAAGAATTGGGCACAGCAACCCCACTGACTTACTGTACAGTCAACAAACAAAAACAAAGAATCTCAATGTATGTGTAAAAAAAGCTCTTGTTCAGATAAAACACGTACCTTTTTAGCAATACACAGAGTTCTTAATCCATCTTTGGCATACCAGTTCAGGTGCTTTAGTGTCTTTGAAGCATTTTTAGTTATTTTGTTCTCTTTCCTGTTTTCTAAAAAGAAAAAAAAGTATTTAATGTTGTTGTTACTCACTTATGGTGTTTATGTTTCATTAAGCATGCCAAATAACCAGTATATTTACAGATACTATACAAGCAGCCCTTTTCTTCAGTAACCCACAACCTGCTCTTCAGATGAAATGTAAAAATTTGATTGTAACCAATCTGAAAAAACCACTGTGTTGATTCCGGCACTGTTAAGGTGTACTCTGTGTTTCCAAGTAAGGTTTGATACTGGTATGGGAACCTGAGTGTTACTGATAGCTCTAGGCTGTCAAACAAATTGATTATTCTGTATATCTCTCAATTGAAAGCAAGGACATCAGAAAGATAACAGGAGATATTTCAAGTATTTAGAATTTTTGTGTGCTTAATAATGAGCCAATCAAAAAGGGGGGCTTAGTGCCAGGTGAAACACCCTGATAGAAAAATTGCACTGCAGGTTTGTCAACCAGGTGTACCTTTTATATAAACAACATCCCTCAGGAACTAATTCTCTCTCTCTGGTATCCATGGTAACTTCTTTTTTAAAAAAAAAAAAACACAACCAAAAAATAAAACACCACAGACCATTATAATATTGTAATTGGATATATTAACTTATCCTTTGAGTGTGGGCGTTGTGGAGCGCGTTTATATTTAGCGCACATGTGACAATCACCTCGCCAACATGTGACCAGCAAAGTAAAATTCGTTTCAATGGATAATCTGATCACAGGTACCGATATTCAAGATGCAAAGAAGATAACATCACTGCGTCTTTTCTTACTCTTTCAGGTTAAATGCAATGGGACACTAAAGTAAAAATGAAGACATTGAAGTCTGGCAAAAACAATACAAGTTGTGAAAGACAATGTCTTTCAGCTTACTGCAGAACTAATATGGTCCTGAAAACACTCAAACCCCTAAATGGGAATCTGTCGCACAGGTCAGGGTCCAGCATTTGATCGACTTCTAGACGTGCTACATACAATGAAGAGGCTGTCAACTAGATATTGATTTTCCTATGTCAACGCATGCTCCGTTATTGAACACCCCCCAAAAAAGCAGTGATTGATTTAATGCACGGATTTGAACTGGTCAGGCCACACTGGTGGCATTTAATCTCTCCTGATAATGAAAGCTGAACACTTGAAAGTTATCAAGGACGATCCCAATATATTAATACATGAACATATTTACCTTGTGATGGGTTTTCCAGTAAATCCATTATTGCCGAGTCAGCTCCTTTCGTGTACACAATGATCTCCCTTGTGATAGGGTGTCTGACCAGCACTGACATTCTCTTTCTGGTTGAGTCAAAAGACAACGTGTGCAGGACCTCAAAAGTCAACAATACACCTTGAGGAAGCCGTACGGTCACATGGTCTGGGGTTCTGGACATCAGGGTGAAGTTATAGGCCTTGGCTGCATGGACCAACGCGGCCTCATCTGGGCTCTCTGCTTCATAGCATATCTCATCTCCCACTTTCACCCCCTCTGCGTAATCTCCACTGTCCGTGCTTGCTTTGCTGCTCACACCACTGTCTTTAAAGCCACCTGACACACTGGAGCTGCACTCTCCAGCCACGTTCATCTCACCTACAGAAGTGCCCGAAGGTGATGGACTGATTTGGTTTGTTCCGCCAGTCTGGTCCGAGTTGGACTGAATGGATGACAAGACTTGACTGATTCTACCCGGTTTCAACTTCTGAAGAAATGAATGCAGTTTCTCAAGAGACTTAATTGATGGCTTCAATAGGGAAGGGCCAGTTACCTACAGATTTTTTGAAAAGAAGTCAAGGTGGCAAAAATGTAAAGTGAAATCCAGGAGAACTGTAAAAGTGACAGTATTAAAAATACAAACACAGGCAGGCAGTATTGAAAGTAATGGTCTCATAAGGACTATCTCATGATTATGATGTCAATCTTACACTAGGAGCCACACTTTTATTTATTTATTTATTTATTTATTTTTTTTTAACAGTACCTAGATGATTATCCCCATGGAACCCTAATGAAAATACACACACCATCACTGATATAGTGAGTTTTCATCAAATTGAGAAATCTTACATCTTGGAAATATTGGTCTAATGTAATTGGTTTCCTCTTCACAGGCCTCTGATTAATGCCTAGTCATGAAGATTAAACATGATCTATAAATATCAATTGTTGAAATAGCTTTCTATGACAAGGGTTTAATTTAAACTGCACTTATGTATAAAGTACTATAGAACACACTGTATACTATAGCATGTCACCACATTTTGCACAATTGGCAATAGAGATAGAGCCACACTAAAACTTGAAATCAATGAAAAAAGGCAACACAAGCTAACACGAATCGATAACAATTTTAACTACTAGAAGGAACTATTAAATTCTGTACGGTACTGTAAAAGAGAGCTGTTAAATAACATGAAACAAATCAACAAATATGAATTACATTGCATTTAACTGAGCCGAAATGGGGGGGGGGGGGGGGGGGATGGAAGGGGGGAAATAAATAAAAAACAAACTTGTTATCGTTTCCTCTGTACCGGCTACAACCCTGCTTCTCCTTCATTACCATTTCAAACATGACCTGAATTCTCCTCTCCGTTGATACAAGTACTGTACTAAACTTCAAAGCTTATTTCTAGTTTGTTTGTTATACTTTTACTGCTTTTGATACAAATTGTGTAATTTTAGTTTCTATCTTTCTACCCACAAAATAAACATTCCCGCTGACCAGTTATCTGTTTACTCACCCTAACTCTTGGTTCCGTTGCTGTGGAAACCACCACTGAGTTGCAGATGGCCAGTGCAAGGAAGAAATCCAAGTAGGAGGCACTGTCGGAGCTGTACCTGACCTCGCACCACATCTCCATCTGGTTGGCAGCCTCCCTCACAATCTTCATTAGTTTTTTATCAGGAGTCACATCCGTTTCCTACCAGAAGACAAGAACATGTTCTCAAAACTCTGTGAATAATTAGAGTTTTTATTATTCAAGTTTTTATGTCTGATTTTCTGATTGAGAAAGATTCCTAATGCAAAATAAAAACAGTATTTAATTGACACATTTTCTATAAATGGTGTCTATCACAGTTTTGGGACGTTCATATTTCTCAACGTCATATTTCAACAACAAGAAAGCACAATTGAAAAACCTGAAATGCAAGTTATCAGCCGTCACTAATTGCCTAAGCTTGTTATCCATTGTTCCTATAAAGCAGAATGTACCTCATAAAATATGCTGTAGAACTCGCTGTAGTACATTATTTTGGGACCTACTACTATGCAAAGCCACGCCTTCAAAAAACATAAGAATGAAGATCTTTGAAAAAACATGTTAAACCTACAAAACAGTGCTGTCAGGTCAGAAGGATTTTTTTTATCGAAAAAATCCCCCTAATAATGTAATGCTTTTTTTTTCTGTTGGAATAACTTAAAATCATCAAATCTGTATATAGAGGATTAAAACGAAATAAATAGTTATCAGGGATTGGAAACTAACAGGAGGCCTGCGTTTTCTCCTGTCTCTGTAACTAGACTGCCCTCGGACTGACAGATGCAGTTCCACTGGGCCTGGTCTCCTTATTATTTGCTTCATTAATCTGTTGAGTACAGATGTTGGCAATTTATTTTATTCATGTTGCCTCCTGCTGTCACAGCTGTTTGAAAAATTGTACCAAAGCGATATCACTTGGGATACAAAAAAAGCAGGTGGATGAAAGTGGAACACAGTCCAGGCTGTCCAAGTTAACAACACCTTTAACAGACACAAGGAGGGGTGTGTGTGAAAACACAGTTAATTAAGGGGTGTTGCTAGGCTTCAGTTGTAGTCTGTTAAACTCGTCAAACTCTGCCCGTCCCCCAAAAGCAATGTAAATAATTACTTGATTAACTGATTTAGTACATGGGTTAACTATATCTAAAGGAACAGGTTTAATATTTAACACAAAAATAAATCTTAATTATCCCTTGTTGTGCCTCTCCATACCACGTCAACAGCTTTATAAAATGAGCCAACCACAGTAGAGAACTTGCATGTTCTAACATCAATGCCACACCTTGAATAAGCTACAGGATTTGTTAACAAGGTCAAGCACTTTTGTTTGGGTAACAGAGATGCGTTGTATTTCTCTGGTGACAGAAGAGGATCATTAAGTCTGTGTGCGCACTGAGGATTTCTTGTTTCAAGTCCAGGGACTTGCTCAATGGCAACAATTCATTATCTTGGTCCTTTACCCTATTAATAACAGCTTCCGATCTACCTACTGTAGCAAACCGAGGAGGCTTTCTGGAACAGTAAAGAGCCGACGTCTCCAAGGTGAATTTCTAAGTATGAATGAAAGAAATTCATTCTGCACCGTGAAATCTAGTCTGTTTTGTGTACTTTTACCCTGCAATAAAATCCAATGAAGTTATATGTACCGTTACAGGTTCCTGATGCGATTGTTAGCTTGTTTCAGTTTAAAAAAGAAAGCTCATCATGAACTGGACAGGATTTAATGATTGACACTTGACAACAGCCAAGAACTGGGCTCTACTCACTGATTGGTAGACACAGGCATCCGGGACGGGTTTAGTATGACCTACGGATCTCAATTGGTAGTACCTAAAATTTTAAAATGAGTGTCCAAAATAAATAAAAAAGTGCTACAATCATTACTGCACTGGATCATGTAAAATAATTTGGAAGCCAAATATATACCAAGTAGTAGTATGAGCAGAAAAATACATTAAAAGCACCGCAGGACACAAAATAAATTAAATAAATTTGTCAGTAATTTCAGAGACTTCACGTTTATAGGTATTTTTTTAGTTATTTTTAGCTATTTTGTACAGCTACAGACTCGTCCTTAGCTTGGCACACAGTCTGTCAATTCCAACAAACTCTGTGGATGCAGAGACAGGGTTAAAAACAGAATTTCGGAATAGTTTTTGAGTTACTGTTGCATACAATGATATTTAAAACCAGCACATTTTTTAAAATAACAATAATAACAGAAACACAACAATTATAGAGCGATCCTCTGGATTTCAGTTTTATTTTCTTTTAGTGTTTCTACTTTGTTAGTCACATGCTTTTGTTAACTTCAGGGCTAAATGTTTATATGTTGCCGTTAAGGATTTAAAAACAGCTGAAACCGTGAAATTTAAGATTTTTAAAATGTTATGAAGAAAATGTACTGTGAATTTGGTAGGGCCCTAGCTGTCAGGCTAGCTAAAAAGAGCTTGAGGGAGCGCTAATAAGGTGACTTTGAAACTGTGTAATAAGGACCTTTGCACTCCAGTGGATTAATGTTCTTCCCAGCTGCTGCTGGGTCTGAGTCCATCAATCTAAACTAGGACCGCGTGCATTCAGTGAAAGTCAAAAGGTGGCATAGAAGTGCTTGTCGGGTTATTTCCCAAAGGGCAAGCCTAAAATACACGACCTGTGAAAACCAGTATATGTTAGTTTCTAATATCACTAAGAAAATGATGAAGAAAACGTCAATGCTAAAATTTTCTGCCTTGTTTCTTTGATGTGTTCATATGCATCTTGATAAATCAATCTTAATAAATATATTTAAAATGGGCTCCTGAGTGGCGTGCCGCATGGAGTGCAGGATGCGCCCTATAGCCTGGAGATCGCAAGTTCGAATCCAGGCTATGTCATTGCTGACCGTGACCGGGGGTTCCTAGGGGGTGGCGCACAATTGGCTGTGCGCCGCCCGGGTAGGGAAGTCTTAGGTCAGCAGGGTAATCCACGGTTCACCGTGCACCAGCGACCCCTGTGGCTGATAGGGCGCCTGTGGGTCTGCAGTAGAGCCATTCAGATCTGTGTTGCCCTCCAGGACTATCGGTCTGGTGGCTTCGCTGTAGATCTACAGTGCGAAAAATGACGGATTGGCAGGAACACATTTCGGAGGACGCGTGTTCCCCGATTTCAGCCTCCGTTACCCGAGTCGCCGGGGGGTAGCAGTGGTGAACCGGGATAAAAATAATATAATTGGGTATTCCAAATTGGGGAGAAAACAAAAATACACACAGAGGAAAAAACCGTGACAATATTGGAGACGTGTAAATCTAACTTGTATGAACAGCAAAATAAATCTTCTTGGTCTTTGAAATAGATCAAAGTTGAATGCCTCGATAGAACAAATGGGAACTTCAGTCAGGATAAATGAATAAGTTACTGAAACTGAAAAATACACGAACAGCGAGTATTTCCACAACCTCATCATACACAGATAGTACGATAGTAATAATCGTATTTTGTCATACTTGTTCTTGCTAGAACCAAAGTCATTATATTTATCTTGCTCTTAATTGTATTATTACTTGTACTGTGATTCTTGAAATGTATTTTTGTTTACGACTGTAAGTCGCCCTGCATAAGGGTGTCTGCTGAGAAATAAATAATAATAATAATAATAATAATAATAATAATAATAATAATAATTAGTGACAGTGACATAAGTCACAAAAATTTAAATTGAGAACCTCACATACAATGTTGTATATCAATGTTCAGGTAAAAATAAGATGAAAACCTAGGAGTTTAGGAGTCTGATGGTTAAATATAAAATCTTCCAATATAGTGGTAATTGAATGACGAGACATTGTGGATTTATACATTTTGTTCCCCTCGGTGTGAAAGTATTCAGCCATCTGTCCACATCAAAAACTGCATGACCATCTTAATTATTCTTACAAATCAGATGGGCCATATGGAGGCCAATCTGAAAGTATCAATATACGGAACTCTACAGCAGTGAAAGCTCACCCGGCACACTGACTGTCCAATGTAGAAGGATTATTTCTACAAGCTGCTGCAGCATAGGGTCTCAGTGGCGCGTCCAGTTGTGGGCGGCACTTCATGCTGAGTTTTAATGGGCTCATAGGTCAGACAGAACCAACCCCCCCTCCCCTGTAGGACAGTAATGACATCAAGCTGTTCTTGCAGGTTCCTAAAGCGATCTTTATACGTGTCGGTTGGCCAGGTGGTGGCCTGTCTGCCTCGGTGCATTTGTTATAGACTTAGACCCAAGCTGCGTTCAGCCTGTCAGGAGAGGTAACCTGTGGAGTCCAAATCCAAAAGCATCCGCTGTAATTTTAAGCATACCACATGTATCTTTTTAGCAGCTTTTCGTTATTTTTCCTTTCCTTTGTGCTTTGTTATGCAAATAATTTACAGAAGTACTAAAAAGAAAGTTAGTAATACATTTAGACAAGCGGTTTGAAGAGGAGTCTGTTTAAAGTTATTGAAAAATAATTTAAAGAATAAACAAGAAAATGTGAGCCAGCAATAGAGTAGGTGCATCTTATAGACACACAGGATATATACAGACAATTAAAGTCTACAAACGGGGTCATTAAATTGGTGCAGAAGGATTTTATTGTGCTACTACTTGCTGTTTCACTCTCACACCTTGTAGTTTGCTTCTCACTCGGATGAACCCACCAAAGCTAGGAGGTCTCCTCTGTGAATGAGCTACACAACTAGGGACTGGAATGCCATTATGGGAATCCAAATCTCAACTGAGTTGTATCAAATCTAAAACAACCGTATATCATTCAAAACAAACTTTTCAATCAATCAATCAATCAATCAATCAATCATGCAACCCTTTTGCCATAGCACAGCACCGTATCCATATTCATGCTTTGCTCCTCTGAGCCATAACACACTATGTCAAAGGAGAACCCACACTGTTCTGATGCAAGTGTTTCCTTTTCCCTAGTCAACTTGACCTGCACCATAGCCTTTTGCACAATACCTGATGTTCATTCACTCATGAAGAAAACTAATGCTCACAGGATTTAAAAAAACAAAAACAAAAAAACAAAACAAAAAAACAACAACAACACTAATTCGCTGTATATATTACCAGGTACTGTATAGATTTATTTGTCCTATACAGTAGAATACATCAGGAAAACTAATACATGGTTAAATGTGTAAAAGAAATCTATGTAACAGCACATTAGTTTATTACTGTGAGCTGCGTTTTGTGTTTTTTGAGCCTACAAGATCCAAAAGGTTGTATTATTAATACTCACCAAAGGACTACTGAAAGCCACTTCGCTGTCTCTGCGGGCTTCTGACTTTTTCCTGCCATAGCCGCCATAATAATATGCCTTGGCACTATGACACCTTCTGAAGGCCCTGGTACTTTTGTTCTTGGAGTTGAATTGAAGTCTGGAGCGGTGTCCTCTTTGTGGACCCACTGCCTCTTCCTCATCCGAGTCCACATCTCCATGGGCAGCTAACCGCAGTGCTAGTAAACAAATCCAAAAAACACACATTGTCTCTATGACGCAGACAGCTTATGTGAATCTATATGTGCTCAAAAAAACATTTAGAAAATGGATAACAGAAACCCTGCTTGCTGATTAGTCAAATACCATTGTGATCTTTGACAATATCATTGTCAGGCCTGCTGGTTATACCCAAGCAAAAGCGCGCCACACTCGGAGAGCACTCTTTAAGCGTCCTGGCCCTGACTCTCTGGAACTCTCTCCCAGCTTTAGTGCATGCAGCTCCCACAATCGCTCGCTTCAAATCAACTCTCAAGTCCCACTTGTTCTCTCTTGCTTTTAATGCTCTAAGCCTGGTATTTGTTATTAGCTGTTGTCTAAATTGCTGTTTTAGGTTTTTTACTCCATCTTATCTGTATGATTCTGCGTGACACACACATCCACAATTATTTAATGTATTATGCCTATATTTAATGTGTTAGCACTGTTTTTTAATGTTGTATTTAATGTACTAAGCCCTCTATTTTACTGTATGTAATGTATTATGCATTGTTCCTCACTATCTTGTAAAGCACTTTGTGATGGTGGTCCACTATCAAAGGTGCTATACAAAATAAATATTGATTGATTGATTGATTGATTGATTGATTGATCCAGCGCTAGGTCAAGGTTGGGAACTACAGGGGTTATTGGCCTACTGTCATTTGTTAAATTTTAAAATCTATTTTTGTAAACATTCACTACTAAATCAACCAGTTACAAAAAGTTTGCTTAAATCACTGATAAAAGGCATTGGCCAAAACATTTGCTAACTTCAGTAATGGAAATCACACAAGGCTCCATTTGATGACTGAATTAGTGCAGTTCAGTACATGGGTTGGCTGGATTTTGTGACTGAAGTCATCAATGAGTGGTGACATCACTTATCTGCTGACATATGCTACTGAATGAACACATTACAGCTACTCTTTAAATTCATTTAAAAAAAAATTAAAAAAAGGGACCGGAAATTTATTTCTTTAGATTTGTATTGTTCTTCATTTTTAGCAAAGCTACCGTAGAACAAAGAGCCCTACCATTTTCCTGGTGGGAAAATTCTGTGCCTCCGATAGTGCAGCGTCGAAAGACCATTTTATTTTCTGTAAGGGTTCCAGTCTTATCTGAGAAGATGTACTGGATCTGCCCCAGGTCCTCTGTGATGTTCAGAGCCCGGCACTGCAAGAGCTTGTCCATTTCTTCATCATACAAGTCAATATCACTGCTCAGGAAGAATACCTGACCCACTTTCACAAGTTCAATGGACACATAGAGAGAGATTGGAATCAAGACCTGGAACATGAGCAAACAATAAATAATGAAAGGCATTAAAAAGATCTGTATTTGACAGTTTCACACATATTGAGAATAAAAAAGGGCTTAAGAATAACTAAAAGCATACATCCTATATATATCACTACTTCTTGATTTTAGGCTAGACTGAAACATCTTACTTCTATATGCATTGTATGGGTAATCTAACTCTCCTATCCACAACATCTGTCATACTGTTGTCAGTGAAGGAGTTCAAGGTTATAGAAGGTTAAATATTTTGAAGCAAAGGCATGTAAAATATTCCCTGTAATGCTTACCTGTAATAAAATGATCATCGTGAAGAACATGTAAAACCCAGCTAAAGCTGGGGAAGTGAATTTCCCGTTCTCGTCTGGCACTTCAAAAGGAGGCCAATCTGGAAAGCTCCCAAGCCAAATCACGTGGCCTAAAAAGCCAAAACCCTGATTAAAACCGCATCTCTATCATCCCCACAAAAGGTGTTTAAATAGTCATATTTCAACCAATTCACAGTATTTACTTTTTTATGTATTTATGTATTCTAGTAACAGACTTATATACCTGTTGGCTTTGTTTCTTAGATGCTGTAGAATGTCAAAATACCAAATGAAATGGGACCGAACAGATTTGTAAAGTCTGGATTTAAGAACAGGTGTATTCATTATAAGTAGGGCGTCTGATTTTTGGGTTTTACCCGATTTAACCCGGATTCTGAAGCTGCTTCAGTATTTCTTACCTAATGCTCCAATGAGACACATGATGATTAACAGTCCAACACAGAAGAACACATCAATATTCATTCTCCTCTCCAGCTTGCTACGCTTGTACCGAGGGCCACTGTTATTCAACATGGCTTTTGACTCAGGGCCTACAACACAAAAGATTACGAAACAATACAATTCTCCGTTCTTATTAGTCTTTTCCTTTTAAACTTTTTTTGTTGCATTCATGTGAACTGTGCCTTTTTAATCTTTTGACTTGGGTATCGAGTACAGAATAATAGAATTACTGTATATTGCCTTGTAAACAAGTATGTTCTCAGGAACCGTATACTGTAGTGTGTTTTTTATTTTTAATCTCACAGTATAGAATTATCATACGTTAGCCATTCTGTGATGCTGAATGTCATGGATACTAGGTGTCTCCTTGTACTGTATCCCCTTGGTTAAACCAGAGGATAATGACGTGAAAGGACTGGTCACAGGTGCCACAAGGCAAGCTGGCAGGAGGCAATCACTGCTTCTAGGCTTCTGCCACTAGTCCACACTGTACACCACAATTTTCTGTTAATATAAAATGAATAGCCAGAATTTCTGTGCTTTCAATGTAGCAGAGATGTATTCAACACTGTGCACCTCATACATGAATACCTGGAGATAAATATATTCTCTGACAATAAAATAAAACAAAACAAAACAAAACAAAAGAATAATATGGAAACAAAGGACGACAAATGAAACAACAGGGCTCTTCTGAAGAGATCAGTTGCAATAAAAAGCAGAGATTCTAATACCTGCGTAGACCACGATTCCTGCTGCTTCTTCAGTGTTTCTAACCGTGCACCCACGCAACAGCAGGCTCTTCCTGTCAAAACCAATTTTCTTCTTGTCAGGATTTTCCCTATAGATCAAAAGAAACACAACCCCTTTTTAAAAAAAAAAAAAAAAATCTGATTTATTTTTATTCTTTTTGGTCAACAGATTAGTCATTTGTCTCCCATGGGCCCAGGCCTGGAATAAAAGGCAAGCACACATGTGAATGTTTTGTGACCCAGTTTGCACATCAACACTATGACGTAGCCGGTCTGAAATACCAAGTAGCAGGGCATGGGGTGACGCTTCCATTTAGGTTCAGTGCGAATGAGTGTCTTGACTGTAGTACGAGACCCTTACCACAGTGAAGATAATGACTTGAAAACTCTTTCAAATACTTGTACACACTTTATGATTATACAGGCCCTGATAATACACAAGGAAATCTCATGCAATACTGTTTTTACTTCTTAAATGAACCTCAAATATTCTAAATACAGAGTGCTACTCTTCATATACAGTAGTATAACATACTGACACACAAGAACACTCTAAATATGGCATGTTTATTCATACCATAGATATTTTTACAAGCCAATGCAACTTGAGCATTAGCCTTCAGTGATTACATTTTTTTAACATGCATATTATGTGACATTTAAATTTTTAAATGTGCATGAAGCACTCAATGTTAATTAAACTGGCAATTTTTTTTTCTATAGTTGTGTCATAATGAATTAAGTGCCACATCATGATACATATTCCTTCGATAGACAGGTCAGAGAGTATTTTTTCAATTAAAATCCCAGCAATTACATAAATAACTGTTTAAATACATTCTTTGCTAAACAATTTTCCTTAGAATATGACGGTAATACTGTAGTTAGTGATGAGAAATCAACAGTGCTCCTGTTTTAAGCCAAAAAGTTAGTCAAAGAAAGAGCAGATGCTTCTAACTTCTCCACAAACTTAAACTTTAAGGCTTTTCCTCATTAGGCTGACTCAACAGTCAAGAACAATCCTTGCAAGGTCACGCTGCCTTCTCTGGAAGCTTAATGCAAATAGGAATGCAATGATAAATAATTGGAATTCTGCACACAGAGTGGAAAGGCTTTGACGAATTAAGTATTTTGCAGTGCCAGCAGACTACAAATCTCATCCCGGGTTTAACAGACATGTTCAGGGAGAAGTTTACAAGCATTCTAGCAAATCAGAACATTTCTTTACTTTAAGGGACTTAATCATTCAAATTCAGTTCATTTAAGTATGTTTTCGTTGACCCTGACACTCTCCTCTCAGACTGATGCATAACACCAGTCTCCAATGTCTCCAAACTGGGTCCATCGAAGGTCTTTCATTGCTAGGGGCTGAGTTCAGCTAAAGGCTGTGCAAACCAAGACTAACCCAGGACAAGGTCAGTGGACCAGGTAATTTGCCATCTGATTCAATGCAGACTGAATATGTGACCTGTTTCTCCCAAGGCAACTGATGAATAATGTACAATATAAAATATACAATACTGTACAAGCACTAGCACTAACAAGGGGGCAGTTGAATAACTGATCTTCAGGATAGGATTAAAACGGAGATCATGCTGAAATTGCTAAAGACAGGTCTGTTTTAATGATCTTAACAATGGCTGCAAATATAAATGGCAAGTAGTGATTCCCTCTATTACCCAGTGTTTGCATACTTACATGTAACCTTTGAACCTGTTGAGGTCATTGTTTGGCTTCTCGCATACAATCGTGCTGTTGAAATGCTCGGGTACAAATGGAGAGTCCTACAAAACAAAAACAGGAAAGCTAAATGTCATGTATCCCTGTGGCAATTTCTGCAGAACTTTGTATTCATGTTAAAGTACTGGTTAGGGCTTAAGAAATCATTTTAATTTCAAAGATGATTTGAATACAATTTAAAATGGTATTGTCTTATTATTGGTTTGTCATTGCTATATAATTACTGAATGGCATAATCCAAAACAACTACTTACATTGAAATAAATAATAATAAAAAAAACAACACCACTTGCTGACATAAACCCTACTTTTTATATAATTTCCATCAATTGTCAACTTGTCTTTTGTATTTTTTAATGACCTGTTTTGTAAATTCCTGCATTAAAGAACAACTTGTGCATTACTGCCCAAAACCAACACAAGAAATATTATTGTATAATAATATATGCTGAACCTAACATTATTCTATTTGTTACAGGTAGAATGAGACTTCATTGAGTTGGGATTGTGGCTTATGGAATTGAGATTTCAACATGCACCCCACCTAAAACTACACTATAACTATAACTGAAGCCTACATTTATAATATACTAAAAACACACTGTATAGTACTGTAGCAACTTTCTTTAAGTTCGGAATAACCTCAAAAGGCTATTCTATAGCAACAGACAAAGATGTTATTCAATGTAATATATGCTCTTAAAGATTGTGGTATAGAACATTTCAGGTTGCTTTTAGCTGTAGATTTGACATTTAACTATAAGAGGACAGCTTCCCCTTTGAAACATCACTCGTGGCATATTATTACTGAAACCAGTCTTAGAATGAAGTGTAACCTGTTGATGCGGTGAACTGCTTTTATGTTCCATGTTGTGTGCACTAGTACTAAGGCTGTATTACTAAGAAACAAAAGAAATGGAGTGTTTATTTTCCAGGTGGAGGGATACATTGTGTTCACCTACCACTTTATTATTGTATTGTACTGTACTATGGAAAAAAAAGAGGGTACAATGCAATGTCTTTTTTTTATCTTAACTATTATTAACTATAGGAGTGGCTGCATGCAGTTCAAGCTATCTTTTGATGTCTCCACCACTGGGTACTACTCTTAGTCCTTCATCTACTTGAGTCAGAGAGAGCCTGGTGAGAGTCAAGGCATTCTCCAACTCTGTAAGCTGAAAAATGCTCTTAATATTATTCATTCTTCAGACTTGCAAACAGTTTAAATCTGCACTAATGAGTGTACTTTCAATTGGTAATTGTGTATTGGATCACTTAGCAATGCATGGTACAGAACTTTGAGAAGTGAATTGCTTTGAGGATGATCAGACATGCAAAATGATATTACAGTCTATAGGCATTATTTTACTGTGCTGTTTAAATTAGGAACAATGCTGAGGATAATTGTGTCTTTTATGGGACAATGCTGAAGTCATTGGGGTCAAGGTAACCTGCAATTAGCCCAATACATCTTCACAGAATGTACAAGGAAACAGCTGAGAGACAAACATGCAGATTTGTTTTCAGCAGTTTTTCAAGCATAAAGAACACAAGACCTTGCTGGCTGAATAAGTCAATGTCACGCTGCACAATTTCCTGCAGATGTAATTAAAATGACCATATTAAAGTATTTAGCATCCTATTGACATCTGCATGACATTTCTCTCAAGATGAATTACAGGGTATTTATGTTCTGTGATAAGGCCAATAACAGCTGCACAATGTCTTTTATAAAAGTCTGGAAAGGGCGATTATATTTCCATTCTTCACCTTACTAATCAAACATGCGCCTCCATTATGCTGATGTCATTAACATGCTGAAGGTATTAGCAGATTAACACAGGGGTTATTTAGATTTATTTAGATGCAGATCGGTTTTATCGTTCTAGGAGAAACGCATATGAGTTGTGTAATATGCAAACAAACACAAGGCCATAATTCTATAATGAATCATATGTACATATTCAGTACAATAGTTCTCTCTAATGTGAAAACAATAATCCCTCTTCATAGGCAGGTGTGAGACTGCCATCACTTCATGAAGGGGTTACTTTTAAAGGCAGCCTATTAACTTGGTGTGGAAATGAAACAGCAATGTTATATTCTTCTTATTGTTCAGATTCACTTTGTATCATTTTCTGTTTCAATCATCACATCCTGGTGACTTTTTAATACTTTAGCATCTTGTGGACACAACAGAGCTTTCAGAATGTATAACCTCCAAGTGCATCTGATTAAGTGTGGGCTTTATTATTAATTAATTAATTAATTAAAATTAACTTATTTATTGGCAGACACCCTTATCCAGGGCGACTTACAGTTACAAAATATCACAGTACACAATATCACCTTACAGATAAGAGCAGTTATAAAGTATAGTAAATCAGTAGAGAATAAGATAAAATTAAAATAAGAGCAAAATAAAGAATACAGTAAATAATTACCTTTAAGAGTGAATTTGACTAAGAGCAGTTAAACTCATAGTAAAGATATTTGCTTATAAGAGTAAATTCCATTAAGAGCTCATAGTAAGTATGATAAATGGATAAGGACGGTTTCAAATAAGAGCAATTACAAAAAACGTTAATATGGTTACCTTTAAGAGTAAAATCAAGTACAAGATACAGGAAGTAATTAAGAGCAGTAGTAGAACATAGCAAAATATGGAGCAGTTCAGTGCAAGTACAGGATGATGCAAGTACTGGTACAATTGGGTGCCATATAGTCCAGTATAGTCGAGAATTATGAGGTTTACAGATGCTGTCTTAACTTGTCTACCTGCAACACTTTGCCCCTAGTGAATGCAAGGCATACCATTTTCTTTAATATATATTGTACCGATGTATTTGTTACACCCACTAGAGGCAGGGGTTGCAGGGGGACATTGTACTGCTCACTCTCTGGTTTCTACATAAATAATATAAATACATGTACATAATCTATGATATACCAGTATATCCAACTAACTAGGTCACAGTATATTAGCCTATTCCTCAGCTCAGCTGTTGACAGAAGGCTTTGACTTAATCAGTTATTTTAAGCTTGGCAAAAGATTTCAGTGTACAGCAGCCTGTCATTATTCCAGATGCCAGTCTTCCGAACTACACTATTGTAGTGAAATGCATGCTGGTAGCAGCTGTAGAAACCAAACTTCAATATCATAAAATATGATGCCTGTAAAACATGTACATCTATTATATAACTGTAAATATAATACAGATTGCGATAAGTGCCGTGAACAAATCTGAAAAGGGTCCAGCAGCAATGGGCTGAGATTAGTGAGTCTACTATATCGACTTGTATTGTTAAAACCTGATTAGTAACCTTTGATATTCAGCCTTAAAGAGTCCCACTTACCGGACTCAGGAAGCCTCTCACTACCCGTCTCTGTTTGAGGTTGGTCTCGCCATCAAGGTTCGCCGTCTCGATGTGGCAGACGCCGTTTACGTCAGAGGTGTGCAGCAGAAGAATGTCAGCTGGGATTATCTCATTGCAAACCACCTTCACAAAATCTCCAACCCGCACATCTTTCCAGCATCTCTCTACATAATCCTTATGTTTCCTATAGTGGAAAAAAAATGTACATATATATAGCATTGAGTGTCAACATCACAAAACAGCCCAACAATGTTGCTGTTCCTATTACTACTTTTGTTTGTTTTAACATCAGGATGTTGCAAGAGTGGAAAAGTTAGACAACTGCACAGATGTTGGCCGACTGCATTTCATCTCTGTTTTCTGTGAGAAAGTACAAATTGCAGAAGGGTTTTTAACTTTCTAGTGTGTATTCCTGTAATATGTGACCTGCAGACATGACACACTCCACGCTAGTGTCTTGGCTTAGCATCGAAGACTTGATTATAAAGCAATGCCCAGGGCAGCATCTCAGTCCTGCAGATCAACCATTCTCTTCCTCAGCAGTTCTGTTAGCTTCATTTTATTTTATTTTAATGAAGCCTTGCAGCTTGTGAATCATTATTCAACTACGATTCTTGTACCTGCAGGTCTCTCTATATTTCAAATGCCATATTTCATATGATCCATTAGGCTCACTGCCTGTTGCAGGCACAGTCTATTGTTCTTTTGGTTTTGCTTTTCCCAATAGTTCATAATGTAAATGGGACGTTTTCATTAAAATACTATTAAAATGTGTGTTTAATAAGCTTTAAAACTAAATGATTTTGAAACGAATAAAATCTGAATACATCTTGTAATCCAAGCAAGCTTTATTATTATTATTATTATTATTATTATTAAAGAACAAGATTCAAGATACAGTAGCAATCTATTAGGGATATCTGGAAGGTAAATCACTAGGAATATATTTATCTCAGTAGTTCTTTTTTGCTGGTTCAGGAACCTTAATTTAGAGCAGTATACCCCACACATGCTAAACCTTATATAAAACGAGTTATGAAATTAGATGCATTGCTTTTGCAAGCCTTGTTTTAAATTCTGCCTTGAGATAACCCTACATTAGGGTTATATCCAGAGTCATTGTAACACTACACAGGTCTATATCTTCCTGAATGACAATGGCTGTCCATCTGACACACATCTACAGTATAGTGTCCGTGTCACAGCTGCTGTTCCCATGCTGAAATCTTCCCAGCAATATGAAAAATCCTAGACCTGTGGGACAATTTCTGTTAATCGCCTTCATTATCAACCCCTGTGCTGATATGGTGAAATACATATTCTAATTATAAAATTATTATTAATATTATTATTAAGTCTTATATTGACATATCCTTTCAGAGAGTGTCCATAGTGGAACTGGATTTTACAAAATAGTCAATAAAACATGGCACAGGTTTGTATGAATGATCCATTTTTTGTGCCTTTGCTTAATATCACCTGTGGAGAAGAAGCCATTATTTATTAAGATGCACTACTAAAAACCTCTGACAGGCAAAAACTCACAGCTCCTAGAATACAAGTGAGGGTGTCTTCTAAGGTAAGGAGGCTGAGAAATTGCAGGTGCTTCATTTCAAGCCTGGTTCTTATCATGTGACTATTGCAAAATCTCAAAGCAAAGCTAACAAGTTCTCAGAAACAGAAACAGAAACAAACACATCACACACACACACACACACACACACACACACACACAACAGGTTCAGCCTGATGGTTTATACTTTTCTTTAATTTAACATTTCTTCCTGGCAGTGAACAATAGGCCAAGCCACGCAAAATGTACAAGTCAATGACGTCTAAAATTCCACCGGAGGCAACTGTTAAACAAACAACAGAAATGAACCAGGACAGCAGGTATAACCTTTGAGCCAAGGAGTAGTGGAAATGTTTATTGGGATTTTCCTTAAAAATGGGGGCCCTAACCATTCACAGACTGATTGTGTAGCACACATTTGAAATTCATATTTTCACGATCTTATTAGTACTCTAAAATAGTTAAACGAACACTAACACACCTCCTCACAGTTTGAACAATAAAGCCTATTTATTCATAATGCATAAATTATTGTTAAATCACAGAAGAAAATGTAAAAGATGCCAAACAAGTACTCTTTCATGATAGTTCCTTCTGAATTAGTTTATATAACGAAAATAAATCAGGTGTAGTTTAGAATTTCATTCACATAACTGTACTTCTTTGTAATCTGATTAAAGGGTGACCTTTTATAATGTAGGCAGTGCTGTACCAACACAATATACTAAAGTGATTATGATTGGAGAGCGAGAGACTCCAAAGAAACTCCAAAGAGGGTATTAATAATAATAATAATAATAATAATAATAATAATAATAATAATAGGATTACAAGTTTGAGAATATGCCTGATTTCACATACCTTGGACAGATCTTCCTAATGCCAATCAGGGTCTGTAAAGCCAGCTATCATTCGTCAGTTGGCACTAATATTGCTCTAGTTTAAGGTGACTAAAATAAGGATTTGTGAAACCAGCTGCAGAAGTGTTGGTTTAAGGGGAAATACTATGCATTGGAATTTCAAGCTAGCTTGATTCAAAACATACTACTTATTAACACAGAACTCATTGTATAATATTCTCTAAGTAAGGGCTTGGGAGTAAAATAACACAATTTTAATAAATTTATAGCCAGGAAATAAACTACTTCCTAGAATGAATGAATGGGTTCACTTTAGGTAAAAGAAGCAATGAAATATTTAAAAGAACCATTTAATTAACTGGAACGAGAAGCAAAGGAAGGACTTGAAACCCATTTAGGGAAAAATGTAGCAGAGCGTTACACTCACTGTTATCCGATAATCTATCGAAACGCTCTTTCTGTTAATCCATTGAGCAAACCGCAATATGTTTCAACATCCTTCCACAAAAAGGGACTAAATTAGCCACCTCAATCCTCAGGCACACAGCTCTAATCACTATTTCAATGACACAGACAAATGTGTGCGATTTAGGCCAAGCCTAGTTTCGCAGCTGTGCTTTTTCCAAAGACAGTACTATACAAGAAATAAATGTAGGACATCAGTAAAAACTCAAATGTACAGCAAACGCAGCACTATGAACTCATTACCAGTCTTACATTATATATATATATATATATATATATATATATATATATATATATATATATATATATATATATAAACCTTCCCTTTTCATCTACAATTTTTAACTTGTATAATCAATTCAGACATTACACTAATGGAATGGTTCTACTCAATCAAGCCTGCGGGGGGAAATCTAGGTAAAGTACCTTGCTCAAGGGTACAGCAGCAGTGTCCCCCACAAGGGATTGAACCCACGACCCTCCGGTCAGAAGTCCAGAGCCCTAACCACTACTCCACACTGCTGCCCTATTATAGTTTTTGTTATATAAAAGTCAGAGATTTCTCAAGAATCTTCATTGAATTTTACACAATTTTCATGCAGAGCTCCAGTGCAGTATGTGAAAATGAAAATTCAGGGCACCCTTAAATACATTTTATGAAAACAGCCAAGAGAAACCTCAAGCCATATTGTTGTTCACTTCAATAAAGGAGGGAGGTTTGACCTTTCTCTTATACATATATTTTCATTGCTGATGAAGGTATTTCTACCTTAAAAGAAGAGGAGGGCCACAATTTTCAAAAACCTACGTGATTAAATGCAATTAGACACAATGCACTAAACACACGCAAACAGACAGCTGTAAGCAGATATACCGGTTTACATGCACAAAAACGAAAGAATAGCCTGCATACCACCAATTAGAAGTAAAGCATCTGGAATAAAGCCTATACAGTGCTCCCTCAATACAAGAAGACAGTCCCATTTCCTTCTCATGACCCTGCACAAACAAAATAGTAAAGAATAACAAGGTACTTCAGCAACATGCCAAGTAAAGGAAAAAATAAATAATTAAAAAAAGGAAAAAGAAGGTCAAAACTGGAGAAATGGTCAACAGGGATACAGGCTGCAACAACTCAGTCAATCAGGAATCCCCTGGACTTTATAGTATGTCTTGCAACAATATCCATTCAAAGTTTCACTCATTTTTTGGACATAAGTTCTGAATACATAGCTAAACCAATCAGAAACTAGTGGATCACCCAACATGACCTATATTCTGAAGCTCTTATTAACCTTAACTAAGACATGCCACAATTGGATAAGATATGAACTAATAATACAAGTAGAGTGTTACTAAATACACACAGGTATAATATTTAGATTGTCTATTCACACATTACTGGTGAAATATTGTAGTTTGCTAGCTAGCTTGTTTCTACATTTTATATTTTTAACTGTCAAGATTAGTGTTTTGTAATTTGCTGTGCAATTAAAAAGGACAAGTTATAATACATAAATAAATGAATACATAAATAATATTACTAATAAAACAACAAGAAAAGGTGCATACATTGGTATAATTAGTACTGTCAGTTTACCTGCTGTAGAGGAAACAGCTCATATTATTCAATTCCTTATCCGCTTTGTATCTTCTATAGTCTTCATAGGCATCTTTAACAGCAGTAATGGCCAATATAATACATATTGGAATGAGGGAAAATCCTGGCTGAAATGCATTTACAATCGGCACAAAATTCAAGGCAGCAATTGCCACAAAATACACATTGGCAAATCGGTGGAACTGCTCGAATAGGTTCTGGGGCACGAAAGACCACACTGTATACTTTGTGGTGTTGATAGAGTTGGTATCATAGTGCCGGTTAGGTTGGTCCCCTTTCCTGCGGTCTTCAAAAGGCAAGTTGGAGACCACTTCTCTTACTTTCACAACCTTCTTCTTTTTCAATCTTCTGAGTATTTTATTCCAGCTTTCTGGTATCTTAGGAGCCATAGCTGGAAGCAGCAGCCACACTTTCCTTGTTAAAAGTTAGTCCTTGTCGCAGCTTGAAAAGCATATTTTATGCACCATATTTAAAGGAGGCTGGTGACTTCTGACGGTTTTTGTTTTTTGCCATAGTTCAACGTTGCTTAATCAAGTAGTTTTTGTTGAACTTATTTTGCACAGAGGAGCCTACATTTGCACACACCTTTTTGCCCTCAACGTCAAACCAGGTATCATCCTATTACCATGTCTTACTGAAGGTTCAGACAAGCCCCACCTGGGTCTTAACTCCTGCCAGATTACAGGCCGTAAATCAGTCAGGTGCCTTAGTATTGTATCATTAAAAGCTAACTTGACAACAGTGGAAATTATTTATTTGCAATTCATTCTGCCTAATTTAATTATATGTGAAGTGTGTATCTTACTTTTCTTAATGCTGGACTCTGCATTCAAACATTTCCAATACCCACAATCTGTATGTGTGTTACAAAGATAATTTGGATAAAAGGACTTTCATATAATCCAACAGAAGCATTGGAAGAGAAACACAACCAGGGAAAATTCAACACGGTCTGTCAATGAAAAAAGATTTAATATGATTTTAGCTGATCTCAACCTAGGCCTGTATTAACCACCGAAAATATCCATAACCTGTAGAGGTATCCCAGCAATGCACAAGTTTTACAACGTTGTTTTCTGAGAATGTGTGGTTCTGGTGAAAATCAAGCAGCTATCTTATTCCTAGGGAAGTTAACAACTGCAATGTGTTGGGTGTGGAGCGTGATTACATTTTCATTTGAACCATTCCTCAAAGAACTGATCTGATCCCGAGTTCAGAAGATAAAGGGACCAACACAGTGGGCGATATAAAGAGCATGTTTTAGACATAGTGGGAGTTAACAAACTTCGTCATTAGTGTTATTCAGCGCCACAGGGTCTGCATCGCAACCCTCCCTGACAACAAGTCACACATCCAATATATGAGGAGTCAGACAAACATCTAAAAATGTATATAACCAAATACAGCTCTTTTAAATGAGTAAATTATCGTAATATATTGTATGATGTAATATATTGTACATTAATTCACTGCACTTAGTACACAGGAGGCAGTGTAGAGATAATGTTGCAAAATTCACAGGAGGTTTTGCAAAGTCACTCTTGGTAAATTCCATGGATATCAAGGTCAGATTAAGCTGCCCATTAGCCAAATTCTAGGCCCCTAAACACACACCTCCTTCTACTACACATCACGGCTCTTAGATAATTGACAGGCTTGTCCCAGAGCATGATTCATTGCTTGACCCAGAAGTGTTAGGGCTCAGTACGATTTCTGTTTTAGGTTAAATGCATTCAATGTTCTGCATGTACTCCAAAACAATAATTATATTTGTGGTACACTGTATGTGCATTAGGCACATATCGGTAATGTATGCAGATTTAGTTTTGTTACTGTTTACCTACCAATACTAGCCTAAAAACAGTAAGTACATTGAATGAATACCTGGAATTAAAGTATTAAACAATGGCAAACAAAAACCTCACAATGTCACAAACAATAAATAAGCATGCTTACTTCTGTGGAAACAATAAAATCAACCAATCTGTTGGCAGGTGTGTGTATTTTCCTTGGCATCCCTGCATTAAGAAGGAGCACCCCCTTCCCATCATCAATGTTCTAGCACCGTTTAAAATACACAGCTGATATTTTGGATCTGGGATCCAATCAGATCTCAATCTGGTTGACATGGAAAGAGCCACAGTATGTGGATGGGGAACCGGCAAAAATCAGGTGCCTGAGATAACCAATGGCCCAGTATGTACAGGGTAATAGCGGTACATTATTCTTAGATTTTTTCTTTGCATACATTGTTAATGTTGTGTTGAAAAAATACATATATAGTAGAATTGACATGAGCCATCAAAAATGGATAAGGTGCTGTACGACACAAGCTGATTTTTGACCCTACTCAAGGTCAGACCTTGTATACATTTCTATTTATGCAACAATCATTATGCTAAATAATGTACCTACCAGTCAAAAGCCCTTGTTCTTGCATTGTTTACTTTCCTATCAAAGCTGTATCTCCTGCAGTCTTCCAGCCCATCTTTCACAGCAATTACAGTCAGCACAATGACCAGGGGCAGCATTGTAATCTCCCTGTGGAAAACTTCCATCTGGGGGAACCAATTCAAAATCACCAGGAAAAGGAAATAAAGATTTGCAAGCCTAAAAAAGAAACCAAACAAACAGTAAAATAAGATTACTTTTTAGGACAACAACTGGGTACTGTCAGCCATGCACTGTAACTGCATTTGTATACAAAAAATGTTTAATTATTTGCCATTTTCTACATCAAAGCAATAATGAAACCAACTGATATAGTATCTTGAGTGATGTAGTGCCATTTAACACAATACAACAGCTTCTGTACACTTTTGATGTAATCCATACCAAGTTTGAAAACAGAAGATCTAACTCTGCAGGTCACAATTAAAATCATTTTACACCCTCTAGTGGGTGTAATGTAGGGATTTATATGTATTGTTCATTTTCTATCCTTTTAAATGTAGGTGTCTTTAGAAAATCTAAATACTTTGGTCTTTCTGACCCTTTAAAGCAGGGGTGTCAAACTCCGTTCCTGGAGGGCCGCAGTGTCTTCTAGCTTTCGTTCCACCCGAGCTCTCAATTACTTAATTGGTCTAATTATTTGATTAACTGGACACATTAACACTTCTATTCTGGCCTCAAAATGTTTCACAGGTAGTGTACCTTGAATCAGGTGCATTTTTTTAAATCCTCAAGTGTAAAAGACCTTGAAACATATGAAATATGTCCAATTGAACTACTAATTAGATCAATTATGTTAATTGAGAGCTTAAGTTGGAATGAAAACCAGAAGACCCTGCGGCCCTCGAGGACTGGAGTTTGACACCCCGGCTTTAAAAGGTACATAAGGACCTTTTTATTTCATTTTGTTACATGTTTCCAACTGTTTACGCAGGGTGTGTGTGTATTGTTTTAATTTTTAATTTTTTTTTTACATTTTGACCACTTTTTTTTAACTTTTAAATTGCATTCCCTGCCTCAAGATGGCTTCTCAAAACTACATTTCCCATCATCCTCCTGCTCACATATGTAACTGAGATGGATTTACCACTGAGCAGGAGGATGATGGGACATGTAGTTCTGAGAGGTTCATGCGGGTACATGGGAAGCTATCTCGAGGCAGGGAATGTAATTTAAAAGTTTAAAAAAGTGGTCAAAATGTGTATGTGTATGTGTATGTGTATGTGTATGTATGCTGTGCTGGCCACCATACATCTTTGATTAAAAGAAATTTACCTGTACAGTCACCTCAACTGAGTTTCATGAGACCAAAGGCTGAAAGGAAAGTTGTATACAATAGAAATTGAGACTTACCGGTAGAACTGCTCCAAAAGGTTCTTTGGTAAAAAGCTGAGCAAAGTATACTTTGTAGTCCGTATTTTATTTCCAGGATAATTACTGGTGAACTTTTTAAAGTCTTGGATAAAGAGTCCATTGTTTGGAAAGACAATATGTTTGTTGTACGGATAAATCCAGTTTCTTTTTTGGGCGGTTGATCGGAGAAGTGGAGTTGTCTCAGAGTTTGTTTCAGAGGTTTCTCTGGATGCCAGTTTTCCAAAGCGATGCCGTATCCAGTCCACAGAGAGTGACATTTTCCCTGGCAAATGATCACAGCTACAACAAAGCACAAGACAAAATACATCTAATATAGTCAGGATTGTATACACAAAATGTAACTCAACAAACTACCAAATATTAGGCTATATGATAGAATACATAAAGAGGCACTTCTTTACACAGAGTGGTGAGAGTATGGAATGGGTTAGCCATGCTGTTAATGCTGAATCACTAGGATCTGTAAGACCCAACTTGAAGTTTTGAGATCAATCACCCACTACTGGACGAGCGTTATTGGACTGAATGGTCTCGTTTCATGTATGTTCTTATGTAAGGTTTAAAATAATTGCAAGGACAAACAAAAAGCCATATTATTACGTGAGATACACAGTAGTTATTGCATGATAAATACACAGCCAATTTAAGTGTGATGTGAGAATGTGATTATTATCGTAATCATCATTATGATGTAACCCTATCTTTCTTTCCTGTGGTTTAGATTACTTACTTTGTGTAGCAAAGATCCATTTGGAGACTAAACTAAACTAAACATCAAAAGTCACATAACAGTAACTAAAGTAAGGAACATTCAGATTGTTTTAAATTTACATTTAATAACCACTCACAGTTTTGCATAACCAGAACTAGATCATTTCCTTTAAAGATATGCTTATTGTAAAGTGAACCGCTACAGTATATCAAATGCTATCAGGTTCTAATCTGTGACGCTAACAATCATAATGGCTCTTTGTTGGAGATTTTAAAAGCCTGTAGGATCATTTGAACATGTTCCCAGCTCAACAACATTTATCTTTTTCCTGGAGAATGGCATAATGGGACTGTTTTTGCTTCAGGCAACAATGCTTTCTGAAAGAAATAAAACATGTAAATGCAAGTTGATTTCTTACTTTTTTTTTTGCTTTGTTTTTGTTTTTCATTACCTTTGTTACAAAATGAAAATTTGGACATTTAAACAACGTTTGTAGTACATTAGAGATGCACCACACAGTTGGCGTTTTAACTGGGCTCCTGGGGAGAAAGCACATCCCCCTTTGTTAGGACAGGAGCCGCCACCATTTGTGTACTGTATGTTCCTAATGGGATAACCTGTATAGTTATTTCAGTGGTATGACATTATATGTGGGAAATGCACTTTGTATAAAGCATTTTAAAATGAATCCTTGGTTCCAATTTACAGTGCCCACAATCTTTACTATTGTTTTTTTTTGTTGTTGTTGATTTGTATTTTTACAATTTTTCAAAACCACCAATGGAAAAACTGGGCTACTTGCATGTTAAGTATACTGCATCATGTAAGCGTTCTTTTGTTGTATTTTTTTATTCACATCTATGAGTGTAATGTGTTGATCTTTAATCCTTTTTTTTAATTGCATAACACTTTATTGATTGACTTCACAAAGTTTACTGATGCATATACAGAACACTTGTACTTGTTGGGGAGAAAATTGCCATTGAACATTAATAAGAACAGACCTAAAACTAGAGTCTGGTTGTATTCGATTATCTGCTACCAATACCTTACACAGACATTGAGAAACAGTTCTAGTCACTGAATTGTACACATTTCTTTCAGCATTACTACTTACATAGTCAACAACTTCATAGCCTTTGAACTGTGTGAAAGATGGGTTTAAATTGCCAACAGAGAAGCTGAGCTCATGCTGACCTGTGTATTTGTTTTTGCTCCTATGGTAGCCCTACACCCTGTAGTTTTAGGGCAGTACTTTTTTAGGGCCAAAAAAAATAAAATAAAAAAGGGGAGGCACATAAAAAAAAGGCAGAGGGCGTGGGGGTCCCATTAAGCCCCCAGCAACAGTAAAACAGGACGTTTTAAAATAGATCAAATAGATATAGTTTGCAGCATGTTAGTGGGTTTAAAAGTAAAGAAGCCAGCAGGTTGAGATAAGAACCGGCCTCAAGGCTGAGACACAATAAAACAAGCTAGATCACACTGGAAGAGATTAAAGAATCCAGCTCACATAATGATCGTCTTATCAACATTTCATCATATACTACCGCTAAATAAAAATTTAAGAGCAGAAGGATAGATCGAGAAAAACTTTCAGAGTTGGTGTAATACACAGATATTCCACACGCTGCTGAAACTTTATCAACTTCATGATGTGTTTCTAATATTGAAAGCAGATTAAAAAGACATGAAATGCATGATTATGATAAACAATCTCACATTAGAAAAATGTTACTGAAGAAAACGTTTGTGAAATACTTTGAGGTGCAATTAGAATGCTGAAACTCATTTGCCATTAATTAAGATTTCAATGCGATAATTCCCAGTTGTTTTTTTTGTTTTTTTTTAACTGGAGAAAAAGGGTAATACATTTGATTCCTCATTCCTCTTGTTCATGAAATATGTTTAAGCAATGTTGAATCCAATTTATATGTTAGAGAATGATAATTGAAATGTCATGGATAAAAAGGCTATTTAACTCAAATTTACCACACTTAAACTGCATAGCAGCAAACCCTAACCATAACCTTATGTATATAATTTCTTGTTATTCAAATGTCCTGGCGACAGTACATTCACATTATTGATCTTTCCATTCCACAAGGGAAATTCCAGCAATGACCAGCACTGAAACATGTTTCAATGCTGACAAAGCAAACTATTAATTACAGTTACTGTGTTAAGTGTCACTCCTGTCTTCATGGAGAATGCTGTGGCTGCCGATTTTCCTCCCTGGGACATTTTAGTTAAACCCGTCATGTGGAAGTTGCTTAAGGAAACTGTCTGCGTGGAACAACATTAACATTCAGATACAATGCGTCTGTGTGTGGGTTTGTGATTAAAGTGATTGTACAGCAGCTTATAATAATTAAATGTTACCCGTTTTTCACTTCTATTAGCTGTACAGTCTAAAATGTGCAGTTTATAAAGAAACACATTATAGCAATATGATATCTGGTACTACATTAGTTTAATTTAACTCAGTTTCCATGTAAGACTGAGGCAGAAGCGGAGTCTGCACAGCCAGGGGTACAAATCGTTTAGAAAACTGGTGCTAAACTGTTTTGAAAGTTTAGCACCAGAGAGCCTACTGGTTCTAACTTACCAAATCTTGTGGTCATGTGAGCAGTCCAGAAATGAAAACAAGTCTACTGGCGCCATAATTTAATGTTGTTGACGCTACACAAAGTACCCTGATGCTAGAAACTAACACCAAATTGGCACCGTGACAGCTATCGTCAGTTAAGGTTTTTGGAATGGGATGGGGGCAGTCTATCACCTATGAGACAAATGCAAAGTTAAAATGAATTCACCAAGGCAGTTGATTAAAACCAAGGTAATGGAATACTGAACTGTGTCGTTCTAATTTGCAATCCAATTATCTCCTGATTAATGCTTTAGGTTTTTTAAGTGATATGCAGTCACTTACCTTGTGCTGTAATCAGCGCACAGCCAAAACAATCAAGGGAATGTATCGCAAGAGTGGGCTTCAGTGATATTCATGAGAAAGATGTACTGTATAATTATACAGTTATAGGATTGCTGATTTGCTCCTATGGGAAGGGGTAGAATGCCTGATTGGAAGCGTTTCTGGGTGACAAACAAACAGAGGAGATTAATACGGCACCCAGAGTGGTGCTTCTTCAGCATTACGGCACTTTAATGGTCTGCAGACTTCAATGGGGCATGTGGCATAAACAATAACATGTTTATAACATCCTAATCGCTCTTTCAAGTGTGCTTTCAGTATTAAGTTTTGCATCTGTGTGTTAAGACCACAGGAACACTCAAGCACTCCAATCAAAGAACAGGATAGGACAAATAGTAGTGGTTATTATGCAATACACAGAAAAGTGATAGACAGACTACCCCCCTACCCAAAACTACAACCGCACCTACATTTTCCTTTTACTTTTCAGTTACCCCTACCTATTTGTTCAGAGAAAGTCTTTGGTCTGTTTTCTAATTATAATTTGCCGACGTTCACTCACAATGCATCAATATGTTGCTTTGCAATTGTTTTTGTACTCAATACAAAAGCAAACTCTGATTTAAAGAAGAGACTAAAAACTTTGCAAACTTGGCATCGTTCTACCAAACAGAGAAAAAATGATATGCAATACATTGGCTGGGCAATATACTTAATGGATATCATTAAAAAGTTAAGATATGTTTATTAAATTTAGGATTTATATTTAGAACCAAACTGATGCAAATATCATACCATTTAAGAGACAGGGAATGATGGCGCATACAGCTCAGCTTGTAAAACTATTTTATTTTTTGATTGCCAAAGGCACAAGCCTGCTTAAAATGTGTCATGTCATATTTCATCGTGTTCAGCAGAAGGTCTCCTACACATTGGTTGTCTGATTTTGAAGACGATCACTCTGAATCCAATTTAAAATAGTATTTGAGAAGCTTACTTGACTTCCAAAAACAGAAAAAAACACCTTTAAACCCCCCCACAATACTCCATGTTCATATTATATACCATATATATGTTTCCAGAGAGAAAAAGACAAGTACAGATCAGTTTTGAGGTAGACCCTGCCACTAAGCAGGGAATATGCAGAACATGAAAAAAGCATTAGATGCCAGGGGACTGAACAGAGGACGAAGTTCAGAATGAAGTGTATAATTTGATCACGTCTATGAAGGCATTCCCGACACTGCAGAAGCTTGAATATATTCAATATTATATGAACACTACAAATATTTGAGAAATTACACCCTTTATCTCAAGTCATGTTGAAGGGGATTGGAGGTCCAACTATTGAAGAGCACTCATCTTAACTGGAAACTGCACAATTTTGATGAACAAACGTCACAGCAAGTGGAAGCAGCACATACCAGCTTTAAAATCTAGGACCTTACAAAAGAAAATCCCAAGGCACTTGTCACATAATAGCTAGAAACATCTGTATATACTGTAGAGTCTCCTCGTACATGCTCTAGTTATCACTGAATATAAATGAACGCTTGTACAAATACAGGAATGGCTCTCACATGCTTACGGTATAATGCGTTTCTGAACTAGTTAGGGACTTGCTGTATATCGATTCAGATGTAATGTGTTAAGAGTCCAGCTGAGGGAGCTCAATCTTCTTGGAATGATTTCAGAAGGAGATCTCTCCATAGGCCATAGGTGGTTATCAAGCCTTACACATTTCGTTGACATTTTTAATTTTCTCGGGAATAAATATTGTGTTTTCAGAACCGATATGAAAAAGGGTGTTCAAAGAGTGTTCCGTTTCTCGTGAAAAACACATTATTGAAAAAGGCGGCAGACTGATTTCAGAACAGATTAAAAGGATTTGTTAGAGTATAAAAAGAGAAATAGTTGCATACGATAAATCTAAATGGGTTCAGCAATGCAAAACTACTGTATTCTATGCAGCACCTAGACTACAGATTCTGCTTTGCTTTGGTATGGCCTCATTTCACCAAGCAGTGCAAAACATGCAGGTGCACTATTTCCTAAATAATTAAATAATCATATAGAATCTCATCTACAGACTTTTGCCTTCCTTAATTCCAGAACATTACATCATAACCCCCCCCCCCATTCCTTTTCAAATGTAATGATATAGTCTTCGATATTCTCAGTCAATTCTTTAAGACCTAATTTTTCATATAATTTCCCTGACGACAAAAAAAAACAATGCTCATGGAATTGTATCTGGCCTATTACAAGATGATCAAAGACTTTTACGAGTAATCCAGATATTTGCTTGCTGTACTTATCTTGTAAAGAATTGGAATTTGTAGCTTGTCACAATACTATACATATCAAATCATTCATTAGGCTTACTTGCCACGTTACAGTATAACCTTAAATTCTACAGCCAATCCAATAATTACTGCCAATTTATTGACTAGATTTCCTGTGATACACTTTCCAAAGAATGGCAAGGTTTATTAGGTATTGCGAGTCTAATGTAGGTTTGATCGATTCAAGGTTTCACAAATACGAAGTTTTTATTAAACAAGGATGTTTACTGACTCTTTTTTCATGCTATTAGAATTGCATGGTAGCCTAATAGGAAAACACAGCGTGACCGTTGGGACATGCACAACTATACAGACGTGCTCAAATTTGTTGGTACCCTTACAGCTCATTGAAATAATGCTTCATTACTCCTGAAAAGTGATGAAATTAAAAGCTATTTTATCATGTATACTTGCATGCCTTTAGTATGTCATAGAATAAAGCAAAGAATCTGTGAAAAGAGATTAATTATTGCTTATTCTACAAAGATATTCTAAAATGGCCTGGACACATTTGTTGGTACCCCTTAGAAAAGATAATAAATAATTGGATTATAGTGATATTTCAAACTAATTAGTTTCTTTAATTAGTATCACACATGTCTCCAATCTTGTAATCAGTCATTCAGCCTATTTAAATGGAGAAAAGTAGTCACTGTGCTGTTTGGTATCGTTGTATACACCACACTGAACATGGACCAGAGAAAGCAAAGGAGAGAGTTGTCTGAGGAGATCAGAAAGAAAATAATAGACAAGCATGGTAAAGGTAAAGGCTACAAGACCATCTCCAAGCAGCTTGATGTTCCTGTGACAACAGTTGCAAATATTATTAAGAAGTTTAAGGTCCATGGAACTGTAGCCAACCTCCCTGGGCGCGGCCGCAAGAGGAAAATCGACCTCAGAGTGAACAGAAGGATAGTGCGAATGGTAGAAAAAGAACCAAGGATAACTGCCAAAGAGATACAAGCTGAACTCCAAGGTGAAGGTACGTCAGTTTCTGATCGCGCCATCCGTCGCTTTTTGAGCGAAAGTGGGCTCCATGGAAGAAGACCCAGGAGGACTCCACTTTTGAAAGAAAAACATAAAAAAGCCAGACTGGAATTTGCTAAAATGCATATTGACAAGCCACAATCCTACTGGGAGAATGTCCTTTGGACAGATGAGTCAAAACTGGAGCTTTTTGGCTAGTCACATCAGCTCTATGTTCACAGACGAAAAAATGAAGCTTTCAAAGAAAAGAACACCATACCTACAGTGAAACATGGAGGAGGCTTGGTTATGTTTTGGGGCTGCTTTGCTGCGCCTGGCACAGGGTGCCTTGAATCTGTGCAGGGCACAATGAAATCTCAAGACTATCAAGGCATTCTGGAGCGAAACGTACTGCCCAGTGTCAGAAAGCTCTGTCTCAGTCGCAGGTCATGGGTCCTCCAACAGGATAATGACCCAAAACACACAGCTAAAAGCACCCAAGAATGGATAAGAACAAAACATTGGACTATTCTGAAGTGGCCTTCTATGAGTCCTGATCTGAATCCTATCAAACATCTATGGAAAGAGCTGAAACTTGCAGTCTGGAGAAGGCACCCATCAAACCTGAGACAGCTGGAGCAGTTTGCTCAGGAAGAGTGGGCCAAACTACCTGTTAACAGGTGCAGAAGTCTCATTGAGAGCTACAGAAAACGTTTGATTGCAGTGATTGCCTCTAAAGGTTGTGCAACAAAATATTAGGTTAGCGGTCCCATCATTTTTGTCCATGCCATTTTCATTTGTTTTCTTATTTACAATATTATGTTGAATAAAAAAATCAAAAGCAAAGTCTGATTTCTATTAAATATGGAACAAACAATGGTGGATGCCAATTACTTTTGTCAGTTTCAAGTTATTTCAGAGAAAATTGTGCATTCTTCGTTTTTTGTGGAGGGGTACCAACAAATTTGAGCACGTCTGTAAATAATGAGGTGCTTTGTTAGCATGCAGTGCATAGTTCAAAAGTTTAGGAACTTTACAGAGTCTCTGGGAGAACCTGATTCTTAACCACAGGAAGATGTACTTTCAGTGGTGTTTATAAGAAATCAGAAAGCTTCTGTGTTTTAAATGAAAATAACACAGTGTAACCTGTGTTAATAACAGACTGATGAATATTAGTTATGATTGTTTGCAATGGAAACTTTTTCTCTTTTATTAATAGTATTTACACAGAATCTACATTGTATACAGTATTTATCGATCTGATACATTAATCAATTGTCTTCAAAAACCACCTCACTAATTTTACCAAAGCTTCAGTCAACAGCCCATCTGGAATGCCTTTCTACTGTAAATTCCCCATCAAGCAAGAAAAAATTATCATTTAAAAAAAAAAACATTAATTCATTTTGGCACTCGATGTTCCAAATTTTCTTTTAGCTGCGACCTCTTCAGCTTGTAATGAATGAGACATGAATAATGCACAGAGCAGACCTCCCCTCCGCATGAATTAGGCCGTCCTTTTCTGTGGCAAGCGTTAACAGTGTGAAAAAAACTGCATCTGTCCACATTAATCAAACCATCAATCACAAACAAACCAGATGGATTCTAATGGCCTTCCTTGAAAATTGGGGTTTCCTCTAAAATTGAGGACAATTGACCTTGCTTGCTTCCAGGACTTAAAACAACATCATACTCCAATTTCAGTTTCGCTCAACAGTTCAAAGCAATCACTAGAAATATAATTACTTAATTATTCAGGGGAGTGTTTAACAAATCTGTCACACTTCCTACACCTGAGCCACACAGTCTATCCAATTTCCACATCCACACTTTCTAGGACAAAAGATCAACCCTTGTATAAACACTCCAAAGCAGTCTTGATGAAGCTATAATATACAATGTCATTATGTCACACTAATACTGTACTGTATCCACCAGATTCACCCACAATGGCAGCAAGGAATTGAACAACCCAGTATAAACAACATGGTATATCTCTCATGGATGTTGTTTTGAGAACATTACATTTTTATAAGAAGTCTGTCAACTTGTTGCTACACAAAAAATAGTAACCATGTACTATATCAGGGAACAGGATGAGTAATCACAATTTAAAACAAATAGAAATAAATAAATGCTGTTGTTGGGTGGGGACAGTCCCCTTCGTTCCAGAGCATGGTATTATTGGGTGTAGTTTAAGCTTCCGGCTTTCAGAAGAGCCAATAAGCCCCATTAAAATTCAATGGTAGTACCTGAAAGAAAACCAGGGGTGTTACCCCAGTGTCGTGGCTAGGTTTCAATACTGGCATTACTGAATTCTGACATATGCCAAATTTAACCTCAAACCCCTTTTTCTGAATTGAATTTTGGATCCAATATCTCCTTGCACTAACCTGGCAGAAGCAAAATCAATTACAGTTCTCATGACTGCTTTGTTTGTGGGGAGATAGTTTGCAATGCTGTACGACCACAACGAATAAAAAGGAGGAAAGGCCAATGTTAGTATCATGAAAAGGAAGTTTGACCTACAGTCCAACAGACATATATGCCTGATGTCCTTTTTAGGTATATCAAATATATCTAAAAATATATATTCTTTTTAGATATATCAAAAGTGTACATACTGTACAGCTGCCTGCATTTCCTTACACACACATACACACATATATATAATAATAATATAAGTAGCAGCAAGAAACTTGACTTGTGGTCTTTATCAATGTCTTTGATTATGTATGGTATCTAGTCAGAGCTTTGAGAACCACGTAACTCTCATTACAAGTCACAGTCCATTAGATACTAGTTTTAAAAAAAGTGTGAAGGCTTCAATTAACACTGAAGCCAGCTCAATTTATTAACACGCTGCATTCTATGACATCTGTCGCAAAATTAAGAGATTTTTAGAATTGTGCACTATATTACCTAAAAAAAATAAAAGGCAAAGGCAACTATAATTACATGATGATTCAATGATTCAATTTACTTTGGTTCTACTTAATAATTAAAGATTTGGTCAAAAAACAAGACCTGAACGAAAAAGTGCCAAGGTGGCTTACCTCTGATTTAAAATAATGAATTAAAAACTGTGTGTTCCCTTTATAAAAGTTGGTGCATCCCGTGTGTCTATTCTCATTCAGCACAGGACACAGATTAGACTGCGCTTGAATGCGGAGGGCTGTTCAGACTCCTGTGGAGTGCGCCTCCCGGCACAAGCAGATAAGAATACAAAATAAAATTGCAATTTTGTAGCACAGGAGTGCAAGGAGAATAATAAAAAGTACACAAGGACTTTTTTTTTTCTCCCCATGCAGGTCATACTAAAAAGAGGCATAATGAATTTCAACCAGTAACTTTTCAACAACAATAATAGAAAAATAGTGTGCATCACAAAATGTAAGTCTATAGGGAGCGAAGTCAAGTAGACAGAAATTTTGGCTGGTGGCTTCATCAGAGTAGAAGACACTGCACAAGGCACTAGCCGAAACACTTGTCTGCTTGATTCAGACTTTTATAGTTTTACCTTAGAATTCTGAGTGTTTTGAAGTAATGGGTGAATGTCATAGAACCTTCACACATATAATTTAATAGGCAATTGTTCCTAATAAAGTGGCCACACAGTCAATTAGTGAAATCACATTCTGCCTAACTCCCTGTGTGATACTCAAGTTGAAACATCTTGCTCAGAACAAGAATTTGCTGTTTGGATTACTGTCGATGCTTGATGATTATTCTGGAATCCTAAAGGCATCTTCTGCCTACCAATAACTAGCCTCTTCTTTCTACGCATACAGTAGACTGATTAGTACATCTCTATGCATACTACACACATGTATTGTATCCTCTGTTAGCTACACATGTTAGCTGATTTGAAATGCTGTTAATTTGTTTAGCCAGGGAAAGGCAATGTTGCTCTTTCCAGTCTTGGCTGCAGCATGATCTGATCTGAGGAATTGCATGCTTTTCGGTTTTCAAAAGGCAAGTAAACATAATTTGTCTCACACTCAGTTGTGACATAACTTCAAAATAATGAAAGTTACAATTAAAGCAGCTGTATAAATCAATTACTGTACGTCAGTACTTTGGTGCTTCACAAGACAAAAATAGCAAATTTTGTAATATCCTCACGCATCTCCTGAACTGACTGATTCAGAGCTATTGTTCCCACAGAGTTCAAAGAGGAACAGTTTCCATGGTGATCTTTATCAAGGTAAGGTACAGCATGTGAATTTTAAAGATCCCTGGAATGATAAGCCTGGCATAAGTAAGAAGAAATAAACACAGAACAGCTTACTGTTGTATTTATATTAAAAGCTCACCCTTCTTCAAGCTGTACAAAACTATACCTGACCTTGGACAGATTACAAAACTGAATCCTCATTTAATGAAAGTACCTCCCAATTCAATACAGGAGATTAACAGTCTAATCACAGGTCGTTTTCATGTTATCTTTTCTTGCTGCCAAAGTCTACAAAACATTATTTCTTTGTAATATGGGGTTGCTCCCATGCTTTTTATTTGAATATTCACTTTATTTACACCAGTACATTGTGACTGTGGGGAATACCATCTACACTATACTTTCATCTGCTCCCCCCAGGGAGTTCCATCTCCTTTAGAGTGGTGGCTGAGAGCCACTGGGTTTCAAGATTCTCAGTCACTGTGTGTGTGGTCATTGCATTATACTCTATACTGTGCCTTGGGAAAGCCTTGGGTACATTTTTCTAAACAGAAGAGAAAAGTTAAAATTAGCTTACATGTGCAATTCAGCTGTCTGACCATTGTTTGTTATTTGGGGTTTCTTTTAAAATAGGATAAACTGTGCTGGTGGTTTACATATGAGAGAAGTAGAACATAGCTTTTAACACGGACTGTATATATAGTAAAATAGATTTCAAGACCACACCTGAAGAGATTTTATTTAATATAGATATTCAGCTGTTAAAGGGCATCACAAAAAAACTATTTATTGCACTTCTAAGTTCTATTATAAAAAAATAAATAACTTTACTTGTATGCCAAGTTTTACACTTGACTGAACTTACACCAACATAACACGTGGATACATGCAGCTTCACAATCTTCAATTTTAAAGATCGCAAGATTTGAAAACTTATACATCTGCTCTTGTAAGTTACTGGAATGACACACATCAGGGTCATTGGTCTAAATCACTCTGTAACAAATATAAAAAGGATCCTGAACCCAAAACCACATACGTTTTATTCAAGTGCAATGAACCGTAACTGCTGACTAAAAGATGTCAACACGTTTCTATATAATAAACACTGCCACTGTAAAGTGCCTGTACAAACATATTTATTCAGCCATCTTTGTATAAAACAAAAAGAACAAAAAAAAACCTAGAGAGCCATGTTTATCTGATAACATTTCTACGTGATATTTTACACTAGCCAAGCCTGCTTAAGATTTCATAGTGGTGGGTCCATTTCACCAGCCGCTTTCTGCATGGGGTTCAGAATGTTGAAGTTATGCTGTAGTTTAGACATAATTCTGCTTTCAAAAACGTAATTAAAAAGCCATAGAATGCACTACAGGGTGTCACAAAGATACACTGACCATTCCATTCATGACCAATCTGTGGTGTGCACAACTCCCAAAGACCTATCTTCAAACTGTAAATATGGAGGTTCTAGGGCCACCGTTTCTAAACATTTAAGTAATTGTACACTATGGAGGACAGATCGACACACTTTGAAAACTGTTTTGTTAATCTTTATCAGCTTTTTGTTTTCTACTCACACCAACTTAGAATCCACTTTATGTTTGTGTAAATGTTTAGTTTAAGCTCTCCCTTTTTAACCTTTTTTTTTTTTTTTTTTTAATCTAAATTTTACTCCAGGGTAGGGAAAGGCAAATCTCAGCAGCAATAATAAAATTACCACACTGATGGTTATGGCTTTGGCTATATTTTTCCCATCAAGGAGCTTTTGTAAAAGCATTACGATATGCTAAAATGTTCTGAAATCATTCTGTTGCAGATGTAACATTATGTGTAGGGCTATTTCAAATCTCCATTATTTGAGACAGTCAATCAAAATAGTGATGCAGCACAGCATATCAAGAGAAACAGACTACACTAGGCACTGGTTTGAAATTCCACTCTTAATACACAATTTAATTTAAAACATTGAAGCGAGTTGGCCTATATCAGGAACAGACTTTGAAGAAATTCACCAACTTTAAGATCATGATAAAAAGATGTGTGAGGGAAAAAAAAACACCACAAACAAATCAAGTGAAGAACAGCATAATGCCCTTTCTAGATATGCACAAGCACAGATGTTGAAGGTTAACAGCACAATAAAATAGTGAATATTAATACATTACTAACTTCAATCTAACAGTGGTGTACAAATATGAAGGACAATTTAAAAAGGTCAGAATTTTTCTAAAAGTCTTTTCTCAAAGGTTATCGCATACCTTTTTTTTAATGAAATGTAATCAACGTGTAACCTTTAAAAGAAAACTTGCTTGTGTCAGTGTAAAATAAATAAATAATAAAAAAAGCAGAAAACAACTTAGCTCTATTCATGATAGACATTTTTCAAAATGTATTTGAAAAAGTTAACCTCATCATGCCTCAGCGCCCCCTACAGGCCAAGTGCCTCATGAGTCCAGGTTACCAATCTCATTATGGTCAATACAGATTAATACCTTCGGTCCTGCTTACACAGTAAGCATCATTATATTTGTAAGTCAGGACTTAAGTCAGGGTTGAAACGTACTGGCCTTACCGGCTGAAAAATTTAACTATTTATATAAAAACAAAAGCAAAATACAAGTCTTATCTTGTTGACCATGGTAGTTCGTACACACAAACAAAGCTTGGTTCACGGTGGCCTTCAGTTGCACTCGGTTTCCTTATCTGACAGAGTCAGCAGTACGCTGAGCTTTACTGCACGGAATGCAGAAAATCAGGTGCAGCAAGCAGCTTCATATTTGCCAGGGTCTGTTTCTGTGCTTGATTTGGATATTGCTTACAAATGATCTTCAAGAGTCATGGCCACCTGTCAGGATCCACCTGTAATTAGACAGGAAGGGACACTTCACCTCATCCTCTCAAAGTGACTGACATTGACGCTATTGTTGTCTGAAACAGATGTCAGAAGGTCAGTTTGAAATAACTTTTTTTATTATTATTATTATTTTGTTCTGCATCTGTTGCCAAGGGGCCAATTGCAAATCAAACACACTATCAAAGTTATATAAATTGGCTTGCTTGTTCTAGATCTAAAAGCCTGTTTCTTTTGAGTGTGAACTGAAATTCACTTAATGCTGACATCAGTTTGTTTTTATTCTGGTTTCATTTTTTGAGGTTGGCTGAGCTAAGCAGGAATGTTTCAGCGATTTCTCAAGGGATCAGTGTTGTTTACCTTTAAAAGTTACCAGAGAGTGCTATGGCGAGGCTCTATCGGCTAGCTTGAAGCTCTGAGCCTTATTCTGTGAACTACTGTGAGCTCTCAAAATAAAGGCTTATGACTGACTCAGTCAGAGGAATTTTAATACCATAGCACCCCTGAACTTACCAATTGTTTTTTAGTTTTCTTTTTTGTGGTCCTTTTTACTGAAACAGTATTCAATTTATTTTAACCCAACTAAAAACATGATTGTACCACCACATTCTTAGTCTAGTGCAAGAGATATACTTATATCAGGCTCATTGAATTCAGAATTTTGCATTCATGCTAATGAGTACAACATTATTTAAAACTACTTTTCACTACATGGATAAACTGATGTTAAACCACTGCTGGCTTATGAAGACATGATCCAGCAAAAAAAATGAACATCAAGCCTTAAGAGACATTGCTTAGAGAAAAAATAAGCATCAAATACAGCATACGACAGCTAGGTCTTTCTGTGGCTAAACTACTTGGTCCGACATATTTCAGGATCTTGCAGAACCCTAGTTTTTATCACACACAAACCTAAAAGTCACTTAATGTTGTTCATTCAGTACAGCTATAGGACGAAGTTTAAAAATGAAGCAAACTAATTAATCATCTAACATACTAAACATTGGCTAAGCGCATTACAAAAAACACACAATATGCTGTGTTCACACATCATTAATTACATGCTATAAAATCAAAAGAAGAACTGCTTCAAATGTGCTGCGTTTACTGCTGAACTTGACCCTAAAACTGTTTATTAAGCAGGCCTTCTGTGTTCTGGAGTTATTCACCTGTTGCATTGTGGAAATGAAGCTGGAGTCGCAGTCTATTACTAGTTTAGAATTGATTTAGCACCTCCAGATATTTCAGCCCTAAAGTCAGACATGTGCATCTGTCCATACCATGAGAATGGCTTCACCTGCTCCCTAATGCTAAACCGCTCCAATGGAAGCCCTGAACACCAATGAAGAAACTTCACAGCGTCCATTGATTTAATATTTGTTCTTTGCATCCTCCATGGGTTTTGTAATTGCGGTGGCTCGGTTTGAGTTTTCTAAATGGGATTTAAATATCCCTTTCCCTCCCAGCCTACATCCAACAGGGCAATTTTCAGGATTCCATGAAATCTCAGCACATGCCTCTACTATTGTCACTTTGAAGTTATAATAAAGTAAAATAATTGGATATATTAACATCAGCTACCCTGGTTTAAGAGACCGCTAACAACAACAAAAAAATCATAACTTAAACTGGGTTCATAGTTTTAAGCCGGCTTGGTAAATGACAAGTCATTTTTTTCCTTCTTGATTATTAACTGCTTTGTGAAACCTTGCAAAACTGTAATATCAATGGTTTTCAGAACAATGGAGAAATGAAGCAGTTCTAACATATGGAATATGTGGAGATCTTCACCCTGTCCTATTCTAGATGTTCAAATTAACAGTGTGTGCACACCTGTGTGCAGCCCTTGTCAAGAGCAATTAAATCAGATCTCAGCCTCACTGCTAAACGTCTAAGACTATATTAACACGTTCTAATCAAACTGAAGCATTTCACACACCACTTTGAAGTGAGGCTGTGTTGATTAGTAGAATAATCTTAGCAAGTTGGAAGTAATATGGGGTACTGTGATGTGTTTGCAGGCATACTGCCAACTCCACATAGTAAAAAGAAAGTGCCATGTGTACTGTCAAAAACAAAACTGACACAACTTCTCAACTGACATAATGTATATGAAGTTAGCACAGATCTTTAAAATAACTCCTTAACTACTGCTATGGAACATGTTCTGCATACTATAGGTAATACATTAACAAAACAAGAAGACGTTTAATATTAAGAATTTACATAAAATGTGCCTAAGCAAAATGAGCTCACAGAGTGCTTTTTTGAAATCCTGCGCGTGCACAACAGCTAATTAAAATGAATGTTGTTAATTTAAAACCTATTAAAAAAAAAAAGAGAGAGACATGGGCATAATTATAGAACTCGTTTGGTGCATATCATGTCCCAGGGTTATGACTTCAATCTGCAGAACATCAGGTAAAGTATGCATTACAGCAGGGGGTCACCAAGGGAGTGTAGGTGTTTATCAGAGAGAAGCTGGTTTAAAAGACTTTAATTTATCAAGAAAACAAGACCGCTGCAAAGCAATCAAAAAGCACAGATGGGAATTCTGTATATACTGTATGTACTATATAGAAATGAGAGAGGAGCAACCTTTCGTAAAAGGTGACAAATGAATTCCTGCGTCCATTTAAAAGTTGCCTGGAGACCTCTTGTGTAGTTCTTTCCTGCTTGAACGTCTGATTACAATATGGTACCAGAGATTCACAGCAAGTCAGACAACATCCATCACGTGCTATCATGATATCATTGTATGTCATTTCTAAACAACACAGACAGAAAGGATACAAAGCTGATGGCAGCCATTAAATTGGTGTGCTATGGAACTGTATTGCATTTCTGACAACGGACTACTTTACGAGGCTGCCCTTTGTTCGACAGCTGTTTCAGAACTATCAATCAATACTCTACCCCTGCAATGACTTGCTCATTGTACTTGCATTGTATGTTGATTAGGTCTTTAGTGTGTCAAAGTGAAGCAAACCACATTTTCTTTTAGGACTAACTTGCTGCGTTTTTCATGACAAACATGTTTACAGTGTACACAAAACACACACATCAGACCATATTTTTGTAACGCTATTGGTAGGACCAAGACATACCTGTAATGTGTGTAAAATAAATAGTGGGTGGAGTTTTGAGCCTATCATCACTTTATTAGAACAAACCATATATTGAAATAATACTGTGAAAAAAAATACCTCAGCTAGCTGTAATATTATAAAAAGCTTTATATGTTTAGCCCTTTATGTACAACCCATTTTATCCATGGACTCCTTGCATAAACTATAAGGATATGGTCTTCATGCATTTTTTCTTTCATTTATTTTGTCTAGATGGGCTCAAACTACTGTATAATGTACTTGGTCTGATACAGTTTAATGCAAAGATCAAAGCATTAATGCCAGGTAAATTGTTATTCTTTATAACAGGGGTGTCAAACTCAGTTCCTAGAGGGCCGCAGTGTCTTCTGGGTTTCCTTCCACCCGAGTTCTCAATTACTTAATGGGTCAAATTATTTGATTAATTGGACAAATTTAACACGTCTTCAGGGCTCAACATGTTTTATAGGTAGTGTACCTTGAATCAATTTTTTAAATCATAAACTGTAAAAGACCTTGAAAAAATATGAAATATATGTCCAATTGAATAAATAATTAGATCAATTATGTCAATTGAGAGTTTAAGTTGGAATGAAAACCAGAAGACCCTGCGGCCTTCGAGGACTGGAGTTTGACCCCCCTGCTTTATAGTATTGTCTTGAAGCATTTTTAGCACAAGGAGATGGGATTTTGGAGCTGTCGATAGAAACAACATTTTCCACATTGCTGCCTCTGCAAAGTGTGTGCAAGCCAGCTGGAATGAATCATGAGGGTGTGTGTGTGTGTGGGGGGGGGGGGGGTTGCTTACATTCACCAGGGTTCAGCATCTTGCTTTATCATCAGCTTCCTGATGATAGTGTCTATCTGTCATCCCTCACTTCTTCACTTCTTCACAGAAGCCATTTTCTAGACCCTATAAATGTTATTTTCTTTTAAAGCGAATTGTCTACCACATACCTGGAATCACAGCATTACTCCAAAAAGATTTGTATGGTCTATATAAGGCCATTCTCAGGTTTGAATTGTGATTATAATGTGTTGAGGATTTAGATTAATGACTTACCAGTAGATACGGTTAGACCAGAGGCAAGTTAGAACTACAGTAATCCAATTAATTCTGCCATTAGCTGAATCAGTAATTAAGGTAGAAACCATTATATACGTGTCTGATTAAAGTTAAATGACCTTGGACCACAGTGTGCAGTCATGTTACAATATGTACATGCATTAAAAGCCTGATAAAATGAATTTCTAAGTTTGTATAAATCATTAAAAACATAATATAAGAACCACTGAACAAGCTCATAGTAAAGAGAATAGTTAGAAGCCAAAGCAAAGACATTTGTCTTAATTGGTGTTTTAAAAATGCATATTAAACAACTTGCTACAGTCAAACTATGCCATGCTCCATACAAAAATTTCTAATCTCATTTTGTGCATTATAGTACTAAAATGTAGTGCTGCATGAAAAAAATAAAATAAACGACTACTGACAGTTATGTTTTTGAATTAAAATAAAGCTGCAATACTTCTTCAATATGACAAACTAGTCAGATTGGGCTTTGAGTCAATTCTTTGTGGAGATTTGTTATCCCAAAAGCCATCAACAGCACACATCAGGAAGGGTTGTGCAAGAACAGAGCGTCACAAGTAAACATCTTAGAAGAAATTGTTCAGAAACATGCTTATCTAAATAAAAATAGCAGGAGGAGTAGTTAAAAAGGGGTGATCCATGACAAATTGAATCTGATGCTTGCATCTAACGCACTTAAAGCCAGGGGCGAGTATGTTTTACGTCAGCATCATAACAGCGCAAAACAAAAGAACTTACTGTTTTGGCTCACAGCCTGCATGAACTCATCTTTCAAAATAATATACAGATAAATAGATCAAATCCAATAGTGGTACTTTGACATTAAACAATCTATTCTGGACTCCACTTGCTTGATATCTGAACATGTTAAACAACATACTTAAGATGTCATTATGTGTACGCTGTCATGAAAAATGAAAGACACATGGTTTAGCATGCTAAAAAAAGATCCGATTCATTGCATGTCAATATATCTAAAATCCACCAGGGCATATTTACATATATTTATGTGAACTCTATGGTCACATAACCATGGCTACTGTACAGTGCTTAGAAAAAGCAATTGTTTAAAATAGACATTATTGTAAAATACAGTATATAAATGCCTTTGCTTTCACATGTGTACACTTCTTTATTGTACAGAAGGCTCCTGCTAACATCACTTTTTTTTCTTGGCTGATTTAAAGCCAGAGTTATATCTGCAGTTTGGTTTTGAAATTTTAAATGAAAAATCCATCATGTTCCTGTCAAAATGCGGTACTCAGAACTGGCTTTACATTTAGCAATGTTCTTTCATAACACCTATCTGGAGAGCAATGTCTAAATTTATGACTAATACTTGAATTTATCAAAAGCCAATGCAATTCTTTTTGGTTCTACGGGGAAACAGTGCTGCATTATAAATGTAGATTTTTTTAATCCAAGGCTGAAAGAGGCACGGAAGTTACCCAGTTCAAAAGATGCTAAATCCTTTAAAACTGTTAGACTATGAGAAAAGAATGAACAGGGATTAAAAGGATGTTTTTATTACAATATTGGTCTTTCATCTAAATGTTGTAGTCCTTTCAAATTTCAGATTTCTTTTGTTTGTAATTTAATAGTACACAGGGAAACTACTGTTTTATTAGATTAAATGGAAAAAAATGAATAAATTTGGCATTGCTTAAAATTATTTGCATTGTGTTAAAATAATCTGGTAAGAGGCTTACAGGAACTACCACTCAAATGTCTCTGGGATACTGCAATTCACCAATAACCCTGCAAATGGAGAGGCAGCTAACAAACTATGTAATTATTATTTAAGACAGCCAGAAATGTGCAATTAGCTTTACGGGCAAGAAGATTGATTTTATTATAACAATTCCCAGAGTAATCCATCCAAAAAAAAAAAACTTTTTATTAATGAAGATACTTATGACAGCTAAATTTATTTTTGAAGGCAATTGTTTCCTTTAAATTGTTTTCTTTACGTCTTCCAATTCCTCATTTCTCAGCTGGTAAACTAATATCAGTAATATCCATGTTCATGATTTTAAGAATCCAATGATTGGAAAGATTGGCTTCTGTTAATGCTGCAATACCGTGATCGAATCAAACACTTCCACTTCCACATAATACAAACTGCTACCAACGACCACACCCACCCGATTTACCTTTATACTGTATCTATTTAAACTGACAGTGAGCTAACGGTACTCAATGACAATTGAGGAAGTCCAAGCAGTGCATGGCATTTTCTGCATGAAAAAATACAATAAAAAAGGTCATCAGTTATTCTCTTAAACACTACTGTTTATAGCTTACGGGTTCATAAAACATTGGCTATAAAATCCTTCAGCAAGTGGTACTTCAACAGCACATGCTTGATTTATATTTGAATTAAGTTTGTGAGTAGGATTACTGCAGTATTGCAGATTTTCTGCATGCTCATGGCCAATTGAAAACAACTACACATTATTTACTGCAATGAGGTTCTTAAACATTGATTACACACCCTCAACAATTTAACAGCTGTTTTCTCACTGCTCTTACAAAATGAACAAACAGCTTGGCTTCCAAAAACACTTCCTTAATTCCAATAATAAATGTATTGCTGATTAATAAGTGCACATGGTCAAGTACTATTTCTCACACTTCTTTAGTGTGTACTGTTTAAAAGTGTTACGTACACTACAGTCATGTCACACTTCATTCTATTAGACCTTTCCAAAAGCATACAAAAACAACATTCTCATTTAAAACAGAAAACTTCAGATCCTTATGCATGCCATTGTTATTCTTGTCTGCTTTTATTAACAGCCAATAGCACTGCATTGCATCATCAAATAGCTTCCAGCCAGAGTGGCACCAGCAAACCACTTCAGCCAAGAATCTCTCATCCTAAAACAGAGTCAGTGTTGTGCATTCCAATTGAACTTCAGGACACACTCAGTTATTAAACCTTTAATTAAAATGAAAGGCGGTTGGCTAGCATGGTACAGCAAATTGAACTAATCATATCAAATATGACACCAGTCTTTTTTTTATTTTGCTTTAATCACAAACAACTGATGTTACTGCTGAACTCTCCGTATGGGTCAAGATGAGTACATGTAAAATTCTGAAGAATGTCACCTTGAAACATAATTTATTTCAGTCAAGTCACTCTGCATCATGCTCCGAGTAATCGCATAGACGGCTCTTGTTCAGTTTGTTCAGTACATGCGTACAAGGAACCTCAGAGCTAAACATCTAACTTACCAGGCATTGCAAAGTTTTAAAATGGGACAAACATTATCTTGCAAATTAGACTATCAAATATCTTAACTCATTTTCAATGGCTTGGTACTAGGAAAGTCATTCCTCCGAATTAAGCATTTGTTATATTTTAATTGCTATTAAAACACAATTCTGCATAGTCGTACAGCGAGTATTGTGTTTATTTCACTCATGAGGATGACCTATACCCAGCCCCCCTTTCAGGGATATTCTCATTCATGGAATAAACACACTACCCCATGAACTTGTGAGGCTGTGTGGTCCAGTGGTTAAAGAAAAGGGCTTGTAAACAGGATGCCCCCGGTTCAAATCCCACCTCAACCACTGACTCATTGTGTGACCCTGAGCAAGTCACTTAACCTCCTTGTGCTCTGTCTTTCGGGTTAGACGTAGTTGTAAGTGACTCTGCAGCTGATGCATTGTTCACACACCCTAGTCTCTGTAAGTCACTGCGGATAAAGGCGTCTGCTAAATGAACAAATAATAATAATGAACTTTCATGGAATAGCCTCTAGTTTATTCATTAAACAGGCTGTTTAAAGAACACTTTTTCTTTGTTTAAAGCACCCAGATGCTGTTTGCTTCTACCACCTAAAATACAATTCATATCTTAAAAAGAAAAGAGGCTACTGTATAAAAGGGACAAAAAAACACAAAAGGCAAAAAGAACAATGCAATCTATTGTTTAACTGTCTGGCTGAGTAAACATCCTCAACCTATTTTTCCTGTTCTATGCTAAACAGGTTCCAGCCACACCCAGGATGAACAGTCACGTTTGTTTTAAATACTAAAGGTAAAACTGCAATTTGTCAAGTATCGACAACATGTCTTTAGCAATGTCTTCATTGGTTTAAATATCACAAAGAAAACAATACGGTGATATATTTTATTGACCAGTGCTACACATAGAAGAATCTTCAATCAGGACCACCGAGTGAGAAAAGGTTATTTGATGCTAGATATGTCAATGCTTGCTATGTAAAATAAACACACTCAACATACATGGAATGTGAGCATAAATTTGCAATGGCAGTTTAATGGTGGATCACACAGGCACCCCTATTGCATATTGACTATTCAACACGTAACTGAACTTCAATAAAAGTGGTAATCATAGAACACAAAATAAAGTGGAAACAAAATCGCACTTTACAAGCCAAACCCACAGTAAATGCAACACGCAATATGCATTGTAACTTATTAATAAAATCGTCAAATACTGCATTGCATGGTTCGTCTCAGCATGAAGCACGAAGAGTCTTCAGCATAACAACTGCATTATAAAATTCTCTTCCTACCTGCCTCGGTCCAATTAATTTGCAATTGAATGGGAAAATGTTTTTTTGACAGAGAAATGTTTTTTTTTATGGTTTTAATTTCCCACTGTGTTACAGCCTACAAACTGATGGAAATCACTGTAACTGTTCTAGTGGGAAGCAAGCTGTGTAAAAAAAACATTAGAATCATCGTGACTATCCTGAAGAATCCATAAATGAATAAAAACACACAAGAAGTCAACCAGACAAACTGGAGCTATCACTGCATCAATGTATGCCAAGCAAACCATCATATTTCACATTTTAATTTAGAAATTCCCTACAACAGTATTTTAAAATAGCCCTTCTGTATCTATCTATATATCTTGGATGAATCTGTAAATGAAGATATATAATAATGATCCATGGAATTCAAGGGTACTAACGCCCCATTTTGGCTTTATTTTATTAAAAATAATTGCAAAATGCATATACAGACAAATCAATGTAATAATAATAATAATAATAATAATAATAATAGTAGTAATTAAAATAAATAAATAAAAAATTGTTTTTAAATATATATATTATATATAATAAATTAGGTTAGAATTAAGTAAACAACCATAACATTTTAAATAGCGTGTAATAAGCCACAGTTACCACTCCTCTTGCTGGTTGTGTGTATTTATTATTTCATACGAATGTACATTAGGTGGCAGCTTAGTTACACAATTCATACCATTTCTCTGTAACAGACAGGAATGCAAGATATGATCTTGCTTCATTTTCTCTGGTGTTTCAGAAACAGCTTCACCCACTTGCTATAAATAATAGAGCATGGTGGACCTCAAAGCACTTTCAATATACAAGAAAATACAGAAGATATCGTCAATGAGAAGAAACACAGAGATTATATATATATATATATATATATATATATATATATATATATATATATATATATATATATAGTGCTCAATTCATTTGTCCAGTAGAATAAACCACTTGCATGTTGCAAACAAGCATTTTTAGCTATCTATAATTTTGAGTTGCTACGTTACCGAAATCTGCAGGCAAGATAGGTTTTTAAAACGAATGATATAAACATGAATATAATACGAGTAGTACAGAGCTTTCACACAAGAGCATTTTGTAATGATCTGAAATCAGATCAATTGGGGGATCGATTATAGCTTTTCAGAACACAAACAGTATCCACTGTAAACCACGGCAATTCAAATTAACCAACGCTTCTTCTCACAGACATATTCCCTGAACTTCTTTCATTCCAAACTCTTTGCTACCCGACTCACTGATGACTCTGGTCACTTACAGTATACCAAATCCAGACTGTGATGAATCAGTGTAGTCTTTAATGCTGTTATTAACTAATGCCATTTTAGTTTACATCCCAGTCACTTACCAGATTACTCCAGACAGCTTCAGACTGGGCCACGACAGCAGTGCTCACCCACTGTACAGCCAAAATAGCAAAAATCAAGTACACAAAGCAAGACTTAAATATATTCCATTAAGAGTGCTTTACACAGAAATGGCCCACTTTATGTAACCATATAACTGCAGTGTGTAGTAACTACATGTAGAATTACATTTTTATTGCAGTTACAATGTACTGTAGTTACTCAGTCACTGTTACAGTAACAGTGTTATAGTACCTATATTTAATAGAACCGTAATACAACATTCTGTCCATAAAAACTTTATGAAAATTGTCACATAACAGTAGCTCTTCATTGGGAAACCAAGTAGTTCTACTGAAATACAAATACAAAATAAAAACATTTCCAAGATGTTTGGAATATATTCTAAACATCAACTGCAAATATATTATTTTACTTTCAGACAAAAGTTTGAGATATTGCTGTTGGGGGTACCGCACAGCCGGAACTCAGTTTGGACAATACTATACAACAGGTGTCAATCTTTAAAGATAGCTTCCTACTCGCTGTCAATTTGGAAGATGCTATCCACCCATCATGTCTCATTGTATTTTCTCTCTTTGGGATCAATGTGGTGGCAGATGGTGCACCCTGCTTGAAGGTCTGGGCTGGCAAGGCTACTGAAGACTTTTCAAACTGTGACCTAGCTAACAGTATTCCCAAAACTCCAGTCAACAGATCACGTATGAGTTTTGTGGGGCAGAAGACCCCCCGCTAGGTATCATGTCATCATCACAAGCCAATCGGAGCACTGCTTTTCCTTCGCACAGAACAATTACCTACATGACTACATTCAGCTGCTGTACAAGACAAGATAAATCACACGCTGATATAAATAAGAGTACATGCACTGCCAGTGGTTGCCATATTGTCATAGAAAATATATGCTTTGGACAATCTGTGAAATAAACAGTAGCTAGGCTACAGCACATTGCTAACTTTTCTGTTTATTTATTTTTGTACTTACGTTTGACCTCAGCTACTATACAGGCAGTGCCCTATATTACACAGTCCTCTAGAGCTTGTAGCCTCTAAAGGCTTATGCATTACATCCCCCTCATAATAATGTATAACACACAAAAAAAACCTGCCAACACAGGTTATTAAATATTTACACACAGGACAATGACAAACTGGTTTGTTTAATTAGTATCAAAACACGGGGATAAAACATTGATCAGAAAATATTTCAAAAATACTTTTAGCATAATCGTCTTTTTTTACCATGGGAATTTAATCTTCTTTTGAAACAGACGACTACAATATTGTAAAAAAAACACCTGAAATCAAGTCCTGATTTTGAGAACACATTTATTTATTTATTTATTAAGTATTACATATTACTGCAACCACACATTGTTAAAGTGTTTTGTGGATTTTTTCTTTTGACCGAGCAGAGATTGTGCATGTATAACCTTTTGGCTTTACATGTCTGCCATGCAGTATTTGCCACAACATCCTTAGAGAAAACAATTCTCCTACAATTCAGGTGGCAGCTGGTAATGTACCATCCAAAGAGAAACTACAAGTAAGGCTTGATCCTAGAATGACACTTTGAACGAAGAGAGGGTGTTAGGACAAACCAAAGCACATTTAGCAAACTGAATTCATTAATAGATTTGAAAGAAAAATACCATTACAAAGGGAAAAGACACAAAAATGTGAGACTACAAAGTGACAGTAGTACATAAAGTAAGATTTAGTGAAATCATTGTATTTGCTCTATGTATTTTAATGCAGTTACATTGAATTAAAATCAACCTTCTCTATTTGTGTCAGCCATTTATCTCTTTGAATACCCCTTCAAATTTCTAAAATTGACATTAGCTGCAGTTCATGGATTGTTTAGTATTCAGAGCTTTTTGGAGCCACTATATATGTTTTATGCATTTTAGCAGTATTGCGATACAGCATATTTATTATGTAGTACAGTCTCCTTGCAGAGACTAATGGAAACAAGATTCACCCTGCTGCATTAATTTTGCAGATCAAGAAAACATCTTTTAAATGAAGCGTGACAAAAAAAAAAGAAAGAAACAAAATTTATTTAAAAGATAATTCAACAAAATGACATCCAACAATCTTTGAATGTCTGGGCTCAAATCTGACTCTGGTCAAACACAAAATGAGTTTAGTGATCTCGACCTAGTCCCCAGAGGAAATCCACAAAACAAAACCACCACACATTTCAGCACAACTGTATGACATTGCTTGAGATACTGGCCTTGGAGTGAATGGCAGGATCTATTCAGGTCAGACCTGAGGTGGGCTCACAGAACAGCCAGCGTCATTGTCCCTCGCCTTTTACAAGCACCAAATCCACAATTCAAAAAAAAAAAAAAAACAGTGTTTATAATTGAACTACAGTGGACAATAAAACCCAAGTAGACCCCAATACACACATTTATTTCTCTACACAGTATTTCTGTAAATACAGTTTACTGGTCCAGTAGGTTGTGGATATAAACACTCATCAAGACATTTTTATGGATGCAGGCCTTCACATCTAACACTACAGAAAATACATTTACTTGCCGGTATGTTTGAGAGCTTAAAGGAATAGAAAAAAACAATGTGTTAAATTCCAGAAGCATGAGTAGTATTTGCAAGTGTTAGTAAACAGAGTGTGTCAGACTACTGTTTCAAATCTGCTTGCTTTCACAAAGCTTTCCCTCTTGGGGACTTACACTGTCTCCAGCAGCTGACAGGTAACATTTACCCCTAGTCACATTCAATTCCGCAACAGGACAAGTATCAAGAATGTCATTCCTCGGGGGCCGAGACCAGGAGAAAGACAATTTAACATAAAACCAATTAGTCAACAACAAAGAAAATCCACGTGGGCACAAATACCGGCCTACCCAAGTCCAATTTTGAGAGATTTTTTTGGTTATTTGCTTGTATTTTATACTTCAGTTTGGAAGGTTCCGATAGTTAAATGACAATGTTGTAAAATAGTGTAATTCCGGTAGTGAAGGTCTTTTTTAATGGTTTACTGAAGCATTAATCAGGTCATGTGATCTACCACACAGGAAGTGATATACCATGAAAAAACCTTTACATTTTTTTTGTTTAAATCGACTTAAATCTGTCTAAGACCATCTAAACAATAAAAACTTCAACCAAGAAAAGTGAACTAGTTCTAATACTAATAAGAAATGGGTTTCAACCTAGTCCTTCAACCCTCAGTTCCACAACCCACCACATATTTCATGTTAACCAAAAATTCCAGAAGCATGAGTAGTATCCTGTTGTTCATTTGTTTTGTTTGTTTTTTTTCCTATTTGTATGTCGTATTCCTTTTTGCCGATTGACCTTCAAAACATGGTGCAGAAGTGAACATTTTCCCCAATGGAATAGGGAACCGACATGCACTCAGAACCCAAAACAACCTCTGCATTTCCTTGCTATTATCACAGATTTCAACTCCCTGTATTTGCAAAGTTATAACTAAATGTTTCACGTGGTTTATGATGGAAGAGAAATCCAAACGTGACCCTTGTGAGGGCTCATAGAACAGCAGACAAGTGCAGAGTGTGGACCCCTGAACCAAGCCAAAAATGAGTTTACCAAAAACGTACTACATAGCAAATGTTCCAATAAAGCCTGGTCAAATCTGTATTTATTTATTTTTCAGCCAGTCATTCAGCAGAATTTAAAGCATGTGTTTGAGGCACAATATTGCTTTTCACCGTAATCTTCATAAAATAGAGCAAACTGCATGTTTTCTTTCTGTCCCATTTCAAAAGATTGATGACACACCTCTGTTACTATGCAATCCATCCTAATGGTACTTTACACTTCTGGATTCTGCTGAGATTAACCGGAATCTGACCAACCATCACTCCTCGGCTTGCCTACTTTATTCCAAAGTATGGATTTCTTTCTTCATCCTTTAATGGTTCGTCTCATTTAGCCAGTGGATTTATATGAGGATTTAACAGTTTAGCTCAACTATTTGGATTCTGTAACAGTTTCCTTGACTTGTACAGTCAAGACCTTTAGCCAGTGGCAGTCTTTTGAAATCCCATAACTTTTTAATTTGGTGTGGCAGAAAATGCTTTACTTTATACCCAACTGGGTGATGTACACTGAATAAAGACAGCACTTGCTTTCTTTAAAAATGGAAACTAGCTCTAAAAAATGATGTGTAAGGAGTTTCAGTTGTACCAAATTTAAACCAAAACTAAATGATTCCAGTAACGTTATATGAAATAGATACCCACTCCCAAGCATAAGCATACAATACACCTTAAGCAACAGCACCCAAGCTGAAAGAAGACCATTCTGAAATAGCATTGGGTTTGTTACATGTGAAGTGTAACTGCAATCGGATCCAGGGATACCATGGCAAAAACATTAGCAGACTGCAGTAAAGCAGAAATCCTGGTAAAGCAATCATGGATCCCCAAGGTAGAATAATGACAAGGGTAGAGCAGACAATATGTTTAACAAAATCATTTGGAGTCAATATCAATGAACTTTTGCTGTTGCACTCTTCTTTATTTTCACTTAACAAATTATATTTTCGATCCACCACTGTTTAGATAGATTGAATAGACCCCCCAATGTTTATTATAGGATGCATTCCCTTTACATTATACTATGCAAAGCAGACCCATACATTGGTAGAATTTCCCTTTGTATACTGCAGGGATTAGCTACTGTATTAGAAAGCAAGGGATAACAAATAATTTACACATCATTAGTGGAAATTCAGTACTAGGAATGAGCAGCTGCTGCTAATGTACTTTGGACATTCCTGTAGTGCATAGGTTATAATTAGGAACACATAGATGCAGTGCTGTCCCATTTGTCAAGAGGGGTTGTAAGCATCCCTAGCCAGCACAGCTGTTTGAACACACAACATAAAATAGATGTGCTTCTCAGCAGAACAGATCCCTCGCCACCATCCGTCTTTAAATTGTGCTCATAATATCTAGAGACCGTCAGCTCCAAGATGAAACACACATGTATTGACAAGCAATAAAAGCTCAGAACTGCCCAGAAATGTAGCATCGGTGGGGATACAAATACATCATTTTCAATTTGTGTTGCCAAAAGCAGAAATGGTATAAAACATCTATGTTGTGAAGTAGGCTTCAATTGCAAAATGCAGTCATTTTCAAGTAAGACCTATAGGGGCAGATTTTCTACGTTGGGCAAACTGGCCATGTAATAAATGTACTATGGAGTGGGCAATTTCCCTGCAGTTTGCCCTGAGTGGAAAATATAGGCCAACATTGTTACATATACTGAAATATGCATTCACTTCACTGACTTACTTCTGGCCGGTAAGCAGATATTACATTTTTAAACATTATCATGCTAAAGTATGTAGGCATGCTTCCTGGCTTAATTTCCTCCTGGGTTGTACTAAAATGCACTAAAGAGGCTTGAAGAGGGTACTTTTGAAGATTGCCATTATTACTGCAAAAACTTTGAGATTTCTTGGCATTGTTAGTTTTTACACTTAAATTAATAACATGCTACTGCATCAGCCTAACCGCCTTCCCTGCATTAGTCACATATATTATAAGGGGATTAAATATCCATGAAATGTTTTTTTTGTATTAATACTTATTAATGTTTTATTTTGAACCACTCAAACAATTTATAACTCAATTAGCACATCCACAACAGAAAGTGAAGACTTCTGTTATATACTAATGTCATGAACAGTATTTGTTTTACTGTACTTCAAAGATGCAAGATGTATAGCAACACTGGTCTCAAATGTGCAGTTTTGAAAGAAACGCATGTTACTGCAAACATGTATTTATATTTTAAAACATGATATCTGCAACTTCACAGTGTTAAATACATCCCTGTTTGTAAGCCTTGCTTTCAGGTAGTGGTATATTTTCTTGTTCATTTCACTTGAAGCGTTACATTGGCCCCATCCCTTCAAGGTCAACTGTCATAAACCAACCTGCTGCTTTCCCAATTGACTGTCATGCTTTCAGCCAGTAACATGCTTCGACCCATGACTTAGAAAATAAAGCAGCAAGAGACTTCCTAAAAATACACCACTCTGAGAAATGCTACGATTCTTTCAAAACTGCACATTTCTGACATATGAAGCAAATGGAAGTGCGAGAAATAGATGATTTATGAAATTATTTTGTTGCTACAAACACTACTAATGAGCTATAGCTTTAATAACTTGAAGAACACTCAATCACAGATTCTAAAGTAACACTTCCATTCCCTTTAGGTTGTGCCATCTAATGAAGTATTGCAACTCCTTCACTGTTCAATCTCAATGACCTCTTTTACGGCGTACATTTTCAATTTAGACAAAAGGCATTAAAGGTTGGGGCAGTTGACAGAGGCACGACATTTGTAAAAGATAGTAAGATATCTGAACATAAAAAGTTAAAAGAGAATACAATTATAATGATAGAACATACCCTACAAATTAAGAGCCATGTTAATGTTAACAAGGGTTGCACCACAACAAATTACTGGCAAGAATTACCAGACTATATATTTTGGAAACTTAGCTCCAAGCAGAGGTGGGCTTTTACTGTATACTGCAATGGCAATCATTTGATAATCATTTTATACATTAGGTACTTTAGGTTTTTTATATATATATATATATATATATATATATATATATATATATATATATATATATATATATATATATATATACAGACATGCTCAAATTTGTTGGTACCCCTCCACAAAAAACGAAGAATGCACAATTTTCTCTGAAATAACTTGAAACTGACAAAAGAAATTGGCATCCACCATTGTTTATTCCATATTGAATAGAAATCAGACTTTGCTTTTGATTTTTTATTCAACATAATATTGCAAATAATAAAACAAATGAAAATGGCATGGACAAAAATGATGGGACCGCTAACCTAATATTTTGTTGCACAACTTTTAGAGGCAATCACTGCAATCAAACATTTTCTGTAGCTCTCAATGAGACTTCTGCACCTGTTAACAGGTAGTTTGGCCCACTCTTCCTGAGCAAACTGCTCCAGCTGTCTCAGGTTTGATGGGTGCCTTCTCCAGACTGCAAGTCTCAGCTCTTTCCATAGATGTTCGATAGGATTCAGATCAGGACTCATAGAAGGCCACTTCAGAATAGTCCAATGTTTTGTTCTTATCCATTCTTGCGTGCTTTTAGCTGTGTGTTTTATCCTGTTGGAGGACACATGACCTGCGACTGAGACAGACCTTTCTGACACTGGGCAGTACGTTTCGCTCCAGAATGCCTTGATAGTCTTGAGATTTCATTGTGCCCTGCACAGATTCAAGGCACCCTGTGCCAGGCACAGCAAAGCAGCCCCAAAACATAACCAAGCCTCCTCCATGTTTCACTGTAGGTATGGTGTTCTTTTCTTTGAAAGCTTCATTTTTTCATCTGTGAACATAGAGCTGATGTGACTTGCCAAAAAGCTCCAGTTTTGACTCATCTGTCCAAAGGACATTCTCCCAGAAGGATTGTGGCTTGTCAGTATGCATTTTAGCAAATTCCAGTCTTGCTTTTTTATGTTTTTCTTTCAAAAGTGGAGTCCTCCTGGGTCTTCTTCCATGGAGCCCACTTTCGCTCAAAAAGCGACGGATGGTGCGATCAGAAACTGACGTACCTTCACCGTGGAGTTCAGCTTGTATCTCTTTGGCAGTTATCCTTGGTTCTTTTTCTACCATTCGCACTATCCTTCTGTTCAATCTGAGGTCGATTTTCCTCTTGCGGCCGCGCCCAGGGAGGTTGGCTACAGTTCCATGGACCTTAAACTTCTTAATAATATTTGCAACTGTTGTCACAGGAACATCAAGCTGCTTGGAGATGGTCTTGTAGCCTTTACCTTTATCATGCTTGTCTATTATTTTCTTTCTGATCTCCTCAGACAACTCTCTCCTTTGCTTTCTCTGGTCCATGTTCAGTGTGGTGCACACAATGATACCAAACAGCACAGTGACTACTTTTCTCCATTTAAATAGGCTGAATGACTGATTACAAGATTGGAGACATGTGTGATACTAATTAAATAAACGAATTAGTTTGAAATATCACTATAATCCAATTATTTATTATCTTTTCTAAGGGGTACCAACAAATGTGTCCAGGCCATTTTAGAATATATTTGTAGAATAAGCAATAATTAATCTCTTTTCACAGCTACTTTGCTTTATTCTATGACATACCAAAGGCATGCAAGTATACATGATAAAATAGCTTTTAATTTCATCACTTTTCAGGAGGAATGAAGCATTATTTCAATGAGCTGTAAGGGTACCAACAAATTTGAGCACGTCTGTATATATAGACACACACACACACACACATTCAGAAACTTCAGTGGCAGTAAATATTTTTGAAGATTACTTAAAATGTGCCGATTTTAGCTTCAGGCCTTTTCAACTATTGTGCAGGCTATCAAACCTCAAAAAAATATCTTCACAAAAAATATAGCATTAAACCTGCTTGATTCAGGAACCAAACAATATAAAAACCTTTTTATTCGAGAATTGAAGTTTGAATTTAATAGATTTCCTTCAATCAGAAAATGTGAGCCCAGTGTAGACAAAGAACCAAAACCGCCAAAAGGGATGACTGTTTGAGCTGTATGTCTTTTATTTGAAAGTCCAATGGAGGATTTCCGTTCTGTTTCTCTACACTGGAGGCAGCAATATTATGTTTATCGTGGCGCATGTCACTTTTTATTGGAACCTGACAAGCTGACAGGTGCAAAGAATTTCACTAAATTAACATGCATTCCTCCACACTTACTTTCTTCTGCTATATCCGATACCTCATTAACTAGGCATTATACTTTACTTCACCAGATTTCAATTCGGCAGATCATCTGGTTTACAAGCATATTGACACAAATGTTACATATTATGCAGTGGTGCCAATAGGTAAGAAATACATTTTAAAAGCCTTGGTTATCACTTCTTTAACCTCACATGTGAAAGACGAATAGATCCAGAAAAGATATGGAAGTGTGACGTGTATGTATGGAAAAGATATGGAAGTGTGAATATGTATGGAAGGGTGACACGTCTGCCAATATGAGTTAATTAAAAGCAGATCAAACGAGTATTTTTAAGATCGAGATTATATGCTTTGCTGGATACTGGGTTAACAGTAGATGGTAAAAAAATACATCATTAAACATCAATTATCTCTATGAAACTCTCAATACTGTAGCTTTAGAAATAATAACATCATCTGCTTGAGTAGTAATTAGCTAGTACAATTGTGAATATAAAATAGTATTTGGTGGTTTTGTACTAAAATTTTTCAATGATAGTGATTAAGGAGAGGTAAGAGCTGCAATTACAGATAATTAAGTGCGGTTGGCACCATTGTTTTATTCTATTTAAATTGCTACGGCTTTAACTGTTCTAGCTAGTTGATTCATGTCATCTTGTCCTTATGCAGATAAGGGATTTTTGTTATTTTACTGCAGTTAAAATGTGATACATTAGGCAAGAAACAGGCCTTATTTTAAAAGGGGAAGTCTTACTGGGGATTTTTAAGATACATTATTTACAAATGCGCAACAAATCAGTTTGCAATAGCAAATAAAATATCTGAAAAGCATGCTTGTCTCATTACACTAGTTCACATGGTCTGACGGCTGTGCTGCAAGTACCTGGCCAGTGAGCTCTCACATTGTGCGCAGAATGGCGTTGCAAAGAAACACGGAGAGCTCCTTTAAAAAGTCAGTTGTCACTAAAATGTGTACCCACTTGAACTGTGATCAAATGAACTGGTTCTCATTAATTCAGTGGCTGTGAAACAGAGGTCAAACCGACTTGTTTAACATCACTCTATTGAACCCAGTCGAATGTCGGTCTCGTATTACGCACAGATTTAAAAGTGAACTCATGGCCGCACTTCAACATAATTTTACAGTAGGATTCTTTTGAAGTGGAGACCCATGGCTTGTGTTTATAGCAGCAAGCAAGGACTAGTTAGGGGCTGTACAAGCTGTTTTCACAAACTAAAAACAAGAGACACGTGCCAAGACTTTACCCTTTAAAGGGAACTAATCTTTGGGTCACTAAGAGAGGGTAACTAGACTGAACCCCTTGTAAAGATAAAACAGATATTTGTGTATACTCTGGCCACAGGTATTTTATTCCTCTCACCTTTTCTTCTGTACGGGAAGTCTCTGACATCATCTTAATAGGACTGAGAACCTGCAGAAGACCAAGAAAATGACATCAATTATATTACATATCAATTATATCTGAAATTATATATATATATATATATAAACAATAGTAGGTTAAAGAAGTGATAACCAAGGCTTTTAAAATTTATTTCTTACCTATTGGCACCACTGCATAATATGTAACATTTGTGTCAATATGCTTGTAAACCAGATGATCTGCCGAATTGAAATCTGGTGAAGTAAAGTATAATGCCTAGTTAATGAGGTATCGGATATAGCAGAAAAAAATAAGTGTGGAGGAATGCATGTTAATTTAATGAAATTCTTTGCACCTGTCAGCTTGTCAGGTTCCAATAAAAAGTAACATGCGCCACGATAAACATAATATTGCTGCCTCCAGTGTCCTCCATTGGACTCCATTGGACTTTCAAATAAAAGACATACAGCTCAAACAGTCATCCCTTTTGGCGGTTTTGGTTCTTTGTCTACACTGGGCTCACATTTTCTGATTGAAGGAAATCTATAAAATTCAAACTTCAATTCTCGAATAAAAAGGTTTTTATATTGTTTGGTTCCTGAATCAAGCAGGTTTAATGCTATATTTTTCGTGTAGATATTTTTTTGAGGTTTGATAGCTTGCACAATAGTTGAAAAGGCCTGAAGCTAAAATCGGCACATTTTAAGTAATCTTCAAAAATATTTACTGCCACTGAAGTTCCTGAATGTGTGTGTGTGTGTGTGTGTGTGTGTGTGTGTGTGTGTGTCTATATATATATATATATATATATATATATATATATATATATACACACACACACACATCTGTATCTATACATCTGTATATCTATATATCTATATCTATATCTGTACATTTTATCCAATAGTTTAGCCAAACAGCAATTTGTAATCAACACAACATTAGGATAGTCTGCCTTTTGAAAGACTAGTAGCATTATTTTGTGTTCAAATACAGTGCATATTTTAGAAAAGTTAATATGGCTACAAGGACACACAGGAGCTCAATAAGGCAGAGGGTCGATATGGATACAAGGATGTAAACGTTAGCATAAAACTGCAGCGTCTTGGTAAAGGAAGCTGATGTATCAGTAAACACTTCTAAGCCTCTTTGGCTGAAGAACAAGGTACTACAGAAACATTATGTGAATAATGTCTATGTGCTTCGCAATAATAGGATTATAAAAAGGATTAATGGATTTGACGTAGAGCGGATTCCATCAAAGTAAAGGCAGCTGGATTTCTCTTAAGGCTGAATGAGTAATATGAGAAACTACAAAACACACAAGAAAGTCATTTAAACCCCGTAGCAAATGTCACCTTTAAATCATACAGAAGTGAACATGTAGCCAAATATACACACTTTATCAAATGTACTAATTAACACAATAAAAATGTACTAATTTTTATCAAATCAAATGTACTAATTAACACAATAAAGTATTGAGTGTGGGTTGCTTATTTTCAGTGTCAAGGTTGAAAACATGCCTTTAACCCTTTAGCCCACATTTCAAAGGATGCAGGAAGGTTGCACGGACGGTGACAAGTTGCAGCCACAGGAGACACCTTTACTGAGCAAGACATTGGAGCTGTTATTTAAAGGGCTGTGCCAATGGACAAGCATGCTTTACTGAAGGAATTGATTGTATCATTTCCTTGGCCTTTTGTTCCTTATTGAATGCTAGCATCCCGACAAGAGACAGTATTTGCATAAAAAATAAGCTTGCACCTCTTGACGTCAGTTTCTTTAATATTGAAAACATTAGCATTCATCTTTAATGGAAGCTCTTGTTTCATTCAGACATTTAACTCTGGCATTATCAAGCAGCAAATCTTCTTACACTGATGGAAATGATCTCAACTGTATTTGCTGTACTGTATTTGTACAATAAATATTATGTATCCCCGATGCGCTCCAAAAAGTCTAATTAAAAGTAGTTATTTATTAAGCTAATTCAATATTGCATATCTGTTTAAACTTACAGTGTAAAATAAAATGAGTTTCTGATAAACACATTTTAGTTGGAAAATCCATCAGATGGGGATGGCTGTAATTGCAGTGGCATGGGTGATAAAACAGGTGCATTCTACTTTTAAATTAAATCGAAGAGTTTTTCTCTTTTTTCTTTGTCATCATGTTTGTAACGTCACTGTAGTGTACATTGGCAGCTTGGTCTGCGAAATCAGACATTAGTCATTAAATTTGCATACAACTTAAGAGACTTCTTGGTGAGGTAGGTAATATAAATATTTCAGTAAGGAGGAAGGAAGAAGGTGGGAAGTAAGGCAGAGAACAGTGGTCCTTACACACTGTGTGAATTGCAGGTGATTGTGTTTACATGTGTCCCACTATAAAGATCTTTTCAATTGTGCACATTTTAAAAGACCCTATTCTTGACAGTTTTAGCTGTGTTTGTACATGATCCAGCTCTGCTGTATGATGACTGTTCATGATGAGAGTATAAAGAAATGTTTCTGTAGTCCTGTATTATACCATTACGAGCCAGGCATTTGATCAGGTGTTTAAGTTTGAGAAAAATACATAGAAACACACACACACACACACACATATTTTAGGGGTGTACCCCAATATCTAAAAATATAAAAAGACAGCTATTAAACCCACATCAGGTATTAAACCCACATTTAATTTCAACACAACATCTGTAGGACTTTAATGTTATTTTAAGCATGCCTCAACGCCTTGAATTTCAATTTAATTTACACTTCTAGAATTAAAAATGTGAGGCGTCACCATGTGGCATTCTTAAAGCATATCAATTTAAAAATAAACAACCCTGCACCCCTGAATCAGTGTAAAATCCAAAAGGTTCCAATTATATATGGGAAATAAAGTGTGAAACTAAAGTTGCTGTATTTATGATGTGGAGTAAACTAATGCATACGAATCACAGATAACTCACTGCAGGTCTCGCCAAGAGTAATATCTTAGGATGCAAAAGCGTAATTGATCTAAATAAATTACCCTTCATGAAATGAGCAGGTGATTAGAATTTACATGTACAAATCTTCAGAAACTTACTGTGGTAACAATTTGTTTTAGGCCAATAAATCTGCTTTCAGCAGTTTCCCCAAATAAACCAGTTTATAAACATATATAAATATATGCCTAAAGAGAACGACAGATGCTAAGCAGGACTGAACAACAATATAGGATTCCTCTAAGGAACGTTAGGGGCTACATGAAGAGGTGTTTGTGGTTAATCACTTCAGGATTAGGACGCAGTCAGGTATTAAGAAGTCATATTGTAGGTTGAAGTTGCTTGACTTTCCATATGTACTGAGAGCTGATCACAGATTAAAACATGTTTACTATTGTAATGCAGGGTTTAGAAAAGTTAATGGCTATGTTGCCAGTCCTGGAGTTTGGGCGTAATGTGGGCTAATTGCAGTCTGTCAAATTAGTGAGGTACTGTGCTGTAAAAAGTGAGATGGAAAACTTGGTGGTCTGACTAGGTTACCATATGACTCCATGTACAGCAGGACAGTTCAGGCTTTTCAACTCACATCGCAATGCATTCTGGTAAATTTACCTGTCTCAGGTACCTTTCCCAGCAGGACTACACTTACCAGCATGCAATGGGGTGTGAGGGTTAGGGTTAACCTGAACTGTCCTTGTGAACATGGAGTTATATGGTAACCTTAGTTCTGGCTAAGTTACAGTCCAATATTTCTGGTATGGTTAAACAGAAGGCACTTAGTTAATGCTATCAAGGTGTAAATGATTTAAATGAATACATTACACAAAATGAGAAAAAGCAACTATGCACACATTTTAAATAGGTGGTTTCAAAGGAGGTATTGACTAATGGCCTGGGGTTTCCACTCTCCCTTATTAAGTTGTGTTTCAAAAGTCCCTTCATTTAAATTAAATATCCCCATTTAAGGAAGATGCATATGAAAATTATGTAATTTAAGAGTAAAGGAAAATGTGAAACAGGCACAATAACAGAAAGTGTTTTTCTAGCACATATCTCGAAGATTAAATTGAGAGTAAATTAAATAAGTCATACATTAGCATTACAGCACAGTGGGAAATATTATCTGATGGGTATCGACGAGAGAGAAAGAGAAAGACAGCCCTGTATTGTCACTGAACCTTTTGAACATGCTTCCCATGCCACAACACCTTTTTGGCCCGTACCAAGTCTTTGTTGTACAGTATCTTCCATTTTTATACAAGTCAGTTCAAGGTTACTTCACGATCATGCCAAAGCATATAGAGGTTCTGACTGTGGCTTTAAAAGAAACATATTAAACATGAAGAGTGATGCACCTCGTGTTCCACTGGGGACACTGGAGATTACTTTCTATATTACAAATATATATATATATATATATATATATATATATATATATATATATATATATATATATATATATATATATATATATATATGAAAGTATCCCCATGGTACCAGGGGTTGAAATTGAGTTTACTCTAGTAGCCCTAGGTAGACACCGGTAAGACCAATGTATTTTCCAGCAGTAGCTTTTTTAAAAGAGATGATCTATCTATGCCACACTGTCCTAACAAACATGGGTTGGGGCGGCAGTGCGCCGAGATCTTATAGGGTCTGAATTGGATTAAGATCAGCCTGCAATGCATCGGTACAATCCCGATAGGGATGGGTAATACAAAGCCAGCAATATCATTATCCATTGACTGGACTGGAAATCGCACTGGGGAAATGAAACACTCCCCCTGGTCTGCCCAATCACTGGTATTAAATCCAGCTGAGGCCCAATGTGATGGACCTAGCTGACAGCTCCAGGCAAGGTGACCCCATCATACAGGGAATAGAAAATGCTTTCTGGATTTATTATTTAAAAACTATGGTTCCTAATGGAATGAATGTTGAGTCCTTTTATGATCTATATCAACTTACATTAAGACATGTGAATTAATAGATCAGATTATGTGGTTTCACATTGTCCTTCTTTTGCATTACTGTATTAATTATATGTACCATTTTTTAATGAACTTGTTATTTCTCTTTTCTATTGGGGGTTATATTGAACCCAGTGTTGATAATCTTTACACAAGCCTTTCTGATTGATTGTCATTGATAATGTTCTTAAATTTTTGTAGATTTTCTCGTGTTGTGGAATTATATTCTGGCGACATTGTAGCAAACTGTTGATTAATTGGCACATGAATGTACTTTACTAATGTGCAATTATATTCACCTGTTCCTTATAACCTCAATTGTATTCAACTGCAATTCTACTCTTGTATGTTGCACCCTGACGAAAGCACTTCTGTGTTGAAACGCTGGTGACTTAAAGATAAGATTGAAAAGTTTATGAATGAAAGATATTTTGGAGCACAGTTGAGTGTGCGGTTCTCTCTTTCTCTACACTGATTTATGGCTTCAGCCTCGTGAACTTGCACCTTGTCTACATCTGTGTGCGGATCCATTTTTTCCTCTTTAATCCTTTTCCACAGCTAGAATCAATTTGAGAGCAATCTAATAATTTCCACTAAATTAGCAGAGAAATACCATGCCTTAAAAATGAAGACACAGCTTGTAATGTCTGTCGCTAATGGCCCTTGTATTATCTTTGAGTAACCACTGTTGAATCATAGTGCATTAACAGGCACGTTGTGCCAGGAAACAGAGTTGGTGCCGAGTGCTGAATAATGGGTGTTGAAGCAAAATTAGATGCTGTGTACAGTATGGTAGGTTCTTGTTTAATTGTGTTTACCTCCATAAGCCAAAAGAGAACATCACACAATATGCACCAAGCAAATTCTTACAAGACAGAATAGGCTTTTGTAAGGTCCATATGTTCAATCACTGTCGGTAGCCCAGCTTGCTCTTTCTATTTGCACTTTAATGAATAAGAAAGGACAATAAATATATGTTGGTCTACATATGATTATACAGGCAAGGTACTACATTAAGCCAGTTTCTATGATTATGGTTTCTGCTATAGGAGAGTGTCCCAAACACAGCTCACCAAGTGCCACCCAATGCAATACCATAGTAATCTGCTTGTCAAGTGGTGTCTTCATACATACAGTACTAAGTAGAAATCATTAGGCTTCCTAAATAGTATAGCTACCCTGTACTTTAGTACTGTAATACCCCACACAAACCATTCTACAGTCATAATAAGTAAAAATAGTTCAACACTTTAACAATGTCAGGTATTCCGTGATATAGGCTGTACATGGCACCAGGCCACGTAGCAGAGCATTTTGGCTAATCAGCTAATCTGTAGAAATGCACAGCGCTTTAATGGATGGTCCTTTGTGGGCTTTATCAGACCAAAACAGAAGAAATGTACTTTTAATCTAGGACAGAATTATTTTAAAATAGCTGAGTCAGAATAATTGAATTACAGACCCATATCACCTCCTGTCTTCGATTAGCCTTTTTGCTGACAATTACACTTTCTGATAATCCCATTTTAACTTTTCTCATAAAGATTTTTCTACACAAAAAACACACACAAAAAATATATAGATTCCTAAAGCCTTTTATACTTATGTCCCTCCATAGACCTTTTAAGGTTCCTCTCCGTGGCACTACATCAGATGAAAGGGTTTTCTAATTCAGCAATGTTGACAAAAACTGGCTAACAACTTGATATAGCAAAAGGGACAGAAAGCCACATTTCCTTAGGTTAACCCTGGTGACTTTCAAAAGACAAGCTATAGAACTGCATCACCTGTGTAGAGGAATGAGTACAAATGTATAGATTTAAGGGTAGCGTTTCAAGGTAATATATTTAGCTATTGGTGGGAGGATTAATTGTATAGTTGAACACATTCAATGAGAAACAGAAATACAAATTCGTTTAAATCACAGCACAACCTTTCAGCGCTACATGTAACGTTGGCCTGGCTTCTTGTGGTGTCCTTAGTTTCAGTAGGGTGGAGAAATGACTGAAGGGATCGCAGAGTTTATTTGGGTTTGACAGAGGGGTGGTGGAGCAGAGGACAGAGGAGCAAGAGACACAGATGAGAAATGTTCTGATAAACAGGGGCTCCAATTGATGTGACAAGGGAGACCTTGCTCCACCTCCGAAACAGTACCTGTGCTTTATTAAGCCTTTTTTTTATATTATTTGGGTAAAATACATGTGTGGAAACATCAGAAAGTGTACAGCTTTAACAAATGTACACTTATCACATGTATATGGTTTTTTTTTTCCTCTCAATGAATATTCAGTGTTTTAGTGATCAAGCAAACAGCATTAGAAACACTTGTACTTTATTTTAGTAAAAGACCAAACAAGTATCATCATTTTTTAATTCATTACTGAGCTGTTCTCAATAAATAATATGTTACTGTTCTCAATAAATAATATGTTACATGAGGGTAGCCCTGAATCCATTTGTTAAACAGTAATATATATATATATATATATATATATATATATATATATATATATATATATATATATATATCCATCCCTGTTAGGCTATTCAATTGTAACCCAGTGCTAGAGCTGTCTATAGATCATTCGCCTCCTCTCTCAACAGATTACAATCAACAACATGCAATATTGTTTACTCGACATCTCACGTTACACAACGCTCTATAAGCAGTACGCTCATTTCAAGGCTATTAGTGTGTAAAAACCTGCACAGCGGCTGAAAAGAATAAATGGTGTTTCGTGTGCGCTTATAAGTAGAAACAACGTTTGACTTGAACTGTAGTAGTTTGCTTGAAAGTTGCAGCACTGCTTCATTCGTCTACAGTAAACATATGTATCAAACAGTGCGGTTTACTGTAGAGTGCATTTTTGTCTCTACTATTGTACAGTCTTAAATAAAGTGTTACTTACTTGGTCAGAAATGGCATTCGGGGTTTTGTTTGTTAAGCGTCTGTGTAAACGCCTGCCTTCTCAAAAGTTACAGTCTAGGTATTCTTTACACGCGAGCAATCACAAGCATACCTGTAGCAACGTGTAATACATTGTATTTCAGGTGAGAGTACTGGTCTTAGGGCGCTACTTCACCTAGTAGAAAAACCAGTTGAAAAGAAACGCAAACAAGTTAATAGTACCCATGAGTCAGGACAGCCAATCAATCCCAGATTTAACGAGACCTTCATTTACTTCCAACATTTACGCCTCTAATAGTAATTTGGAACGCCATATATATATATATATATATATATATATATATATATATATATATATATATATATATATACACACACAGTATATACAATTTTTTTTTTTAGGAACAACAAAACACCTTTGCAGGTGGTTAGCAAATTTGTTTTCAGAAACACTGGTTCAAAAATTCTTTGCTATGTTTAAAAATGATAAAGTGGCATTTGCCGTTTCAGTTTAGTTGTAAACTGTAATAGGTAAATCAGTTTTTTTTTAAATGGGGCATTTGGATTCCTATTGTTATGCCACGTTCAATGCAATCTTACATGGTCAAAAAAGGCTTTATGAATGTAGATATGTAGGAAATTGTGTTTGAGAGTTTGACAGTTTTCTGCTACCTCTAAACCTTAGTTAAACTGCATATATGGCTGTTATGTGTCACAGATCGCATGATTGACATCAGCCTGAGTATTGGTGCAAGCCATGGGAGGTTCAAAACACATTGTCTTTGTCATATGCATGTCAATTGAAAGTGTACAGACAACAAAGCCACGTGTTTAAGTGTTGATAACAATAGCTCAAGGTATGGATTTATAAACACTAGATTTTTGGTTTGGTCAAATTCACAAGTGCATTAAACAATGTAAGATTTCTCTTTTGTCAATGTTTCTTTACCAACTTTGCATTATCCTGACTGCTATCTCTAAATATGCTTGTCTTTGTTATTTATTTTTTGTTATCTTATCCTTGCATTGTGTTGCTTGTTCACCTCAGCTCAGGTACATGCAGAAACACTGTTTGAGGAACACAGACTTGTAATGTAATACAATATGTATCATAGTTATTGACCAGGAAGAGTACATTGAAAACTTTAGCCAGCTGACATGTACCTGTATTTTAATTTGGGAGGAAAAAAAGAACCAGAACAGTCAAGAATAGATAAACCCATTTTAATATATAAATCCACTGCCTGGCCACATTATCAGGACTTATCAGGTTTGCCTTGATCACAGCCTTGAAACAACATAGCATATATTCCTCAAGATGCTGGAAGGTGTCTCAAGGGATCCATTTAGTCATTAATATATCATGCAGGCAGACAGAAGATTATGATAATGAATGCATCATTCCAGTTCCTCCCAAACATGTTAAATTGGACCGAGAACCAGGGACTGCGGTGGCAATGGAAGATGTATGAAGTCTCTGTCATGCTTCTCAGAATATTCACAGGCATGGTGGATGGGTGCATTATCTTCTTGAAAGTAGCTATCGCCATCAGGGTAAGTGCAATATTGTTCGGTGGACTTGATCCACAGCAATGCTTAGATAAGCTGCAACATTATTTTGGCCTTACAGTAGTAGTCAAGGGTATACTAGGAAAACATGTCTCACACCAGTGGGGTGCCAGGGGTAAACAGGTCCTAATAAAGGTGCCAGGCAGTGTTTATTCACAATAGAGATTTTATACAATAGAATACTGAAAAGGGGGCTTAACAGCACACTCTTTAAGCAACATATTATGTATTAAAGGTAAGCTTGAGTTGATGAGTTTGAAAAATAGGCTAGCTTACCATCACTGTTGTCCTATCCTATATCTAACTTGTTAAGTACAGCACATTTTGGATTCAACATTTTAACACAAACAATCCACTGAATGTCTTTTGTATATGAACAGGTAAATAGTAATACTTCTTGTCACAATGATAAAGTATGTGGATTACTGTGCATGATGCAGTGATGCCTGTGTATTGAAGAAGGTGCAGATAATAAAATGCAGGACAGTGTTCTTTTGAGCAGCTTTTATTCCCACTTACCTAATATTCCTTGCATTACATCCAGATGGTTTACGAGCAGTCGGTAAAATACATCATAGACATACTAGCCAATGTTTTATTAAATGTTTATATTTGTGTCCGTATTAAATGCAAAAGCTTAAATTGTTCCCAAATACCAGAGATGATAACAATTCAGCAGCTCAATTTGAAATAGATGCAATCCATGGAACGTTTTATAGTCATGGAAGTGGATTTTTCACTCTATTTTGTTTGTTACAAGGACATACTGTACAGCGTTGCTACAGTCCATAATCAGACACAACACCTATAACACAAAAAGGCAGTACAGTTGTTTATTTTTCTTTGGGATTTCAAATCCTGCTATTTTGAGAGAACAGGACACAGTAGTTTGGATAAACACAAAGGGTGTCATTTCCAACACAGTGTGACGCTGAATCAGAGAGGAAACAATGTAACAAAATAGCTTTAATTACAAGATGCACTGAGTGTACTTGAAGACAACTGTCTCTCTCACAAGTATAAAAACCTGGACTCCGACTCTTGATTTTTTTCCGCTTGGAAGACTTTTATCTCCTTGTAGACTCTGTGAAATGTACTCAGTGCTGAATTGGTGCATGGTGCGAGAAACCAGACATTACAATGGTCGACTACACAGCCAGCCTGAAGGAAAAGGAAATAGGCTACAACTACAATGAGAATCAATACAAAATATCAAAATGTATTTATTACTCACAAAAGAAACAACTTTTTTTAGAAGAAATATACACACATGCAAAACTGGAGTCTTGTATTATGTATCATGTACAGTTTAATCACCAACCATTAAGGCAAAGTTTTTATTATTTTTTTTTTTTAATTGTTCAACAAGTGGAAAATAAATGTAATTTTAAAAATATCCACTGCTTTCTTCTAAAGTGCTCATTAAAATGATAGCTGGCAGTAAACAAAAAAAATGCTTTTTTTGTTTTAACAGCCAGTTCAGAGTTTATGTCTGGATACAATCCAGAAGTTTATAGAGTCCAGATATGCACAGACATTTTGGTGAAAGCATGCATTCGGGGCTCTTTCATGCCAGTCATTTGTATGAATATGATCTCTGCTCAGCAGTGAAGAATCGTATCTTACAGGTATATAAACAGAGTGTAGCTGGTGCTGGCATAGTTGAAAGATCAGATCATCACATGATTTGAATGGAAAGGAAGGCTAAAAAAAGAGATAGCAACAGAGCCCAGAATCCCCAAGAAAGATAGCAAAGACCATACATCCATGTCATAAAACGACTGACGATGTAACAGTCAGCAAACAGTCTTCAAAATAATCAGTATTATTGGAAACTGTTGGCAGTTGTCAGGCTGGTGACATTGTGCTTAATATTGTGACATCTATTTCCATTTTGCCAGGATCATTAAAACAGTTGTTTTGTTAAGGAAAAGTGATAGTCTTGCACCATTGCCTTTAAACTGTCTTTTAATATCATATATTCTTAGACACCCACCACTCAGATCACAGAATGCCAAGTTGCTTACTGTCCCACAAATTAAAAAAAAAAAAAACACACACACACACAGCATTCAGTTATAGGGGCCCAATACTGGAATGATCTGCCTAGCTCTATAAGTGAAGCACCAAGTGTCACTGCTTTTAAAGCAAGATTTAAAACACACTTTTATGATGTTCCTTTATTCTATTGTGAAAGGCGCTATATTAAAAATAAAGATTATTATTAATTGTACTGCAGGCCGAACTGACCTTATATGATTTTTGAGTAATTGACAAGACCGAGAGATCTTTACTACTTTACTACTGTAAATGTTATTACCGTACTTTAAAAAATGATGTACCGTGTAATGAACTGATTTGAGGCAGTGATAAAATATAAAATACTAAAAGTTATTAGTACTTCAATTACAGAGGGATCCATAACCTTATTTCACATTACTATATCCAGAATATTCTGTTAATACATTTTTAAGTGCTAAGGATAATTGATATTATTATTAATATTATTATTATTTATTTCTTAGCAGACACCCTTTCTTAGCGACTTACAATTGTTACAAGATATCACATTATACATTATTTCACATTATACAGATATCACATTATTTTTACATACAATTACCCATTTATGATTGGATATATAGGATTGAACCCACAACCCTCCGGTCAAGAGTCCAGAGCCCTAACCACTACTCCACACTGCTGCCCTGTCTCATGGATAAAAGGGTGGGGATACAATGAGTTGAGAATTTGAAACCCAGAAAATCAAGATCTTCAGTATGTTTCGCAAGTTAACAATAGCATGTATTATTTAATTGTGTTATTTGTAACTAGAACTTGTTAGAGTAAGGCTGTAAAGAAATTGTATAAAGCAACACCAAAGTATAATCCCCTCAAATGAAGTTAAGCAGCACAGGTCACATCTTCATCTTTTCATTTTAGAGTATATTCATTTTAAATGTATTTTACTCGCTGAGACACACACTTTAGAGATCTTGTGGTATTCGTATAAAGCAGCGTTTTATTGCTGGCCAACTTCCATGCAGTAAATAGCATTCTGGAATAGTATGCTGAAAAAGCTTCAGCATTGGATATTGTATAATATTAAGCAATTCAGAAACACAATTATACTGTTATATCCATGAATGCATTCCTGAATTACCCGTCTCATTCTATTATCGCCTGCTCCCTAACTAGATGCCATTTTAAATTTGCACTATAAACGTGTTGCCACTGACACTGTCAATGTTTGTGTAACAGTAAATTTGATTTTTATTCTAGTCATGCAAAAAATGAACATTGGTTCATACTCACAGATAATACACTACCCTTCTAGCCATTACGAACTTAATAGAAAGGAACACATACATGTAAAATCTTTCTTAAGTTCGGATAAAAAAAGGTGTACAGTAAAACTGTTTAAATAACGTACCTGTCATTTTTCTTTTCATTGGCCAGTCTGCCTTTTCATGCATATTTATTTTTGGTCTCATTTTCATTTATTTTAGTAAACATATAATCGAACCTATTTGTCGTATTGATAGCTTTGGGTGATCACAAGTGATTGTACAACTATTATTAAGAAACCCACAGTGTATTTAGAAAGCAACACCAGAAATACCTCATTAATAAAATAATAGTATTAAGAAAGGAGTAGTGATCTATTTTTACTGTTCTAGAACACGACTGGGACACAATTAGGTTCTGCTATTGCCTGGAGCTATTTTTTATTCCGATTTTTAATTAGGGTCCAAGGTTCGGAAATAAATAAATCAAACAATGCATTTGTCCCACTTTTCTCATGCTGCAGTAATATTTCATTGGTTGATCATTGTAAATGACCAGTCAAGGTGCTTCTGTGATGTATGACATTAAAGTTGTAGATCGTTTTTCTCCCTCTATTCTTTTTCTGAATTACACTTAATGTGTTGTACTGTTCAGGGTTCTCTGCATATCATACAGTAAACTTCCCCCAGGATGTATGATAATCCACTTATGAGAGGAAGTCATAGCTGTTAATTGGTCAAAGTCAGCTGCTGCTAATTAAAGCAATAGGATCCATTATTACCATAATACAAAAAAAAACAACCCAAAACCACTATTGACAAGTCTGATTGCGACTCCAATTTGCACCATCCCTTTGGTTTCACAGTCAAACTTCTCATGTTAAACAATAGTAAAATTGATTTTATATTTTATATATGGGTAAATTCGGCTCCAGGGGAATTAACATAGAATAACACAGTTAAGAAGTAGGCATTGAAGCTAAGCTTCATGTATAAAATGGATGTGTATCCTTTCTTCCCTTCCCTAGGATTACATTAAATCAAATGAAAAAACAGACAAAAAGTGTGATTGAGATAACTGGTGTTTGCACACAGTTATCATAGTTTTGTGTTTTTTAAAAAAAAAAAGCTGCTATAATGATAACAGCACATTCATTCAAATGTAACCCCATGTATGTTGGTAATGATCCTCATCTATGGAAGTTGCATGGGGACAGACAGTTCAAAAGTTCAAGTTCAGTCGTGCTGTTCCCTTTACTTTGCACATTTGTGTTCTTTGAGATATACTGGGATGTGACACCTTGGGAGAGAGAAAGAAAATAGTTAAAAAGCATGGGGGGATTTAGAAGAACATGCCGTATCTATTAAAAAGATAAACAATGCGGATACTATGACTGATGAATAAGGAGCACAAAACACTAGCATAACAGGAGATGTGTATGTCAAGTTACCCGAGGAAATGCATCAAGACAAAGCTGTCATAACTGAAAACACACATTTCTGGAAAATCTACATTTTGTTAAGTACTGTAGAAACATAGTCCAGCTTAGAAGATACCTGTTTTTTAACAGCTGAATAATGTAACACTAATTAATGTAATTGGAGGTGATAACTTGGCTGGCAGAATCTTGATAGTTATCATTTTTAACATGGGATAAGAGGGAGGACTCTAGGACAGGAGCTATGATGAGGATAATGCCAGTCATTATGGCTTTTAAATCTTGTTTTTAGGTCTTATGAGATGCAACATTTTGTTTTCATGAGGGTCCCAGGTGACAGCAAACACACTTTTAAATATATATTTGTGTCTTTTATAAAGCTGATGACTTTACTTGGGGTTTATGCTGCCAAGTCAATAATACTGCTTTAACAATCCATCTTTTAGACCAACTGAGAGATGTGGAACATACCAAACATTGGACTGTACAGTATATACAGTCAAACTACAGTGAGCTTCATGTTGTTTAATGAAAGCTTCATTCCATCTTGATGTGACGTCAATAATAAAGAAATGCTAAGACATAAAAATGCTCTGCATTCAAATGGCAGAGAAAGCTTCATCAGATACATTATATACATTACTGTATATAATCTAAAATGTGTGTCCTGCAGGAATAATTAGTAACCAAAGTAACCAAAAACGCTAAAAGAGAATAATACAGAATGTACACATTCAGATACAGTATTTAAGAGAAAAGAAATTCAATACTAAGTACATGCACATTATATAAACTATATGTTAAAACAAAAACACAGTAGCTCAAGATAATCCAAGAACCTTCACATTATGAACTAAGAGAACCTTAATGATAACCCCAACTCTAACACTAAACCTACCTTATTTATAACACTAACTCTATCTCCTTGTACAATACAGTCTGAGCCATACACCTGATATTTAGACATTACACAATTTACTAGCACATTTACCAGCAACAGACAATAGAAAACAGTTTCTGGTCTGGTCTGCATTCCATCACATACATATGATCTATACATATCTGCCAAACTTGTTTTATTTTAATACTGTATACATTCTACTCTTTGTGACAGTGAAGGTGTTCCTCTTTCTCTTGAACATGCTATTTTTATATGTCCTCATGTTGAACATGCACTTTCATCTGGAATTTAATCAATACCTTACATCAAAAGAAATGGTTAATGTTGCATCTACTGTATAGATGAATTTCCTGCAGCCTTCTGCTGATGCAAGTCACTGTTTTTGCATCATGGGCTGTTAGACATTGAACCTGAAATATTCATGCATTGTTGCCAACTCTGATTATTTTACACTATCCTCAAAGACATCCAACCATAGAAGTTTAGCGATCTTGATTAAAGCAATGCTTCTGATGGCCATTGGAAGCTGTGATCTTTTTTTTTCTTCCATAAGATCAGATTTTTCCTTTTATATTCAAGATTAAAGCAAGGACAGAAGAAGAAGAATGTCATTAATCTTGTAACAGCAAGGGGTCCCATAACTTCAGGTCTCTTGATAACTGGAGCTGCACGGTACTGAGTGCACTTAAGAATTTACATTCTGTGTTTGGTTTCCGACAAATAGAGCATGGAAGATTTACAAGCAACGTAAAGGATCAGCAGTTGTCTCAGCATCTTCTTCCTGTTAAGGGACTAATAAGATGAAGAGGTACAGGTAGTGGACAAAAAATGGAAACACCAATGTAAAGTCACTTAATAGGGCGTTGGGCCACTATGGTATTCCACTCTGTGGAGTTCTCAGTGGACCATTTTTGATTAAACGGGCTGCTCGCGCCCCAGGTTGAAATTTGCAGTCAATTGATCTGCAGTTGCTCGCCTATTTTGCATTACACTTCGAATTAATGCACAGATATCACGATCCTGGAGTATGCGTTTCCGCCCACTGTTGCCCTTTGCTGATGATGTCTTTCCCTCGGAATTCCATGCCAACATCACCTTAGACACCATTGCTCATGAAACATCAGCAAGTTGAGCTGTCTTGGTCATTGAAGCTCCTGCCAAACACGCCCCAACAATCACCCCTCTTTCAAAGTTACTGAGGTCTCCTCTTGAAGCCATGCTAGCCATAATTATAGGCAACCAGGCCTGTCCAACATTTTTATAAATGACCCTAAGCATGCTGGGATGTTATTTGCTTAATTAACGCATGAGCCTCACCTGTGTGGAAGCCCTTGCTTTCAATATACTTGGTGTCCCTCATTTACCCAGGTCATCATATTGAAAAGTATATTGAAAGCAAGGGCTTCTACACAGGTGTGGCTCATGCATATATTTATATTTAGCCTCCCCACTTAAAGTCAGGAGCCGCTACTGCTTGCCTGGAAGTTTGGTAAAAAAAAAAAATTGTGTATCCAATCCTCCTCCCCTGTACACAACATATGTTGTATTCTAAGGAAATTATAAAGTGGTGCATCATGTTGGAGGAGGTTTTTTTATTTAGGAGACAGGGAAGCACTTGAACACACATGTTTGTTTCAAGAGGCACTCTTCTGCATTCATCTTTGCTTCCACTCAGCAGGTGGAAGCTGGTTGTATTTAATGAATGGAACCTCTTGTAGATTGAGCTCATTCAGGGTATTATAGTTGATCCAAAATAAGAATCCACCTATGGTCTCTGTCTGATGTTTTAATGTTGTAATTGTTAAACTCTGACATGGGTGGGGGGGGGACAAAGAGGATCAAAAACATACATACTCATGGGAATAGTGTACATCATAGTAAGAGATGAATATGTTAAAAGAAAGCCTAAATCATGCACATCAATACAATCCCGTTTTTAACTTGTGTTAATCGTGGGTAACTTACTCAATGTGAATGAGGTATAAGAGGCGTTGCTTTTAAGGGAGACGGGAATGCAAAATGTCAGTTTTTCATTAGATCTGGTTACTGCATATTATGCATTATTATTATTATTATTATTACTACAAAAATGGTTAATGGTGTTGCCCAATGTCTCCTAGGATTCCATGTAGTTCTTTTCTCACAGTAGTTTTAGTAGTGAACTCATAAATTTATCTTCTGGCAATTTACATTACATTTATTTTTTTAATTCTTCAAGTATCTCTCAAATCAATCTATGTATTTAGATAAGACCCATAATTGGATGTTATTATTAAACTCTATTGGAATCCCTCACTGATAACATTAAATGTTTGGAAGAGCTCCTGGGCATTCTTCGCCTGACCTGAAGGAATCCTAATCTTGACACAAAGCTCCTCTTTTGCAAATGACACAGCGCAGGTTATCTGATGTAAGGCAAAATTAAGAGGATAAAAAAAGCATTTACTGGAGAGCTGAAGGTCACCTTTCTCTAATAAAGGCTTCTGACAATGGGAAATTAGGAGAGGCCTGATATATTCAGAATCTATTCTCATTCCATTCGGTCAAGTCAAAAAGAATCAGAGAATGTGGCAGTTCAAACAATTACATTTGAAATCTGGTACGTGAAACACACAATCAATCTGTCTTTTAAAACTCTTTTACCTCACTTAGCGCAGTTAAAATAAATACATCATGCATTTCACAACTGGTATTATTTAAAGAAGAAATAACACTATACAGTGATAGTGTCTTATTCTGGTAAAATATTTATTTGAAGGCACACAGACATGATCTGATGAAGGAAGTTTTAAACTATTTTAATGAATGTACATGTTAATGACATACCCACTCTTTGTCTGCCTAACCAGGAAGTATTTATAGTAATATAGTGCTAACACGTAATTTACTGTAGGCATGTGAAATGAATATTTAATGTGTAATACTTGGCATGCAAAACCTGCCCAAGCAATTATACCTCAGAGACAATGTGAGCAGAATCATAACCCACAGTCACTTATAATATGCCTTGTGCATAAAATTAGAAAACTGTTTACCATGCATGTTGCTAATGTCACATAATGAAAATAATTAGGATTTGTAGTAGAGCAGAGGATTTGCTGAAATCTTGTGGGAGCTAGCTCAGCAAGAGGCAAAAAAAAAAAAAAGAATAAAACATGAGGTATGTGACCATGACCTTTTTAAAATACTGTAACACTAATTCATGCACAGTTCAGTAAGATTAAGCTACTGCTCAAAATATTGCAGCATGTCTCCCTATCATAAAGATTATCTAAGACCTAAATCAATATCAAGGTAAACACTATGTTAAGTACATGCTCAGATCAACTATGGTGCCTTATCCATAATTCATTTAAAAGTTTCCCTTTTTTGTCTTGTAAAAGTCTTGGTAAGTGTTTTCTTTTTTGTCATTATGTCATTATTGATTATTGAGGCATTCATCCTGCATCTTACACCAAGAACAAATATCTGAAAACATTTGGCTCTATCACAAACAGTGTCTGAATCATTTATACTTTCAGTAAGTCTACTTAAAGCTGCATATTCTTCCACTGCAATTTTAATTAGCAAGGAGAGGGATTGAGGTTTTGTGTTGTGGGGTTCACTTGTATAAAATTGTATTTATTTATTTACTCATAATAGCCAGCTTATCAACGTTTCAGGCATACCTTCCTCAATGGAGTTTGTGGTCAAAAACAAACATTTATATGTCTAATGGCATGGCCATTATTTATATTCACATCGATGTAACATTGCACAGCAATTATTTAAAATCAATAATAAAACCTCCAGCATTTCACCTTCTGTGAAGACAGTAGGAAAAGGGGACACAAGGGGATCTGTCATTAACACCCCAGTCAATTCAGTTATGTTGTGTTTCAATAAACTTTTCACTTAAGTATCCATTTAGAAAGCATATATATATATATATATATATATATATATATATATATATATATATATATATATATATATATTAAATGTTTAATTTAAGGTTATTGTGATTATTTCCAAGGCATAATAGTTCATTTAAAAAAATGTTGACACATTACTTGTGTAAAACTTATGTCATGTTATAAAGTAATTGTATGGTTTCTCATACATGCCTAAGTTACCGGTATAGCTATAGCCTTTTATTAACAAAACTAACAGTCTAATATTGTTTATAACTCCTGTTATAACACATGTATTCATGCACTATTTAGTATTTATAACAGACCTTTAAACTGAAGAGTTGCCTATTACATAGCACACAAGCTTGAAATACAAATATTTAATATAAAAAAAGAATAAATAACAAAAGAGACTTCAAAGAGGCTTGCCATGACACCTTTAGACAGAGTTGCAATTAAGGCTGATATTTATAGAATAAGAATGATAACACATTCATCATACAGCTTGTAGATCAATGCACTTGATTCCACTTGCAGTCTGGCTAAAAACTTTTTTTTCTTTCTTGATTTGCCCAACACTCGATGGGGCTTTCAATCATTGAGAGTGAGAGAGTTATTCTGCTTTTGCATATAAGACCACTCAACAACTGACCTCATAGTAGCATTGGGTGAAAATAAAGTTTTTCACACTTTTTGTACTCAGCATTGCTTTTACCTTTCCCATGGGCTTCTAGGAGAGAACTTTCAGTGAACTAATCACTTATTACTCAAGCAATCCTGCATTGTGTGTCAATGTCTTCAAAATGTACATTCTTCTTGTCATAAATAAGAAACCCCTGCAGTACCTTCCCATCAATGGACAGCATGATATATTGATGTAACACCAGTGCTTTTACTTATTATTATTATTTATTTCTTAGCAGATGCCCTTATCACATTATTTTTTACATACAATTACATTATTTTTTTTACACATTATTTTTACATACAATTACCCATTTATACAGCTGGGTTTTTACTGGAGCAATCTAGGTAAAGTACCTTGCTCAAGGGTATAGCAGCAGTGTCCCCCATCTGGGATTGAACCCATGACCCTCTGGTCAAGAGTCCAGAGCCCTAACCACTACTCCGCACTGCTGCCCCAATTACCACTGTAACCAGAGAATTACAAGTGAGTGCTTTAATAGACATTATAATCAAGATTAAGGAAAAGGCTGTTTTGCAATGGTTTCATTTTTTTCTTTACATTAATAACATTTTGTTGTTCTAACTCTGAAGTTCGCTTTATCCAAATACTACTGCACGAAAGCATCATATTTCATCTTTATGATGGAAGAGTTCTGTACACCAAACCTCTTAAGAAAATGCTACAAGCACCTTCAGTTTTCCTTTTTTTTTTATGACGGACTTGCATAAACTAAAAGTACAATTTGAATAAGAAAAATGTTGCATACTGGACCATATTAAAAGCATTAAAACACATTGTGAAAGCATTGTGAAACACACAGAGGTATAGTAAGGTGAAGCCAAAAAATACAGTATACTTATTTTATAAAAAGAATTAAGAACATATTGTGGAAGTGATATGTAAGATTTGACTGATCCTGAATCGATCTCAAAATATTTGTTTTGGTGGAGAATGGAACATGGAATATTTAGTACAATATCTGACACCCGCTACTAGTGTGCCTTAATAACAATTATCCACCATGTGTCAGCACTAACCACTGTGAAGCGGTTACATTTCTGAATAATCAGAGCTGGAACTGAATATGCAAGGCATTTAAGAATTAAAGCAGCACTTGGAAATTCATGACTTAGCTCTTTGCAAAGGTCCTTAACTTTAAGGTTCAATATTAGCATCAGAATGCTCAGCATGATGTAAGGAGTGAGGTGGAATGTAAAACCAATACTAAGGGCTTGACTTTATCAAGTTATAAACCTATTCACTTACTCAACCAGTGACTGTACTTGGATTGGGGGGGTAAACTACAAATAGTAATCCAGGGTGATTCCCCAGTGCAGAAAAATGCTCTAAGAAAATCCAACTGTGAGTTAACAGAATGGATCGAGATGGTCTTAGATAATGAACTTGAACACTTACATTTCCACAGAAAATGATAACTATTGCAAACAGGAGCAGTACTTGGCAACTAACAGGTTATAACTCTGTGGTTTGGGATTTCTTTGTTAGTGTTTGTTCAGTAAAACCCTTTTTTTGTAATTGTAGCATTACATTTGGCAATTTATTGAAAATACTATTACCACTGAAAAAAAGGGTTTGCCACCTCCACCTAGTACAGTGTTATTCTACTTAAGAAGCTAATTTTCAGAATTGGCCTGAAAGTATATATGCTACAGTGCACAAAATGCACAAATCCCTGCTACATGCTGCATACAGTGACTTCAAATTCATGAGGTTAGCGGCTTTATCTGGAGGGTTAGTGTACCTTGCAAATCATTCTTCAGTGACAGAATTGTGGGATCCATCCCATTTAGATGATATACCATATTCATTTCCAATGTCTGCCACTTACATGAAACTATAATCCAATTAAAGATGCATCTTCATGGATGTATTCCATTTCATCACAAGTTATCTAAATATTTCAGGACACCTATCTATTTTTACCAGTGCATATAAGAGTACTTTGGACTCACTATGATAGCTATTAATCCTGACAAGCTGTCACAGATTAGTTTCTGATCTCTATCAAGTGCTCTGTGTTGTTGTTGTTTTTCACTATGTTACATCCAGTCTGGTGTTTTTAGGAAGTGGTGTTTCAAGACTGTTGGTAAATGACTTTAGCTTTTCTTTACTTCCTGTTAAGAGGGTAATAGCCAAACCATATTAAGTTAAGTTAAAGAACTGACTGCCTCCAATTTGAAAGCAGTGTATTGTTTAGAACTGAATCAACTGAAGTGTTTCTTGCTATCATTTACATGTTAGTAATATATAATTTCTTATCTGGGTTGAATGCTGCTATAAATAGCCCCTCTCTGTGTCTAGTTAACTTTTATCATGAACCCTCATCCAAATAAGTGATCCTGGGTCTGATAAGGAAAAGTTTCAGCAGATGGTGCTAATAAACCTGTATTTTGCATAATTGTGCCATGTTTTTAAGAACAATTTAACGTGAAAAGTGATGGCATTCCAATTTTTTGGAAAGCTGAAGAGATGTAAAACAGATGTTTACACAGTCCAGAACTCATGGATGTTCAGCACACACAGTTGTTAAATTCTATTGTGAAAGGACTCAAATAAAAACAAAACCATCTAATAAAATCTTTCACTACTGCTTTTTATTCATTTCTTTCAAGTGTAATGACCTCCATGCATCCATGTTTCGCCTGCATTCTACAGGTAGCATATGATTATGCTGGCATTCCGGAGTTCTATAAAGCCAGAACTCACACTGGTTATGATTTGGTAAATCCCAATAAGTTTCATAAAATTCTAATCAATATAGCTACTGGATCATATCAGTCAGTTTTGTTTGTTATGCAGATGAGACCCGGGAGGGTTTGGCAGGGACTAATTCTTGCTCTTTATGCTTTAGTTCAAATTCATAACTCTCTTACACTAGTTTAGACTCGTAACCCTCAAGGACCTCCTAGTTTGGTCACATTTCCATGACAACCACACATTTATTCCAACATCACCTCACTGCCCTTTCCGTGTTTCAAATTAATCCAGTGATTTGATATTTAGATAAACACTGTGGAGTTTAACACCCTGGGGCATGTGGTAGTGGATGGGAAATAATAACAAACACATGTATGGGGCTTTGAGATCCCTAGACAATTTACATAAATGCATACATTAAAAACAAATTAATGCATGTTGAGATGCAATAGAAATGTGTGAATTGTGGGTATTAGATTTGCCTTATTGTTTACATAATAGGGTTTCATTATCAACAGTGGATGCATTATGTTTAATGTGGGTGCATTATGACTCTGGAGTGTGATATAGATTCTGCAGTTCAGTAATCACTTTAAATAGAAAACATGCAGGGGGGGATATTATACATTATACATATAATATAGCTAAATGTTTAGACGTACAGAGCGCATGTTCTCAATTGGGAGCCAAGTATATAAATGAATATGAGCAATTCACAAGCAAATGTGTCAATTTGAGCTGATTTTATGATAATTAAATGCACCAATATTAACAACTGTTCTTGTACAGTACAGGGTGGACTCTTGCAAGGCATGTCACACCTCTCCCCACACAACTACACTGAGTTATTGTTTAATCTAAAACCTCATTTTTATTAGTAGTGAATGCTCCTGTCTTGAACAGGGATGTGGTGGAAGGAATAGGCCATTGACATGCCTTGAGAGTGGACTTTTCCCTTGGACCTACAAGGAACATGTACTTAGTCAGTATTAGAAGGATGAATACCAAATTAATCTAAACACATTCATATAGTAAGCTTGCTTGCAATAATATTTTTACAATATGTTCAATTGATTTAAACTACTACAGATACATTCACCACCACTGTAGAACATCTAAATAGTGACCCCTTGTGAAGGTCCTGAAAATAAAATATTGATCTAACAGTACACAGGAGTGCTTGTATTTCTGTTTGTAACAATATGTAAAATACTCGGGGGTCATTTTTAATGATTTAGTACAGGAAGTTGTGTGGTCGAGTGGTTAAAGAAAAGGGCTTGTAACCAGGAGGTCCCCGTCTCATTCACTGACTCCGATATTGTAGATGCAATGGATTACTGTATATTACAATTATTGGACATAACTATGTTTTTTCCCCCCTGGAGGTCCCCACTTCCAAGTACAAACCTATGGCTCTGTGGTCAAAGCTACTATGATAGTGATTGCTAGTAGGTTGAAATACTAGGATGGGTTCAGCTGAGTACAGCTGAAAAGGATGGTGGAGTGAAAAGTGGGATTGCTGAACACCGGTCCTCAGGAAAAAACCTATCATTCAGCAGGAGGCTGGCGAAAAGCAAGCAGCTGCTGGGTCCAGTGAGAAACAGACCTGCAGGATTCTACCAAGGGACCAGCTTGTGTCTTCTTTCTGCCTGGCAGCGGGGTCATTTAGAAAAGCCATAGAGACACCAACTGTGTCCACCAGGAGGAGGAATGACTGGCAACCATTTGGCAAGAACTACAGGACCACCTGCAGGAGTAGCATTGTCACAGCTAGGCCTGCCAGAGGGATAATCTTGCGGCCCAGCAGGATCTATACAAAAAAATCAGTTTTGATTTAAATTTCCTCAGTTTTGTGGTCTTGTTGATTTTCAGAACATTTATCTCTCCAGTTATGTTGTCGCGTACCATTATTGTATAACACATGAACATGATAAAAGCACGACTTTCAAATACCATAATATATGTACATGTTCACGGTTTATTGTTGCATGCAGTCTTCCAGCTGGACAAAAAATAAGCTAAAATGTTTTGCCCGCAGGTTCAGTCTTAGCTTCATGATGATGACCTGTTCCTTCGGCACAGTAAAGCTTTACTCTCGGGGTTTAAAGTTCCTCTGACAGATGGGCATCTGCATAACAAATTTGCTCATGACGTTGGGAAACAAAAGGGCATTCAGACATCCCTAATTCTCTGAATCATATATTTATTCCACTTCATCAGTCTGATCCAGAACTGTGGGCTGAACAGGTGCTGATTCTACACAGATTCGTAACTGTTAGAAATACTAAATTGTCCACGTTTCTTCTGAAAAGAAAGAGAACTAACAAGGCACAACTAAGATGCAAATAGAGAACACATTAATTGTTGTTTTCAGTTGTTTCCTGGTAGTTTTTAAGTTTCAAAACTTAAACAAGTTACTTTTTTTCAGAAAACAATGAGACTAGTTTGACTTCTCTTTAAAAAGTTGACCATTAAATTGGGCGGCTGCTTAGGGTCCAACAGGTATACTATATGTATTGCGTTAAATGCCCTACAGCAAACTGGACAGAGGTCTCTCTAGTATATAATATTGTATCAGCCGTGGCTGATGGTTCTCAAATTCGCTCACCTGCTGGGGTCTTAACACATTGCACCTGCCTTGTACTGTATACAAGTTCTACCTACCTGCTGAAAAATACACAATAGCAGATCATAATACTGCTGCCACTTTTACTATTTAAAATGGTCAGTCACTGCACATACTTTAAAATACAAAACTATCATAACATACTGTTATTTTTGCTATTTTCCACAAAGGGTCCTATTATTACAATCTAAACACAACAGGGTCTATTTAATAATCTTAACAGAAGGGGATCCGACTGTACCTAACTGCACTGACGGATGAAGCAAACAGGACTCCAGCTGCAGAAAAAAGTAGCAGGTACTAGTGAACTGGTCATGGGTCCCGAGGCAAGAATCAGGTAGGAAAAGCACCAGAGGTATCATACATTTCATTTCATATATTTCATTTCATAATTATAAAACATCTTGAATGTAATTAACACACAGTGTGTTAGTGTTGTCATTGTGCCAGATTGACAATATTGTGCCAGATTGACAATATATACAGACGTGCTCAAATTTGTTGGTACCCCTCCACAAAAAACGAAGAATGCACAATTTTCTCTGAAATAACTTGAAACTGACAAAAGTAATTGGCATCCACCATTGTTTATTCCATATTTAATAGAAATTAGACTTTGCTTTTGATTTTTTATTCAACATAATATTGTAAATAAGAAAACAAATGAAAATGGCATGGACAAAAATGATGGGACCGCTAACCTAATATTTTGTTGCACAACCTTTAGAGGCAATCACTGCAATCAAACGTTTTCTGTAGCTCTCAATGAGACTTCTGCACCTGTTAACAGGTAGTTTGACCCACTCTTCCTGAGCAAACAGCTCCAGCTGTCTCAGGTCTGATAGGTGCCTTCTCCAGACTACAAGTTCCAGCTCTTTCCATAGATGTTCGATAGGATTCAGATCAGGACTCATAGAAGGCCACTTCAGAATAGTCCAATGTTTTGTTCTTATCCATTCTTGGGTGCTTTTAGCTGTGTGTTTTGGGTCATTATCCTGTTGGAGGACCCATGACCTGCGACTGAGACAGAGCTTTCTGACACTGGGCAATACGTTTCGCTCCAGAATGCCTTGATAATCTTGAGATTTCATTGTGCCCTGCACAGATTCAAGGCACCCTGTGCCAGGCGCAGCAAAGCAGCCCCAAAACATAACCGAGGCTCCTCCATGTTTCACTGTAGGTATGGTGTTCTTTTCTTTGAAAGCTTCATTTTTTCGTCTGTGAACATAGAGCTGATGTGACTTGCCAAAAAGCTCCAGTTTTGACTCATCTGTCCAAAGGACATTCTCCCAGAAGGATTGTGGCTTGTCAATATGCATTTTAGCAAATTTCAGTCTGGCTTTTTTATGTTTTTCTTTCAAAAGTGGAGTCCTCCTGGGTCTTCTTCCATGGAGCCCACTTTCGCTCAAAAAGCGACGGATGGTGCGATCAGAAACTGACGTATCTTCACCTTGGAGTTCAGCTTGTATCTCTTTGGCAGTTATCCTTGGTTCTTTTTCTACCATTCGCACTATCCTTCTGTTCAATCTGGGGTCGATTTTCCTCTTGCGGCCGCGCCCAGGGAGGTTGGCTACAGTTCCATGGACCTTAAACTTCTTAATAATATTTGCAACTGTTGTCACAGGAACATCAAGATGCTTGGAGATGGTCTTGTAGCCTTTACCTTGACCTTTTATTTTCTTACTGATCTCCTCAGACAACTCTCTCCTTTGCTTTCTCTGGTCCATGTTCAGTGTGGTGCACACAATGATACCAAACAGCACAGTGACTACTTTTCTCCATTTAAATAGGCTGAATGACTGATTACAAGATGTGTGATACTAATTAAAGAAACTAATTAGTTTGAAATATCACTATAATCCAATTATTTATTATCTTTTCTAAGGGGTACCAACAAATGTGTCCAGGCCATTTTAGAATATCTTTGTAGAATTAACAATAATTCATCTCTTTTCACAGCTTCTTTGCTTTATTCTATGACATACCAAAGGCATGCAAGTATACATGATAAAATAGCTTTTAATTTCATCACTTTTCAGGAGGAATGAAGCATTATTTCAATGAGCTGTAAGGGTACCAACAAATTTGAGCACGTCTGTATATATATATATATACAGGCAGCAGTGTGGAGTAGTGGTTAGGGCTCTGGACTCTTGACCGGAGGGTCATGGGTTCAATCCCCGGTGGGGACACTGCTGCTGTACCCTTGAGCAAGGTACTTTACCTAGATTGCTCCAGTAAAAACCCAACTGTATAAATGGGTAATTGTATGTAAAAATAATGTGATATCTTGTAAGTCGCTCTGGATAAGAGCGTCTGCTAAGAAATAAATTATTATTATTATTATTATATATATATATATATATATATTTGCACATATTCCTTAAATGAATACTAATTCCAAATGGTGCTTTTTTATTCCATTAAGGGAATACGTGTTGCAATTCAAGAGTGCTTGGTTTTTGTTTATACACCTCTCCAGCAGTTAGAGAGGGTTTGTATTGTTCTTTTCAGATTCTACTGGCCTAGTGGGGTTCTAAATGCAAAGTGTTTTTTGTCAGGACTGTGTCACTGATGGCTTGATATGCGTTGAGCTATAGTGACCTATGACTAGTGATTATTAAAGCACCCATCACAACCACACCATCACAGACTGTTTTTCAAACTACCTTAAAATGTACAAAGTGAAAAGTAAATACGTTGTATGCTGAAACGCTTTGGTATACCCAATTCGACATGGTTTGTTATTCAGGATTCAGCTTCCTGCACATGCCACACTGGACTGCGTTTTGTACATTGCAATTGTTTATTGATAAATGTATTATTTAAACTGTTGTCAGGTCCATCCTTTTCTGCAGTTGTACTTTAGCTGCTGTCTTTTACCAGTTGTGTCTTGCTTTTTATGTTTGTCATCCCTTTAAAATTTGAAACTACAAAGAAATATTGACTTTTAAAGAGGCAAGTTATCCTGATGTTCTAAATAAATTAAATAATAGATAAACATGAAAATAAATACTAATAGGAATATTAAAAGCATCTGTAAATCATTTGGCAGTGACTCATGACAGCTGTTTCTTATATAGGAGCTGAGGACAATTACAGAACATGAAGAAAAATGATGAACATCCCCAATAACACATACAGTCCAATTCATGAAAAACAGAAAGCAAAGGGGATTCTGTGAATAATCTTGGTTATATGTCCTCCAGGACAGCAGTGGTGAGTGCTCCTAACAGACTTCAACTCTTACAGCACACATCACTGTGTACAGCTTTACTTGTGTCTTGACTACATTCATTGCCTCTTGTGATGTGGAAGTGCATTAGCTACAATGGAAGATGCTTACGGCTCTGCATTCAGGATGCAGGATTCTCATTACCTCAGTAGGAAGGAGACTCTCTCTCAGTGTTTATGATTAGTGCTCTATTCATGTACAACCCCAGCAGCTAGAGTAAAGAAAACATACTGCCCCAAGACAATTCTCAAGGTCAAATACAGTTACAGCACTGTGGTTTACTGGATTCTGCCACAAGAATTCATTGAACTTCCACATGATAAGTTTATAATTTATTTAAACTGTCATCAGGTCCATCCTTTTCTCCTGAAAACATTCATGAGATTACTGAAACTTACTATAAATGCCCTTAAAGGTATAAACGCTCTCATTCCACTATGTTGTACAGTACATTTTGTTTCTTGTTTTGGGAGATACTGTTTAGTAATAACATGGATAGGTACACAATTTACGAATTACTTTCCACAAAATATCTTCAAATTGCTGACGGATATAGTTAGCATAATTTCTATTCCCCGAAAAAAAAACACCCTCTATGAAAAGTAAAGAGGTTATTGCATAGCAACATAATGTCATCTGATAGTATTTATGCTCTTAGGTAATATTTAGCACAAAAGCAAAAGCCACATAATTAACATATTTAGAGAATTGCACCATGGGAAAAATGTGATACCCTTTAAAAAACCCTTTAGGTTCATTGCCCATTGACCAAAACTCATATAACATCCAATTATCATAAGTCTATTTAGGCACTAATGGTGGTCAATGGATTACATTCATATCTAAAACGATATCTATATTTAGGACAAATTATCACAGCAACCGCTGATGATTAGTCCTAAATATAGACATTGTTTTTTATGTAAATGTGTCCTATGTCAGTAATCTCCATATCCCCTGCCAATCATATAAGTCAAACATTATAGATGCAAGTTGTCACTGTTGCCCACTCTTACAGATAATTGCCCATAAGGCTAATCAATGTTAATTGTAACCACTGGCTAAATATAAACATTTTCATTGAATCACATTGGAGAGTGAGGGAAGAACCATGGGTGGATTTCTGAAACATTATTATTTGTTGTTTAATAACGAAGCATATATAATTCATTTCGGGTTTCTCCATATGAAATGCCTGTGTTGTATCTGGGTTTGGCCTCTTCTGTTGTAGAAATGGAATGGAACCCTATTGTAATTCTACTATTGTACAGCATACCTTTTCTTCCCCAGACCTACTTATCCACACTGTATGCACCTTTCAAAATTCGCTGGCTTGATGGTGCTGTTTGAGCACATCACCTTATTCCATTTTACTTCCATTGTTCACACTATTATATTACACCTTCTTATTGTCATAATTAAGTTCTATCACACATATACTTTAATGCTTACTAAATCAGCGAGAACAATATTACCAATGACCTTGCATCAGTTTAATGAACAAAAAAAAAAGAATATCATCTGTAATTACCCCCGTTCTACCTGACGTTAAATTAGATTGTATACAGAGATAAAGCAATTTTTCTTTATTTGCAGGATGACTACCCAAGAAATATCACCTTTTTTTTTTTCTCAGAAAATAAATTATATGTTTTGTTGAACACTTCAGACCCAGGAGATTTTAGTGTAAATTTGCTGGTGCTGATTGTCTATGCTTTCTGCATTTAAAGTGAAAGAGTGTGACCAGACTGTTAATGAATTTACTTCTGCATTCACAGTAGTTGTCACTTGAGGATCCTGTCTTGAAGCTCTTTATAAACAACACAATGTATCGGAATGTATTTGTGGCCAAAACCAGAAAAATACAGGGTAAAACAAAATGTGTAAGTGTGTTGCTGCCTTGCATAAGACAAAAGGGCTGCCCAACAAAGTATTAACCCCACTGATATTTTGCCAGTACTGCTGGTATGTATGGCTGCAGAATAAACAGCTGTTCTTTCAAACTTGAGTCTGTACTTACTTATGTTAAGTCTTTGTATAAAAACAGGTCATTATAGTAGGGCTTGGCTGAATATAGGTTTCCCATACTCTACACACCACATGAATCAAGCTTTTACAATGGGATTTTGAAACAGGCAAAGTTCCAAGTTGCCATGGTCTGTAGTTATACTGTGGTACCGCCACAATCTCCTGGTGCTTGTATAATGGAATCATGATATATTTGTATTGCTTGTATTTATATATATATATATATATATATATATATATATGAACAGCACCATGTAAGGAACAATAACACATCACTAAAAAAAAAAGGTAAGAACGTTTTACATTTTTGTATACGTTTTTTAGACTCAAGCAATAACAGTCCTCATAGTCTTTTTTTCATTTTTTTTTACTTTTTACCAGATATGTCTGTAAACTGGTCAACCACCTAATACTAATAGCTGTAAGCAGGATCGAACATTCTATAGCTCCGAGTAGTAAAGAATGGAGAACAAAATGGTAAAGCATGACACACTTTGTATAAGGTGATACAAGCAGGTATCAAAGGTAACCACGAAATTACAGAGCAGATTTTTCTGTCTTGTATTGTCCCTTTGCGTCCCACAGACAACATCTCAGCAAATGTTTTCATGTTTTCCTTGGAAAACAATATGAAGGCACTGTATTACAGAACACCCTGCAGTGTTTACAAGAAAAGGCATCACTTAAGCTTTGCTATACCTTGTGTTGCAGTGTTTTCTTCAACGCAATCCTGATTGCTTTTCAATTTTTATTCACAATTCACAGTTGCTAAATTAGCTGGAAATACATTTCTCAAGTGCATTGAGTAAAACAAGGGGCCATTGAGGAAAAAGAAAACCATCCGCGTTGCAGGAGGGAGCGTTATCTGGAAACACTGTGATTCTCACAAGAGACCTTTTCTTTTCCATGGCGGACACTCCAGTTAAAGTTGAGAAGTGCATTTACAACTGATTTATGGGATAATAGTTAGTGGTCAGAGCAGATGACATCTTTTACAGCATGTTTCATGTCATTAAACAAGCAGAAATACATTACTTCTCATCCTAAACACTATTATATTTAACAGAATTGTGCATGTTTATGTTTTTTTCTCTTATTTTGTTTGTGCTTAATTTCAGATATCTGATTCATTTCTTTGCCCACAGAAGATAGATACATGATTTTATGTGCATGATTGAAAACTTAGAACATTCATGACAGTGCCCTAGAAAGTTTAAAATGAAATGTTATGGGATGTAGAAACTGGTATTCTAATCTGCTTTGGGCATAACTACATCCATTTTATGATCTGATTTATTATTATTATTATTATTATTATTATTATTATTATTATTATTATTATTATTATTATTATTATTATTATTATTAACAATAATAATACTAAAACAGTTTCTACTAATTTGTATTGCTGTGGGAAAAAAAAATAATAATTTCATAAGACCCTCTAGGAATACAAATCTGACTGCACCATTTGTCAAAAGAGTATCTCCTTGCTTTCTGCATGTGTATTACCTTCATACAGGGTCAGGATGATTTATTATCCTTTCAATTGATTTGAATATCCACTCTCCAAGCCCTTTTATTTTTTTTTACAAAAATGACTGACTAACTTTGTTCTAATATGATGTTCACAGAAGACCATTTCAATTCAATTCAATTGGACAGATTTGTAAAATGTGATATCTGTTTAACTTTTTCACCTACTGGCGTAGAAACTAATTATAATTAACATATATATATATATTGTGATAAAGTAAAGGGTGTGGTTGTAGATGGTAAATACGTCAGGGCTGAGGTTTTGACAGCACTTTCTACCATCACAAAATGGCAGCAGGTAAAGGACTACATGTCACAAAATGGCCACCCACAGCACACTACAATTCCCACAATGCAAGGTGCCCAGGGTGTGGTAGCCACACCTGCCCTAAATTAGACATAGTCATCCACCTATAAAAGGGCTGGGGCACAGCACGGGGAGGGAGGAGTACAAGGTGGTTAAGAGAGAGAGAGAGAGAGAGAGAGAGAGAGAGAGAGAGAGAGAGAGAGAGAGAGAGAGAGAGAGAGAGAGAGAGAGAGAGAGAGAGAGAGAGAGAGAGAGAAAGAAAGAAAGAAAGAAAGAAAGAAAGAAAGTGCTGGTAAGAATTATTGCTTTAAAACTAAAAGGAAGAAAAATAATTCTGTGTATGACTTGGACTGTTTTGACCACCCTTCTGGCGGATTAACCTGGACTGTATGAGAACCTGAACTGTGTTTGACCCCTGTATGGATTATCACCTAATGCTTTGGATTGTCCAATAAAAAAACAGGCACCGCCCTGTTAAACCAAACTGACAGTCTTGTGGTTACTGTTGATCTGGAAGAGGAGGGGGAACAGAATAAAAATATAGTACAGCAGAGTGTATTTGTTACAATATATATATATATATATATATATATATATATATATATATATATATATATAAATTATCAATCCCTCCTCCCTAATTTATTAAAACCTGAAGGAAAGTCACCTAGCTATTGCAGACACAATCCCGGTTGGAATTGCATTGTCCACCTCTCTGACCTCACATTTTTCTTGCTGGCAGAGCCCACAATGGGGAAGCGAAAACTTTTGCAGGTCTTTGTGTATATTTCAGTATGGTGATAGAGCCAAGTTTTCCTGGATTTACCCCTGCCCTCTGATTATGTGTTAAAATAAAGCCAGATTAAACCTGTTTTCAACTGGCTTTTGTCCTTCATGTAACCTGAAAATGACCACCCCTTGTTAGGAGCAGAAATGCAAATATTTAAAGCTGCATCCACAATCATGTTCAATTTTACACACAAATATTTACATTACAGCTTTACTATATGAGAATGCCATGGTGCCATTTATATTTATTTTCAGAAATTGGTTATCACTCTGAGGGGGATTATAGCTGTTTGCTGCCAGGCTGTTTTTAAACTGAACCAGTGCACATTGGTTGTGTTTTTACAAGTGCCAGGACCTCTCAGACCGAAAAGCACTGAAACAAACCTCTTGAAACAAAAAGCTAACAGTGGATTATATATATATATATATATATATATATATATATATATATATACCACAAGACTGGGTATAGCTAGGGTGGAATACATTTTTGTTAAATAACATACCGGTAAGTGGGATAACATGCTGACTGGGACTAGTTTCATATGTGTCTTTGCTTCCATTCCAATCCAGTGATATGCTGCTGAAATTCAGGACAGAACTGTGCTTCGGTAGTTCAAACAACACTGCCACCTATACATGTTTTATAACAACTTTAAAATGTCAGAAATCATTTCAAATTTCTACTCTTGTTTTAATTTGAGATCCAATTTCCATGAGAACGAGTTTAGTTAAGAAATGTCAACTAATGATCTACCTGCGTCTGACTCATCTGAACAGCCTGTAGCCCCTTCATTAACACCAGTAACGGTAGGAAACAACAGAGAGGCTGCAAACTGACAGGCTGAACTCAAGGGTCTCTCTAAAAAGACAGCTGCGAAGAGACCATAAACAAGGTCCGAAATTAATCCGCGTCAAAGCAGTCTGTTAACAATGAAAGTAAAGATCTGAAAGATAAAATAATCCCTGAATCAATGTATTTAATATAGAAAATACACATTTTATTGTTATTTATTTTAGAAATATACTTTTCCATTTTTACTGTTCCATTATAAATACATGCAAAGACATGCTTGAATCATAGATTTAAACTTCCAACAGTACCTTAAGGTTGGAAACATTCTGTCTTACACAGGCAAGGATACAGTAATGTATCTGTCATTTCTCCAGCGTTAAATTTGGTGCTCATAAGAGCTCTTGTGGATTACTGAGCACAACTCCCTCTATTATCGGTCTTACACCTGTCTACTTTAATAAAGTCAAATGCATGTCTTTGTTACAATTACCGTTCCTAAATGAGTCAGTATATTTTGTTAGCCATCGATTTGCTATTTAAAGACAAACATAAGAAAAGCCTATTAAGTGAAGTCCAAAGGTTAGATAGTTAACACAATGAACAGTATATTGCACTAGTTATTGCACTGGTACTTAAACTAATAAAGTGCATGGAAAGCAACTCAGTACTGCAAATTAATAAAAGCAATCTATGCCTGTATGTCTTCAATGCTGTGTAAGTGTTTATGTGATCGTTCAAATTCAACCCACTGTGATTGCTATGGAAGGGATCCTTGTGTAAGAATACAATCTCTCCTGTTACAAAATGAAATCCAACCTGTGCATTAACCATATGGGATTGGAATGTCATCAACCAATCAAGAATATGGACACGTCCAATCCTTTTATAAGAGACATTAGACCAATGTCCTGTCGATTTTGTCTACAGTAAAGATCCCATGGCACTCCTTTAAAGATAAGCTGGGATGCCATGGCTAAATTCCTACTGTATGCAGCAGAAGAAATCTCAGGTTACCCAGTCTCATTCTCAAACCATTTCCCCCAGCAATCTTAATAGGGTTTGGAAAATGGAATGCCTCACCTCTATCTGACATAAATACCTTCAAATCAATACAGTTCTTCCACTTTTATTCTATCTCGCCTTTTGTGGATTTAAAAAGGAATACCACCACCACTAACTCTCAATCATAAAGTGGAAAGTAACACGGAGAATGATGCATCCACAGAGTAGACAATTAAATCAGAAACACATTTTAAGGAGACGAGGAAAAAAGACAATAAAAGATAGAGATATTAAAATCAAATGCAGCTTTATATTCCCCCTCTCTTCCACCCACTGCAGTATGCAGCTCTGTAATAGAACCAAGAACCTTTGGATTTTGACCAATATGACAGCTTCCATAGCAATGTAGCTCAGGTATATTTATACCTCATTAGTAGACAAGACAGGGGCAGCAGCTGCTAATCTGTAGCTCACACTTATATAATATCTTGTTTTTTTAACAAGCCTTGCCTTGTGTGTGGTAGTGCACTCATTAGCAATAGCGTGTTGGTCAATATTATTTCCATGCATGTAGAAGTTACAAATCTATTTTTACCTTTCTCGAATGCTTTTTTTGTGGAAAGGGCATTCTGCTTACTTGGAAAATGAAAACCCTTGGGAGCCCCTTCTTCACAGGCCATGTTCATTCTATACATGCCAGAATCTCAGCCCTTGTTGCAGTACCAGCAATGCTGTGGTTGGTAGTTTGAATGCTCTAATCAAGCTCAAAAGTTTTAATTATTCTGCTGGAGGCATATATTCTCTTAAGGAGGAGAAACACCACTTGATGTTCTTTCAAAAGGGGCCCTTTGTATAATCCTAAAAATACTGTGTGTGTTGTTTGAATCACTTTATGATATTCTATCTTTTTCTATCACCCATCCTGTGCAGATGACAGTTAATTGATATTGATGTAATATAGCTATCTAATAGTTTGTATCAGATGGAAATTATGTCACATCTATAATTATTCTTATTTAACTATATATTATACAACATAAGAATAAAAAGTTTGAATGGAGAAAAATAAAATCTCAACACTTTTAGTAGGTTATGTCTTTGTCAATTTTGCGACATTCATTTACTGTTGAAATGCTGCAGGGTATACATCATACTGTACATTATAATACTTACAATACAACAGATTAATGCCATATTGAGTAGCCCTCAATAGCCCAAATGAGCAACATTTATCAACATAATTGATACTTTATGGAACTTTTAATATTACAACAATGCATAGGACAATATTACACACAATGCACAGTAGACCTGTAGGGTTTTAAAGGCACATGATTTATTTCATTGCAGTTATATGGAACCCTAAATGCAATTGTTTTTATTGTTATTATTGTTATATAAACAGAGAGCTACTTAAAATGCCAGTGCTCTGGCTTTCTTTATCAGTTACTCCTTTAGGGACCCAAATACACAAGCTTGTTTTGCTTTGGGTAGCTGCAGGCACTATACAGTTAGAATTAGACGCGCTAACAAAACAGATGTTTCAGCAGCATGCAGTATGCCATAGTTTAGCTCACACTGAACAGAGGCAAGGCAGATACAGTCATTTAAGCAAAGCGAGTCTTTGCAGCCTTCATGAATGTTGCCATAGTAGTTTGCTGAAGTGCTCATACAATTGTAATTGTATCATTTTAAAAAAAACATTACCCTTTTTTGTAGAACATATATATTTTTTACAAAACCTCCATAATCCATTAACATTGGATGACTGTGACGATTTGTGCCTTTCTTTTGAGTGTACACAGATTTCTTTAAAGCACAGCCAATTCTTCTTACATAAGGCTGACTCATCCTTATCTTTTTATTCAACATATCTGATTGACATTTACAAAGAGTACAGTGATCTTCCACGCAAAAATGGGTTGTCTCATGTCTTCCACAACATTTTAACAAGCCACCCACCAGGCATCGACGCCACACAAAAGTCTCACTATATAGCCCCTAATTTAGAAGTGTTGGACATGTGTGCCTTTTCTCACCACAGAGTATCTTACTAGCACATTTGAACACCAGTCTCTGATCAGTTATGGTCTTTCTTCAATAATTCATTGTTAAAAAATGTAAATCTCATAATTTATAAATGAAGCTTCTGCATCACACTGAACGTCAAATGGGAAAGGCAGCATGTATGTATGGATGCAGGGTATTTGTATTAAATGTTTAAAGGATGTTTGGGGGAAAAAGAACAACAACTAGAAGGCAAAAGCATATGTCACGCATATTTGATAGCTTTAAAAAATGGTGCATTTCTTACTGCTGTAAATGAATACAAGAGACCTGTATAAATGTAAAATTGTGTGTTTATAAAAGAAAAGTTTATCTTCATTTCTGTATCCTGTGAGTGCAGGAAGATTTTGCAAGAGGTTGCAAGCACATTCAGATTTGGGCTGTTGGCATGCTAAACTGATTGTGTCCCCAGAGAAGTGACCGCGATGGAACCTCCATCTCCTCTCAGTATACTAAAAAGTTTTCTCACATAACACAAGTTTTGTTGGCAGTATTTTAGTACGGTGGTGCTGTTTATAAGTCTACTGCTGCAACTGCTCTGCACAAACCAAATCTTTTCAGCAGACTTTGCAGATGTATACTGCAGTGTTATCCTTCATTGTGTTATCTAAGAGAAACTACTGGTGTTTGACTGAGTGTACATGCACTGCTGTAATTACAGGGATTGAGAATCTGTGGCTTCACTGCCATGATGGTTGAGGGCAGGCAGGTAGATAGGCAGAGCTTCATGGTGAATAGAACAATTATTGTTAAGCTGCCAGTCATATTGCCTGTCCTCTAGCAATTAATTTGCTATTTAAAATAATTTTTCCCGTGAGAAGGAGGAGTAAGAACCAACCTTCCCCTAAGTTTAGATAAGGGCTAGGTTTTTGTTTTTTGTTTCTTTGGTTTGCCTGTAAGGGCCAGAGGCCCATTTTGTAAAACTGTTGCAATTTGTTTTCTTCAAAGAGCACCAGACAGCATTATACCCCAAACTCTGTGACATTATATCACATGGTGCCAAAGCTTTTTGTAAATGTGTACCAAATCAGCCAGCCTATCCGACCAGCCTGTTACAGTAATAATTATGCTCAACAACTAGTCTTCACTTCTATATTCCAGCTGTTAAGAAGTCCATTGGAAAGTGTTCATTTTCTTGCATTGCCTCCCTTCTAAAATAAAGGCAAGTGCTTTTAAGGCTTTGTTATTAAAATGTTTTAACTTGTTCTTCAGCTCTTGATGTATGCAATATCAGCATGTATATTGTATGAATGCATGACAATGAAAGGTACCTGGCTGTACATAAGATATCCTGACCCATCCTGGACTGCATAAGATATCCTGACCCATCCTGGACTACATAAGATATCCTGAGCCATCCTGGACTGCATAAGATATCCTGAACCACCCTGGACTGCATAAGATATCCTGAACCACCCTGGACTGCATAAGATATCCTGAGCCATCCTGGACTACATAAGATATCCTGAACCACCCTGGACTACATAAGATATCCTGAACCACCCTGGACTACATAAGATATCCTGAGCCATCCTGGACTGCATTGCAGTGAATCACATGTATACATTTGTATTTCCTGTAAAATAAAATATGAATCATATACATTCCTTGATTTTCTTGAGTAGAAACATATTGTTATATTATTTGTTTATATATGCTAACAAATGGGCTTGCTTCTCAAAGCCAGACATTGTTCATTGGGTCCTTTTAAACTTGACTCATCTCAAGGGTAGTCATTTTCTTTTTGGACAGGAAGTAGAGTAAAAAATTACAAATTAACGAAATGTATTGATACCTTCCAACCTCTACCAGCAACAGCCACTGAAAATAAAAGTTTCTAGGGGAGCAGTCCAAAATGTATTTTGTCTTGACTGATGTGTGATGCATTGGTTGCCGCTCTGTCTCAGGGGCTATGCGATATATTGCAAGGCCATGAACCCCACACATCTGTCAGCCCCTGGGTTAGTGATCAGTGTGGAGAAGTGGCATAGCAGTATGACAAAACCTACTAACAAGCTTGCAGTTCTCAGAAACTCAGGAGAAAGAACAAAACATGCAGGGTGCTATGCAATGTGTTCTATATGCCAAAGTGTATCCACAAAAGTCTCCATGGAGAATAAAGTGTATGTGCCTCTGGCAATGTTTTCTGTATTGAAAAAATAAGTGATATACTTAATTATGTACTCCAGTTCTTTATTTCAAGTTGTGTTTTTATCCTTTAAGAAAAATACCGGTGGTAATGACACTAATTTTACTGGTGGTTTTGTCAGCTAGAGTCTGGAGAGTAAGAAAGACAATGATTGTTCCCACGTTCTTTAATGTTTTTTTGTCAGTCACTAGAGGCCTTATTTTCAAAGCAATTCCTACATTCTTTAATTGACTCCTTGAAATAGGTTTGATGTTAGTTTTGTAAAATCAACAAGTGTTTTACCTATTTCAAAAAATAGGATTTCATTAAAGCCCAGAGTAAACACTTTGAAAATCTGACCCTAGAAGGATTATTGAAGTAAAATCCAACCATATAGATAAATTCATAGATAAAACACAGATAATGTGCAATGACTGGCAATGGTTAGATTTTTCCATCTTATATAGCATTGGTGCAGTTTTGCAAAGCGACTGCAGAGTTTGTCTGATATTTTATATTTAGCAAACTACGTTGAGTTAGACCGCAGTCTCTTGGCATTTAAAGTGGGGACAGTTCCCAGGTGACATGTTGTAATTTATAGTTGCCTAGCTTTAATAGAGCATTAACCAAAAATTAACTGGATTCCATTAAATGTGATATTTTTTTTCTTTCTGAAAACTGTTGCAGTTGGCTAAGTTCTGTTCAAGCAGCTTTGTGTTTCGAATGATGATTGGTACTTAATTTATTTCTTTCATTTTAAATTGCAGAATGTTGGTTTATTCCTTTCAGTTAAAACTGCATCTCTCTTTCAAATGACTAATGTTTTATTTCTGTCACTGTTTTGAAAGATTAAAGATGTACAACAATGTTGTACTAACTAACTAGCAGACCACAATTCTTTTTTTGTTCTGTACTTGCAAAGAATGTATAATATGTACTGTATTTTAAATCAATTGGGCAACCCATCTTGTTTACCACTGGGTTCTGGTTAAACAGTACTTAGTGGTTTTTCTGGTATATCATAAAATGAAGACAATTGGATTTTTTAAAATTAGGAATTGGACTGGCTGGCATCATATTGCTATCACTTTCCAGATGGCACCTACAGAATAAACACCAGTGATACAAGGTACACACATACCACATTGGAATAACACCCTAGTTTTATCATTAGGTTACCATAGCAACAGTGTGTGAATTATGACTGCAGTGCATTAAATATCAACGCCTTGTGAGAAATAGACCTGCATGACATGATGGGATATTTTGGTATCACATTTGTAATCCTTTTCTGATAGCTTCTCCACTTTGAGCTTCAGATGTAATCAAAGCTCAATTACACATTTTTCTAACCCTTCCTTTCTAAATTACACAAAGAAAGTGAAATATACAAAGATTCTAAGCTATTTGAATCAACACGCATTATTGCATTGTAATTATGGTATCACACTGGTACTGTACTTGATAATGCTAATAACACTAGCATGATAAATCAACAGTTAAAGGCTGGCCATTGCTTATATCATAATCATAACCCCAGTGATAGTCAATTTATCAAGAACTAAACGTTTGCACTTACCTCATTACAAACAACTGAAAAACTGTTTTGATTGGTTAAGGGGTGAGAAATAATGGCTTGTGTTTGAAGTACCGGACTCATGGTTTACCAACACGTACAAAGCAGTTCTTTCCATATCCTCATCAGAATTAAAGTTCATAACATGTCATCTTCACACTTTTACTTCCAGATGTACAGTACACCAAAAAAAGGTCTAACACTAAAAATTCATTTAAATGTCTTTTTATTTATATTGCATTATTTTAATTTCAAGAATTACACACTAGTCAACAGTAGTTTATATTTACATGCAGAAATTGGCTGCAATATATATATGTATATATATTTCTTTTTTTTTTTTATTCCAGAAAATATTTCTTATGACACTACTCATTTACAGTCAACAATTCACTTTTTTTTCCATTTATCCCAGCCCTTGACATTCCTGGCAAGGTGGACATGAAACTTTAATTCAATGTTGTCCACATAGTTTCATTTTTCTAGTCGTCGTTGTCAAAAAAAAAAAAAAAAGAAAAAGAAAAAAAGTTCCATTATGTGCATACAAGAAAACTACTGCATGAAAAATGACTAAATACAGACAAGACATTGCAAAGACAGTGTCCCAGCAGAGCGATGTGTATACATCACAATAGGTCGCAGTTGAGGAGTAGAATCTTATTTTGCATTTGGACTGCTTGAGTTCAATATTTTGAAGACAATATACAGTATATTCCTTTTTTATCATATGCTATTTAAATGAGAAGTTCTTTCCAGGTCTCTCCTGTGTGTTTGTGATCAAAAGCTAATTTGGAATGTTGGAATGTTGCTGAAAACTTGATTTTTTGGTTTTGTTTTGTAAGGGCTGCTGGACTGTATTATATGGCTTCTTTTGTAAACCTGTGCAAATCACATTGCCATAGTACTTTCTAAGGTCATTAAAAATCCTCATTGTACCCAGCTCACCAGGGATTTTGACTATCTACAGCAGAGATGTATAACAAATATTAGCAAGACATTTTAATGTGTGGTATAAAATAAATATATTCAATGTGTTGCAGTTACACATGACACATACTTAAGCCACACCAGCTAGATCCAGTCCAATATTTTCATATGTGTGTATCATTTGTAAAAGTATGGAGACCAAACTGCTTTTTACACAAAGCAGGATTCAATTTGACATTAACTTCTCTGTGAAATGAAATGCGATATATTTTGCTACATTCTGCAATTTTGAATTATTAAATGAAATCAGGGGGAAAAAAAACTAAAATAAAAACGTTTATGACTTCAGTGGTTGTTCACAAGCCTTGCAAGGACACTGTTATTGTATTAAAATGAAACAAAGCTAGAAGCTGATAATTTACTCACTAAGTGTGCAAGTGACACTCAGAAATATTTACATTAATGTTTAACATGTTAGCTTAAACCATGAAATTGCTTTGCATTCGCCTTACAGTAAAGTACAAATTAGGGAGTTAAAAATGTCCTTAAGAAACCTGCTAATATTTACAAGAATGTATTTTCCAAGTGGAGGTCACTCGCAGGATATCTCATATATACAACTAGCAATATGTTTCTGTAACACAGTAACTAAACCCCAGGCGCCCACCCATTGTGAAAAAATTATTACACCAAGATTTTAATTTTTTTTTCTAATAATCTATTAATTAAAATCATATTAAAGCACCAACGGACTCAGATGATTTGGTAACATTTTAAATTAGGCGTCATTAATAAACAAAAAATGAGCACACTATGAACAATTTTAGGCTCAATATACTGTAGCAAAGCAATAAGTGTCACTGTGGAAACAAAAACGAGGATATGCAGCACATCACTGTACTTGCTGTGAAGTAATAGTAAAATACACCAACAAAACAAGCAGCTGCAACAGTAGTATTCGTTTTATCATACAGTATGTTCTAACATTGTTCAAGTCAATTTTTTTTTTCAAGGCTAAATGGGTTTGTCTCTGCATTTTGGCAACTTGATCATGAAAAAGATACATGTTTTTGCCATTGATTGACATTGTATTCTGTTGGTGTCTGTGTTATCAGTTTAAATAATAACAATATTAGCATATTAATTTGGGCATGTTTGTTGAGGACAGTCTAATTAGAAATGTTACCAATAATCTCAGGATCTTTAAATATATTGAATAAATAGCGGAGATTACAAAGCAAAAAATAAAAATAAAAATCATTAAATTGCGCATTTAACTTCCCTGTTTTTTTTTTTGTTTTTTGTTTGTTTGTTTGTTCAAAAGTAATAAAGATAAAACATGTCATTCCGTTACAGTCTACAGTCATCTTTACAATTACCATTCGGAAGATGCTCCAAATAGTGTTCAAACTTTTTTTTTTTGCAAACCTTTTGTTCATGACAGGTGTCTGTTAAGATTACAACTGTACATCGAATTACTATATTTAATTTTGCAATGGAAATATCTAAACATGCAATATTGCTTTGCATGAATTACTTTGCATGTGATAACATATGTAAAAAAAAAACCATATTAATCTACATATGTTTTTGTTTCTTTCTATTTGATTGATGTAATTTACTTGAGATTAAAAAGTAGAAGGGATGCTCCTGAGGCCAATTATAATTACAGAAAAAAAGTGCAAAAAATGTAATATTTAAATCCACTTTTAGAATATACACTCCATTAAAAAAATTATACCCTGTTAAAATATCAATGTAATCCAAACAGAAACACTGTGGAATATGAAACCTGAAGGCTTCGTATGCTAGTGGTGACACCAAGCAGTGCTGTGCTTTTTAATATTCCTGTTTTATGCAATGCCTGAGCCACTTTGCTGCTGAAGACTTTTCCACATACAGTATCTTTTAGTACGGAATTACTCACACAGACGGAGAATACTACAGGCTTTCAGATGTTTGATCCTGTAAAGAACAACATATATGAATGCATAAACAGTTTTTCAGCAACACATGGGTTACAGTTTCTTTACTCCAGTTTGAACAATGACAAATAATAGTCTTCTTCATGATTAAATATTACTTTAAAATCCATGCGTCTGAACTGAACCTTTTTAAAGACATAAGCCATTCAAGACCCCCCCACCAAAACCCTGAAATACTAAATATAAACATAACATTCCTTATGTAAACACGGAAATATGCTTCATGAATCTTCACTTAAATTGAAATGCATATCATAAATGTTAACAATCATATACAGTATATATTTACAGATTACTGAGGAAGGTAACATTGAAACTGTGCCTTGCTGTTCGTCATAATTTGTTGTGAAATGTCTATAACACAACAACCTTAAGTGCTGGCTCAGTATCCCATATTGTGTATAATTTAAAATGCAGAAAAAACAAATTGTTGGGACTACTCAGAATTGCTGACAATTTAAATTGTGAATTGGATTTGTAATATTTTTTTCTATTATATGAAATCCATTAGTATCTGAACATATCTGAAAGAAAGTAACAAATTAAAAGTGAAAAAGGTTTCAGACTCTTTTTTTGTTGCATAATGACTTTCATTGGAAATATATTATGTTACTTGGTGTTATTGATTCTTGCAAAAATCAGGAACATGTAAATGTATGAATAAAGTAAGTGGTAGAGGGATCAAAATTGCCAAGGACAATGGCCCATTATAACAGTATACACAACAATTGATTTATTGATAGATAGATGAACTCATGGTAAACGTACGTTACTTAATTTGAAATACTTGTAAGTACTTTTAGTTTTCCATGTAACTTGCAATTTATTGTTGAGAATTCCTCTAGTTCCTTAAAGCTTATTTAATACAACGTGGGGTGTGAGCTCATTTTTTAATCTTTTAAAATTCATACTTTTTTTTTTTATATAATCTAGCTTGCTTGGGCATAGGGGCTTTATCTATACGGAGGTAGAAAAGTGAGTATTTGGGGGATTTGGCAATGGACTTGCAGTCTGATTTATTTCAATATGTTTGGCAACAGACTTGCAATGTGTTTTCCTTCGGTTAAATCTGTTGGATGACAACTTAATAAGAAAGGTAGCTCAATTCCAATGTTCACAACATTGGTTTGATTTGTCACTTACATTCACACGCTGACACTGCATATTGCAAAAGTTGAAGGTCAATTTATGCACTCTGTTGAGTTTTTCTCTAGATCCTGTTTGTTTTATCAGGATAGAAAAGTCTACTATATTATCAATGGTTTATATAAAAGGACTTCCATGCAGTGCATTCATTTCAGATGTACTCTTCAAAACTTGGGATTTAGATTATTTGATTTATTTGTCCACATACAGGTACTGTACAACCAGAGATGCATATATTTTTAATACTCAAGGAACCAGTCCTAAAGTTGGCAGGGCACGTTTGGAATACAGCTATGTTGCAAAATGTATTTTTTGTCTCTCTTGCTCTTTAATATTACATCAACCTTAGGGGGTTTTAAGAGATCACTGTTTGTTATGTCCATTACTTTAAAAGATGTGTGTCATTACTGTTAATGGTGAAAACTTTTTTTATTTTTATGTTTACTGCCTTTAACCCTTTGCAGTCCATTTATTAATTGCGTGTCAGGCACGCCAGGTCTAATTAATTTTCACACGCGCAGTTAATTTTATACGCGCTGTTTAAAAGTTTTTTTTTTCACAGTCAGACTGGTTTAAATGGCCCTGCATATCAACAAAGCACTCACTAGGCATCTCCAGCCCCGCCCCACCCTTTCGTTTGCTATAACGGTCACCTATGTAAGAAATAAATAATAATAATAATAATAATAATAATAGTCGTACATACCGATCGATCATCTCCGGATCACTCGTTTTATCACCAAACTCCTCAATAATGCGATCCAAGTCATTATTTTATTACTATAACATCTGAAAAAAGCTCTGCAAATGTCCATGATAGTCTCTGTGCGCTGACGCACTCAGCCAGCTTGTTTACTATGACCGCCCCGTTATCTGATACCTGATACCATGTATGACTATTCATGAGATACGCCTTTTTTTTCGACTTGTCTCTGCTCCTGTCGCTCCCACTCGGCAATTGAATGGTTTTCTCGGCTTTTTCCGGAGAAAAAACGACTAAACACGCGTTTATTGCGTTGCTATAATGATGTCGGACCCAGTCCGACAAAGGACCTGTGAGGAATAATTGCAATGTCGGACCCAGTCCGACAATGGACCGCAAAGGTAAGTAACCCATAAAAAACTAGACCAATCATCTTCATCATTGGGTACCGTCCTGTCTTACAATAAATATACAAAAGTACAGTTCTGTTATATCAGGCCATGTTTATATACAGTAATCTGCTTTTAAGAATGTCAAGCAAGTAATTGAACTTTAAAAAAACTGGGAAGTCAATTATGATTGAGTGTCTCATTGTTTAAGTTTCAGTTGGTTTATCTCATTCAGTAAATAAGAGTCCTAGTAGAAATATTTGTTTGTCATTAGCAGCACGTTCTTTGCAATGACTGGCAGCACAAAATGCTTGACCTAGAAGGGTCCTTGGCCCAGTTGGCTTTGGTCAATCTCAAAATTGATTTTATAGTGCTGAAAATGAATCATCCCAGAATTCAAACTTGACCAAAATGTGAATTCTATCAATGTAAGAGAAACATATGCATGTCTATTTGTCATAAAAGGGTAGTCTCTTGTTTTGTATCTTCTTAACAGTTAGAAAGCCAGTCCTTCAAACACAAAATAAAATAAAATAGAATTGAATGACGCAACATAGGGAATCAATCAGCTGACCACATCAGACCATTTCTAAAGCCTTGTATCCTCTTTTCCTGTACATGGAAAGTGGAACAAATACAAATAAATAAATAATATTCAATTAATGTTCTGAAAGCCATGTGGTCAGAACATAAGTGCACATGCATTTGTAATAGTTTTACGAAATAATATGTTCCTATTTCTTATGACCTAGGCTCATTATATATCTTAACCAAAAATAAAAATGATAATTTATATTAAATGAAATAAATAAATAAATAAAGCTGTGTTCCAAAACAATAACTCCTAGAAGTGAAATGTTGTTAAAGGAATTGAATAAGGGAAAAACTTCTGAAGTGCCACTTTGAATACAGTACGCTCCCCCTTACATGCAACTTAAGACAACATTTGTGACAGAACATAAGACCATGAAGTTGCTGTAAAATGTTTCCAAATGGAATGGGCAGAAAGTAACCAAGGCCACACTACCCCCACGCCCCACAAGTTGTCCTATAAATACTTCACAAAAACACAATGGGAGGCATGCAAAATAAGGTAACGGTAGAACACAAATGATTCATATAAATGTATACTTTAAGTGACTTTCAGCTGTTCTGCCTGTATCAGTAAATAAAAAATACGATACAACGTGAAATCAGACATTTAAGATATGTCTGTTTAAACGATGTCATAGTGTATTCTGATGTGTTTTTTTTTTTTTTTTTTTTTTTTTTTTTTATAATTGCACTGGTCGGAATTTGGTTTGACCCATTGAAAGTTCCAGAATTTGATCAATTAAGACAGGAAAGGTTATAAAGTCACTGTAATGTGAAAACATAAATACATAGATACATCAATAAATAAATAAATAAATAAATAAATAAATAAATAAATAAATAAATAAATATGAACATAATAGTGGAGGCTTAATTGATGGATTTACTGTATATGCTAAATTCTGGAACAGGCACCGTTCACTGTTTCTCACACCTCTAAGGTTGTATATGTGTTAGCCAGCAATTAAGGTGTTCAAAGATCAAATGTAGTTAGTCCTGATTTATTTTGGATATAATAATTCAAAAGTCTGGCTTGTGTTGTAAAATGAATCAACAAATTGAACGCTGTCTTCCGCATTCCTCAGTCTTCTTAATTCACATAGTAGAGCCAATAAACAATGTTGAAGAAGGAGAAAACCATGGGGAAAATCACCCGTGACCACCGGTCGATAGAGTTTACATCAGTCAAGTCAGGGATGGTGATTTTCAACTGGGAAGCACGCCTTCGTAGCCGGCTTTTCTTCTGTCCTACATGCCTTTCCATAGCATTCCGTCCAAAGCTATGCCTGGCCAATCCAGCCTTGCGGTACTGAAGGGTGGAACTATCATAAGCAAGCATGGTGCTTCTTGGGTCACTAAGGCCCAATGTGAGCTCAGAGGCAGCCATTTCATTCTTCATTTCAAGTGTGCTCAATAAAATATTTTCATGAGGATCCATCTAAAATGAAGACATATATTGTGTTATTCTAAAAGACATTTAACAATAAACAATACATTATTAAAGGTATTATGCTTTTTTAATACAATATATAATACATTGTAGGCCCTGTGATACATCCATATTAGATCTTTCCTATTCATGTTGAAGTGTCTTAAAAAGGGCCTTTTGTTGTGTTTTTCATATTGACAGTGAAAGGTGACAATGCTTCAGTCTGCAGGTTTATCAGTCAGTGAACAGTGCAAGTATTCATAGTTTTCACATCTGTAACTCCTAAGAGAGTCAAAACGTGACTGCCATGAGTCAATGTTCAATCCATGGTGAACACTCAATTTTGCTTGAGTGGAAAAAGATGAGACAGTGTTAACATGAACAAATGCAAAAACAAAGGCTCATTTTCCTGTGGGGAATAAAACAATTGCCATGCTACATTACAAACGCAAAGCCACCTACTGTAGGAGCAGTAAACATATCGATCATTGCTTGCACGTTTTATATTGCTAAGGTCATTTTATTATAGTACCAGAACTAGAATTTTGATCTGAATCTATCAGTTTAACTAAGATATTGTTTTTAATACATGCTTGTGTAGTATTCAGTATATCCTTTATATATAGAGGTGGAAATGGCAAAAATGTTTAAAAGCATGAGGGAGTGTAATTCAATTCTGCGTAGTTGACCTGTAAATTAGGAACATTTATTCTTGCTGTGCTTCCATTACCATAATGGGGCATTATAAAACAGCAGTAAGGTGACTGGCTTCTTTTTTGGCACAGATGAACAGCGATATACTGTAAGATATATATTATTATTGTGATAGCTTAACAATACATGGCTAGTAACTTGGATTTATTTGTTATACACTTGGAGAAGTACAAACTGTTGCAATACTGTATGAGGTGGGAACATTGGAAATGCCATTCCAGTACAGATAGACTGATTTGCATGCATGCTCTTGTTAAATGGCAAAGTTATATGCTTTAGTCTTTTCTTTGTTGATGCTTTTGTTACAGTAAACCGCTGGGGAATCAGTACTGTAAGTACTACACTGGTGTAACATCATTCTCTACAGACGTGACAGAAAGGCTTTTTTAGTATTTGTTCTTGTTTTAGTTGGCAGCAATCGTTAATTCTTGTACTAGGCTCTCACACTGTTATGTGTACTGTAATCCTTTATATTATATCAAGTACATCAATTACACAATGCTATAGAGAAATGACCTTGTATTGCTTTACTGTCTTATAAAACAATCTAGACATGCAAATACAATATACTTAAACAGTATAAGCTGTGGTTGCAAGTCAGATAATGTGAAGCTGCCCACAGATGTAACAAAGTCTCTGTTTTAATTTATTTCCCCCCTAACATTTTGATTTGATGGAAAACAGAACCATATTTCACAGTGCGCTTCATCTATGAGTTAGAAGAATGTTTATGGTTTAGAAGAACACCAGTTGCCTGGCAAAGTACTTTATTGTAAATCAGGCATCTTGAGGCCATGTTTTATAACTTAACAGTCAGGAGCTGGATAGGGCTTCCTTCAAGCTGCCTTTGGATTAAGAGAGATCAGCAATTTTATCAGCGAGGTGAAGGAGTCAAGACAAAATTCTGTGGCAAGAAGGCTGTGTTTCTGTAGGATAGGTTAACGTTTGGAAAATTGAAATGAAATCCCTGTGAGGGACAGAGCTTGCCTTCTGGTCCAGAAGCTCCCAGGTGGGAAACAGGTGGGCACTCAGCTAGTAGGAAATGAACATGCAACAATACTAAGCCCTTAATCTACCAAGCAATGCAATGTCAGATACGGAACAGAGCCCTGTTAAGCTGTAGTTTGTTTTGTGTTGTTTTCTAATGCTCCGATGAAAAAATTCAGACAATTGCAAGACAATAGAAAAGCAAATGCTCACTAAATTAGTTAATTCTATAGGAACTGTATAAATGGTCCCCTGACATATCACAAGTCCCTAAGGATTCAATAGCAATAGTCATAAATCAATACATTGCTCTGGAATTGGGGCCATTTTTGTACAAAAAAGATAAAAGAAAACAAATTTCCAAACATTTCCAGCAACATGATAAATGAACCTGGGAACAGAAACCTGAAATCACAGAGCAAGATAACTTTGATAATGTTTAGCATCAGAATTCCTCAAATCACATGCACTTGATCGAGAGGCCAGATAATTTTAGGTTTCTTAACCAAAGAATCCATGGATTCACGAAAAAAAAAAAAAAAAAAATATATATATATATATATATATATATATATATATATATATATATATTTTAGCTCAAAGAGCCAGCTGCCCAACGTTTCGATATGTTGTACATATCTTTCTCAAGGGAGCCTGTGTTTGAATCCAAACATTGGAGGTATTTATAGGTTTTTGACGGCATGACAACTACTTGTTATTGTTTACATTCAAATTCATGATTTATTCTTACATGATGTAATGGTGTTCTATATCTTGTGACATCATTTTTACTTTATATATATATCCTTTACTTATCTGATGGGTCACAGCAGTGTCGTGATTCATAGTAAGGTTTATAAACAGCAATCAACAAATAACAAGGTCATTTTCAATTCAATTCATACTATAGCAAACGTGAATTCTTATTTTAAGACAGAATAAACAGGCCTATATAGGACATATGTATGCAAGCTCTGTTTTTGAACACACAGCTCTGGTTTGCTTTGCTAGCTTCAGACCTGACCAGACCTGACCCTGATGCTTATCAATGATAATAGGGTTCGAAACCTATATCCAATACTACTGCAAAAACAATTCACATCCTCATTTACGATCAATACTGTTGTTTTTTTTTTCGATTACTGTGTAACCATGCTCAACTCCTTTTATCATTATCGAGCCATTTCAGTTTGTTTTATGACCTCTTGTTTCAGGATTTCAAACTCTAGACTGCAGTTTGTATCAGGAGACCACAACCTCCTCACTCGCATCCTAAAAGCTTTGTTTTTTTTTTTTAAACTGTACAGTACAGTTGTATAACGAATAATAATAATTTTATCAGTTTGTTCTTTGTGCAAACAGAACTGGCACAAAAAGGGAAACCGCAATGTACATATTCATTTTTACTTTTGTTTTAATCCAGTACCTTATTCTTTTGCTCGCCCAGTCCCATTGCTGCATCCTCCACAAAGATTGGCTCCCACATTGAGTCATGAGCATCAATTTCCCTCTGTTTCATTCTGGCATACAGTGCATCGTCTCTCTGAACTACATTTCCCACCATCCACTGCAAGTATACAATGTTATCAGGTCAAGGTGCACTTGTGATAGTTGCTAGGAGATATAAAGTGCCCGGAAATTCAATTTAGCCTGGTTCACCAAGATCAACTTTAAATCTGTCACACAAGTTTTAGACTACAGAGAATGCAATTGTTTTGGCAGAACATAACAATACAGTAGTTTGTTGCTGAGAACATGCAAAATTGTCCCAATATATCATATTGATACCTGCCGCAACAGTTCTCTACAGAAAACGTATATATTTTCCTATATTAAAATGAGACGTTTAAAAGTAAAACATTATCAGAAACGGCCTTATCACAAATGTTATAAAAAGCTTACACAAGTCATTCGATGAAAGTCATGTTAGTGTTATAAAGCACAAGTAAAATAAATCTAAAAAATAAATGGCTTTGTACTACATTTGTACTACAACAGAACAATACTATTTGTATTAATATTTGGGGGGATTTGATTGCAGCTGCATAATTAATATGATTGGTGTGTATTAAAGTGGTATTGTTTAATGAAATGTTAAACCATTTTTAGGAGCCTGGGGTCAAACACAAACAAAACTGAAGTGATTGAGATTAATTCTGTAGTTTATAAAGTGCACTGTGTATAACTCCTAACGGTTCACGTTGTCAATAAAGAACTACCAAACAGCAATTGATACCAGAACAGCACTTTTACTATGCAGTGAATTGGTTTTCATTTGGATCTTATTTAAAACACTACAAATAAAGCTATGTAAAACATGAACTTCTTTACTGGATATCGGTGTCCAGAAAGTTGTCTATGGTACTGTATGTGAAAAATAAAGATTGTGGAAAGGTTATAATGTCTGCAACTCCTGGTGGACTTTACAGTACGCCCTTCACAGAACAGAGTTATTCAGTGCTGGTCCACAGATAGTGCCCGTAGCATTGTACTTGCAATTTGAACTTGCAATGTAGCTTAAACAGTGTTCATCTGAAGATGAAAGTAGTCTTCAGTGATTAACCAAAGTGTATCTTTGTATGAGTACTGCAACCTGGAAAATTACCATCTTGGTTTCCCCACAGAGGACATCTTCAATTCATAAACCCTTTGTCACAAAGACACATTATTTTGACAAAAACTTTGTCTTCAAAGGAAGGGGGTCTTACTTGGACTGTCTTTAACATTAAAAGTTTTAATTACCCTTGGAGGAATGATTCAGAGAAACAATCAAATACCTCCAGATATGAATGTTAGCTTTCCTTATTCATTAGCTGGGAGAAACCTCATAAAGGGCTGAACTTCTGTTTATTGATCCTTATCATGACCAATATATAGTTATTTTCTTTTTCTTTTTGACAATTTTTTATCATATTGGCATGAATGAGCTTAGCTTTTGTAAAACAAAAAAGTGGCAATTATTAATTGATATGATCTATGAAATGTACTGCATTCCCTTTTACTGGGCTCATTCAAACAAGGCCATGGTTCCTACCTTGTTAGCTTCCATTCGTATTTTCTCATTGTTTGCAGTTGCTGCTTTCTCTGCTGCCTTCTTCTGTCGCTGTGGCCCCCTCCCAAAGAAGATGTAGTTGACCAGTGCATACTCCAACAGGGCCAAGAACACAAACACGAAGCAGCACATCAGGTACATATCTATGGCTTTGACATAGGGGATCTTGGGGAGGGTTTCTCTTAAGTGAGTATTAATTGTTGTCATGGTGAGCACCGTTGTTATTCCTGGAAAGAAACACAAACTTGAGAATAATAACAAACTGTACAGGAGCCTGTAATGTGTTCTGTAAGATAGATTCCAATCACTTATTAAAAAGCAACGGTTTGGGATAAATACATTAATCTCAGGACATGATGTGCTTTGGTTTTAAATCACCTACTCCTTTAATTTCCACCCATTTTAAACTACTGTACAGTGCTTGAGGAGGTATAGTATTCAGTATAAACTATCCAAATAATGGCCTGCAGACAACATTTTGGAAAAAGTAAAGAGTCAATTTTTCTACTGAGCTTGAAGAAATTCTCTTACTGAATTACCCTGGGCAGATGGAGAGATGGTAAAGATGAAAAGAGACGATTGGATGAAATACTCCACAAAACTCACAAAAGGATAGCTGAATCACTATTAGTTTGCATTTTTTATGACAAAAGGTTGATGGAAAATTAAATGTTCTTCCTCGTCACATCAAACCCATTAATATGAAGTGCCACAGCAGCCCCTCCTGCCTAGTACATTGGTGATCTTGAAATAAAATGAACGTATGCCAGAATGCCATCTCATCAATATTTTAAGCAAAGGCAAATGGCTCATTTGCTAGTACATAGGTATAATATTGCTGACTTAATCTTTTTCTATCTCTACCAGGTGTGTTTTGGAAATGCATATTTGACCATTTTTTAAAATCATAATTGGAATGCCAAATAGACATTCAGAGGAGTTGCCCCGCTACTGTAGTGCAAGTAGTTCATTAAAACATCAACTTATTTATTTTTTTTAAATTTAAGTATAAAGTTGTATACTTGATTTTTATTTAATTTCTGGGGTATTGTCTACAAGTAATTTAGCTCCTGTCAACACTATGGTAGTGGCATTATAGGAAAAACAATACTTGCACACTATGAAAGTGAAAATAGACACACTCATAAAAGTATGACTTAAACTGCTGCATTTGAATTTCATTAACCAGTACAAAGATGTTTAAGGTAGAAATATATGACAGATGAATGCATTAGGTTGTGAAACTAAATGACAGTGAGAGAAGAAGAAGAAGAAGAAGAAGAAGAAGAAGAAGAAGAAGAAGAAGATTGTTATTTTTATATAGCGCCTTTCATAGTGGACCACCATCACAAAAAAGCAATTATATACTCAATATCTTACAGAACAAACAGGTGTTTTAAGTAATTTGCCAAGCACTTTAATTATGTTCCCGAAAAAGATGCTAGAATGTGTATCTAATTCATGATAAAAATTCATACCTAAAGCAACTCTGGCAGCAGAGGCATCGTAGTTAATCCAAAAGGAGACCCAGGAGAGAATTGTGATCAGAATTGAAGGCATGTATGTCTGCAGGATGAAGTACCCAATGTTTCTCTTCAGTTTGAAGCTGAGGGAGAGCCTGGGGTAAGCCCCTGTGAAGACATGGTTTAACAATGACTAGAAAGGGGATTAAAAGTGAACACAAGGTTAGGTTTGGTGTCCAGTGCGCTCCTGGGTGACAGGCCCTGCAGGTGCTTTTACTGTCTTCTAGATATTACCTGGAGGAATAACGCAGGATAGGTTAACCATATGACTTTAAGTTCATCTAGACAATTTGAGATTATTCAGTTTAAAAAACTAAACAAAAGTTAACTCTCTTTGCAATGCATTTTGGCACGAGAAGTTATTTATCTCTTAAAAAAATAGACATGTAAGTTTAAAGATGTTAGTTAAAAAAAAAAAAAAAAAAAATAACAAAACCTGCTGGGGTCACCGTACTGCATTGATAAGCAGCTCCAGTTCTTTGGTTCCAGAGACAGGACAGTTTTTTGTTCTTAGGCCCTAATGTTTATTTTAAATTGACATTGCTTTTACAGTTCACCATAGATAAGTAGAAGAACTAAGACTTGAATAATTTTGGCATGATTGAAAATATTGTTGTCCATCCATCTTCCTAGCTTGTGTCTGGTCTAAACAAGACAGAGATGTTGCGTAGGACTTTCAACCCTCCCCCAAATGCTGGGAGGCCCCTTGTGCTTGTCATCTCAAAAGTATTTTTTTTTTGCAAATTACAAAATAGGAAAACTGAAATAGCTTCTTAAGGGCAATTGAACTGCCCTCATTCAAATTGCAGAAGGAGACTGTTTCTACCTGGCTTGTATTACTAAATAAACAAGTGTTCCAGTATAAATATGAAAGATAGCGGAGCTGTAGTATCCTGAATGCACATTGTTTCAACATTCACATAATGCCATACTGTTGTCTCCACTTCAGAGACTCCCATATGTCTGCTTTTTTTGAACACGTCCTAGGTGTGCTCTTGATGTGACACAAGTAGATGTCTGTAAAAGTTGATATAATTTACTAGAGTGACTGATGTTTGTAGCTACTTCCAAAATCTCAGATTGCTACCATTTGTCTATAATTCATACCTTAGAGTATAAAAGTTGTTAGAGTCCCTGGATGCAGCTGAGGCACGCAGCTGTGCTTTTAATGTTCTTAGAAAGTCCCATTACCAGAGGAATACCAGCATCCACCCTATTTTTCAGACATGTATCCCTTATAGAAGGTTTTTCTAGTTGATTATATGTTTCTCATTTCATATTATACTGTGCTTAACCTTGGATTGTCATTGTTTTTATCACATCGTCCCAGACTCCCATACTGTACCTGACTTGATCATGCTTGTACTAGCTTTACTACACTTTACTATCCTTCTACTATTGGACTTTTATGAGCCCGCCATTTTACAAAACGTCAGTAGCACGGCACATACCAGCAACATCTCATACAATGTTAAAAAGCACGCAGCTATGTCCTTGTTATTCAATAATGACTTGTCTTGCACTAACCTGTGGAGAACACCACATCCCTGGAGATAAGGTTGTAGTCTACAATGGAGAACTGGGGCAGCTCAATCCGTTCCACTCCCGTCACAGCACGATCTCCCCCACGCCAGTAGAAGTTAATGTCATCTGTGGTGTAGCCATCTGCAGGAGAGTGCAGAAGCATAGTGTTTGTGAAATGCAACTAAGTCAGGAAAAAATGTTGGCAGCCTAATGAAGTTGGACAACCTTACCTTAACTAATATATATGCAGCACAGTAAAAGTAATAATACTCTTATGCAAGTAAGTACAGTACTATTAGGGCTTGAACTCCTTAGTTTTTATTTTCTGAATCTATATCTCCCTTTAAATGTTAATTAGTGGTTATTAAGCTGTCTCGGCAACCTTAATAAAGATAAGACTATGTATTACAAACTGGGTTTAAGATTATAATTGTTTTGCTGCAAATCAAGGCGATTTTAAAGGATGGACTTTCTCTCAGTGTATACTGGGTATTTTATGCTGTAAAGAAAAGCTGTTAAACAAGTGAAACTAACAAAAGCACAATGATAAACTCAGCGAGGGCAAGGATTAAATGCAATTAGGATCAGAGATTAGCAATTAACATAATTTGTTAGCACTGTTTGAAATAAAAATATGACGAAACAGAATCAGACTCAAGCAAGATAAGAAGGTAAAAACAAGTAAAATTGTTTTGTAATTAACAGATTTTTTTTCTGAGTTTAAATAGGAAACAGAATCGGGATACAATTTGTTTGGGATGCAAAAATAAATAAAACCCGAAAACTTCAATCCCTAAGTGCTGTCAGTGTCATGGAAATGAGGCGAGTTTTACAGTACTGAGTTTTACAGTACTGAGTTTCCTCAGTATTTCTTTCACAGTATTTTTTTATGCACCACATTACATGTACATGGCATAATGCACAAATATAAAACTCAGAATGGTGATAAATTCAGTTCATAAAAAGTTTCTTAGTTACAGTGTCAATTAATTAGATACATCATGTGTCCACTAACATTTGATATCCCACTGAATTCCTGTTCAATAATTATAAGGCTCTGTTTATTAAAAGCTCAATATATCTTTGTCATCTTAAATCTAAATATTCATGCTTAATTCTGATATCAATCCTTTAATCAATAGTTCTTTCTTTTCACAGCAAAATACCATTCTGTTTCTGAAATTACAGCTAATGATGTTTAAACAGGTCAGATTCATTCAAAACCCAGACGGATATAATTTCCGAGTTCACGTATAAAAGATTTTGAGGTGCCTTTGAATATCACCATCAATTTGCAGGCTTTCAACTACAGAATAGTGACTAAGGTTCGAAATCCATGTTTCTTTCCTTAGCTTGGTTTGGTATGCATTCTTCACTTTGCCAATGTACAGCTATAGAAGAGTGAACTAAGAGATCTCTTGCTTTTCCTTCAGAGAGGAAATATTTAACTGTGTGTCAGTCACCTGTCCCACAGTTTCAGTAAAGTAAGATTGCACAGCATGTGTTAAATACAATGAAAGCACGGGGGGCTAATACGTACAGACCAATATGGAGGAATGAGTTGTTCTATTGTTTTGAGCCAACAGAGACCAATTTATATGAAACAAATCAATCAAGCTACATTGTGATTTTATTTAAGCCATGTTTTTGTGTTGAGGTGGACAGGTGGGCATTTTCCTAGCCGTCATTCCTTTTGTTTTAACAAAAAAATACCATCTGGTTTAGTCATCTACTGTTTAGTATCTAGTGGTGTAGAAAGTATAATAAATCTACGGTACCCTATATGTGTATCTGTGTATTTTTATATAATGATGGAGTTATGGTTTGTTTCATTAAACAGTAAAATTACATTTTAGAGTGAAATTAGTTGTAAAATACCAAGAAGCTAATGGGTAGGGATCTGTTCTACCTGCAAGATCGCAATCTGCAACACAGTCGTGTTACCCATATTCCGGTTAGGAAAAAGAGTCAAGAAGATGGATTGGGCCTGCTAGATCTGAACCCCACAGAAGTTCTGTACATTTGGTAGGAACAGAAACTGAATGGCAATATACCTGTAGATCAGTAGTCTTATTGCTGAAGAACAGTCAAGTCAAATATGGGTTCTAGTCAAAGTTATTCTAGCAACTACTACAGGGTAGTATTGGCACTAACAGTCTTATCACTGGTCCCTATTTTCCCATGTTTGATTCTTTGATTGAATATTGTACTTATGTTTGAAATATGCAGACATTTTGAAGACAATGCTATAGATGAATAGTTTCTGGTGTTTCCTACTACCGAATGGCTTGTCATAGTTCAAAACGCACTCCAGTGGTCTTACTACAATGGTCTAACTGCAACAGTTTATATATAGTGTTTTTTTTATTTTTATGTTTGCATATTGTAAAAAAGGAAAAAAAGAAAAATACAATACATGTATTTACTGAATTCCATTGGAATTCATTATGCATATTTTGGCTTTCTTTAAAGTTATAAGTAAAACTAAAACATTCACATAAAACATAAAAGCGTCTGTTGTCATTTGAGTTCATGTTACTTTTTAGCCATTATCTTTAATTGTTACCAGAATCCCTCTTAAGATATTTACACAGTTATAATCATTATCACATTGTGCTACCTCATTAGGCACTCCAATCTCTTTGCTATCTCCTATCTAATCCTGTTAAATTTGCCAATGCCCGGAATCATTTAAAGGTCTCACTCCTCTTTGTATTCCCCCTCCTCACACAGAAGCACACACTTCTACTCCTAACTGATTGAATTAATCTATCTGTTTGTTTCTTTTTTACCTTTCACACTAAAAAAACGGTATATCTAAGAGTGCATTGACAAAACAGGCACTCTAAATATTGTGTATCATGGAAAATATGTAATCCTGCTTAATAACAACACATGTGCACACAATTAATCTTAACTAGCAAAAGGATGAAACATAATTCACTAGAATAAAAAAAAACACACACACACACACAAAAGGCTTCATACAGAAATACATTTTCCTTCTTCTTTACCCTACTTAACAGAATTAGAGCAATTTGCTTTTTGCAGCCTCAGACTGTGCCTCGTCTTATCCATCTTAGTCTGTGAGATCTTGGCAATATTATGTCTATGCCATTCTAGAGATGAAAGTAACTGTCAAAGTGCATAGGTCTCAAGCTCCTGTTGCTATTTACTGGATCGAATCTGATAAAGTTACCTAGCAAATTGTATCATGCCGTATCTAATGTGAAAAAACAAAACAAAGAAACAACTGCCCTCAGCCATAAACTCGAATCAACTGCTGGGTATATTTCACATGACAGACTGCTGTATGTAAGGAACTCATCTTGCCCTGGTAACATATTGTTAAAATCATCACATATCATCTGGTTTCAGATAGCTAGCTTTCATGTGACAATCTTTATTATCATCATATACCACCATTGTATACGCTATACCTGCATGAAACACATCCATTCTGCTTCTCTTATTTTTAGTGCCCTTACATTTTTTGGAGGCAATATATACATCTGTGACTAAACATTTTTCCAATAGTGATGGTGCCCCCTTTCTTTTTGCTCAAGATGCATAACTCCAATCACAGTCCATTACCAGACAGGAGAGCCTTCAGCAGCAGGCACTAGCTCTTAAGCAGTTTACTCATCTATAATGCTATAACGCTGAACAATTTTAAACACACATTTCTGAGTTATGCTAAAATAAAGAAAGTCCCATTGACACAGGATTTCAACTCACTACAGCTTCACAGACATTTGCTGAAAACCATGTTTGGACTAGAATGAGGAAAGAAAAAGCCTCTGGCTCTCAAAAATAATGCTCTCCCAGAACGTTGTTTACTCTTGTTTGTTTCCTGTTCAGAGCCATTTATTGTCCCAGTAAATCACCACTTCTGGGGACATCCATGCTCAGAAAACTAGTCAGGCACTAAAAAAAGAATTCATATGAGCATAGCAGAGACATTTTATGCACCACTGGCTTCCTAATAAAACATGAGTTGTCAGTCTGTGTGGTTCTAAGCACTGATTGGCCTTTAGAAGTATATTCATAAATCAGCACATCGCTGGTGACGACCCACAAAGTCCAATTGTTATAAAGACCTACTAGACTTCTTTCATGCTCATTAAAACTGACTACCCTCGATGGGCTTAAATCATAATGCTAAAGCGGTTCTTTCTCATTTTATGTATTGCTTTTCTTTGCTTAAAGGCTTCTAATTATGATTTATAATACAATGTGTGCATGATGTTATATGCAATTCTCTTAATCTGTGTTCAATGCAGTGACCCTTGATTTATTTTCAGAAAGGAAATTTCTTGTGATTAATTTACTAATGGATTCCTAATTGAATAATTAAAGCTGGAAATGAAGAAAACTATGTGCTTTACACTTCATTTACTAAATGTACCTAAACACACATATTTGCGTTGCTACTTGATTATGTTTTCATAAAGCAATCACAAACAATAATGATGAGTGGTTATGAACTCTCAGGACCCTATTTTGAATCAAGTGCAAAGACAAGGGCACATTTTCTGAGAGGAATAAAACCATTTGAATGCTACTATATATAAATAGCAAGTTAGTTGCAGGAAGGCATCAAACTTATTTAACTTCTTAAAATGTGTCTTTGCATTGCATTTGCTTCAGAAAAGGACCCTTGGTTCTCCTGTCGCGAATGGAGTTTTATAAGACCTCAGCCTTTCACTAAAAAATGTTTACTTATAGGCAATTTATATTGCTTTGTGGCTGGCAAAAGGTGTTTCTGATTATTTCTATTGAAGCACATATCACAGCGTTATTTAACTATGAACATTAACAATGCTGAATGAATGAGATTTATAGTTTCTCATAGTTAATTAACCAAGTTATATGCACACGTGTGCATTGTGCACTGTTGTGGCGAAAAGAAAAATCAAACACCACCAACCACAGTGGACCAGATTTCTAACGTTCGACTTTATTTAATCAATCAAAACTGTCTTTAAATGACTCACAGTCTTTGTCAATAGAGCCTATTCAGCTCAATCAATATTAGAATATTGACACTGCTTTGTAAAGCTCATTTCTGATCTCTCTGGATCAATATTAGAATATTGACACAGCTTTATAAAGCTCATTTCTGATCTCTCTGGATCAATATTAGAATATTGACACTGCTTTGTAAAGCTCATTTCTGATCTCTCTGGATCAATATTAGAATATTGACACAGCTTTATAAAGCTCATTTCTGATCTCTCTGGATCAATATTAGAATATTGACACAGCTTTATAAAGCTCATTTCTGATCTCTCTGGATCAATATTAGAATATTGACACTGCTTTGTAAAGCTCATTTCTGATCTCTCTGGATCAATATTAGAATATTGACACTGCTTTATAAAGCTCATTTCTGATCTCTCTGGGATCAAGTTGCAAAGTTGTAGATCTACTTTATTCACAAAGCTCTGCAAGTTATTATTATCTTACTATTCAGGCTTTCAGTTACGACTGTATAGAATTATTAAATTCTGTTTTTTTTACATTAGCTACTCTTCTTATTAATCCTTCTTGCTATTGCTCTTTTTTCAAGGATAAGCTGATGCTGAATAGCTTGGATATTCATGCCTCCAAGTAATAAAGTGGCACATTGCATTAAGAGCATTGGTAACATGCAACTAATTTGTATCTAACCTCTTTAATGGTAGTCTATGAACTGCTTTTAGTTACTTGTTGTGTCGCTTTGGGACATGTACAGTATATAATATCACTGTTAAAAATGCACAGTACACTTAGGATACAACACAAGATGTACATTATAAAAAACGGAACCACTTCACCCCATTTAACTGCTTCCATAACTTGTATATAGCTTCAAATGCAATTGTATTCCTTTATTTCCTTACCTTAATGAAATTTGCCATTTTCTGGATTGATTCTGGGTTCTGTTACACTATCCGTTCAAACACAGAACACATTGGCCAGTCAAGCAGTTTTTTTGGACTTTTGATAAGAGGACAACTACTGACCTCCAGTTCTGCATTTTTGTGGGTAATTGCTGTGGTGAGGGAGCAAAAATGAAGAAAAAGAATCGGGCACTCTAAAATGTATATTTAAACAATAAATAAATAAAAACGAAGAACCCAGAACCACTCAGGAAGGCTTTTTTTTAAAGTAAAATAAAAAAGGCCTCTGAAGCCATATACCAATTAAGAACTTACATAGCCACTAGGGGTATAACTTAAAAGGAAAAAACATAATGAATATTTGTGAGGGTGAAACTACCTTGCGTAACTACAAAAGGAAAACTGGCTTAGGGCAAGAGGTTTTTGAAAATCTCACTAGGGATGAATAAGCTCAAGATCATGCCTCCAATACTCATGAAAGGGATGGGGAAGAGAGTGTTAAAACATAGTCTAGTGTGCACAATGCAGTCTAGTGTGCACAATTTTTAAAAAAATATAACCCAATTATTGGCATGCATCTCTTCAATAACACAAGGCTTGCTTATGGTAATTACATTACTGAGAACATACTTTATGGGAAATCATATTGATGATAAGTGCTTTAAATTAAAAACAACAATTATCTCTCTATAGACCTGGATTGAATTCATTCCACGAAGCATTTCTTAATAAAATGGGGTCTTTTCTGTGAGATTTTACACAATTATCCATTAATATGACATTGTATTGAGTCATCTCCAAGAATAACCCTTCTGCAGTAAGCTGGATGTAAGAATTATGAATGATACTGCAAACTTAATAAAGAAAAAGAGGTCACACAGTATTGGAGCCCTCTAGTAACTTCAGTGTTAGCCCCTTAAGATGCATGCAATAAATGCTGGTTTCTGGAGCGGAGACGAGTGATGGATTGATAGCGCATGAGTGGGTGAAGGATAACTGAAAAACATTGACTATATCACGAATACTCACAGCTCTCTATCTCTAAAGTGCAGTTCTGTTCATCCAAGGGGTATCTCCTCAGATCCATCATACAAGCTGCTGTCGTAGTAATTCTGAAAGGCAATGGCACAATTATTGTTTTTTAAATGTTCTGGTTTAATCTGCTGACACACAACATAAATAAGACAGACTACTGTAAACTCCTTAGCTGTTATGTTACTATACAGAGACAATTAGGCAGAATATAAAGCTATCTACAGAGAGATTGTTTATCATGTTAAGTATGCAGTAAGAGATCTGTAAAGCCATTTAACGTAATGTATTGCCTCTTAGTTCAGTAAGATAAACCATACCAACAAATACTGTCATGAACTCTTCTCTTATTGATTTCCCATATGATCTGTAACTATTGTTTTTAATTCAACTTTAGAATCACTCAATAAATGATGACTTTTTGGGGTTAGCATGGTATGCACTGTATACTGTATATATGTATATATATATATATATATATATATATATATATATATATATATATATAAAATAGAGTATTACTCTTATTGTTATTATTAATTCAAAGTGTCTGTTTTATAAAAATGTGATGAATTCTGTACAAGATTCTTACAGAATTCAGAGTCTTCTTCCTGGCTGATGTGGTAGCAATACTGTTTCTCTGGAAGCAGTACATGCCATTTCAATCAAAAGCGATTATATGACAATCTATGAAACACAAGAACCCATTTCAAAACGGCTCAATACAGTCTGATAAATAAACAGCCTTTACTGGGCCTTTCACAATTTACATTGTGTGGGCATGGAGAGGATTAAAATACAACATCAAATCCATGTCCTAGTTCATGCCTCTATAAATCACCTTGCCAACCAGCAACCTACAGTCCTCCCTTCAGAATCCCATCACCATATTATTATAAATAATATATATATATATATATATATATATATATATATATATATATATATATATATATTCTGTTGGTTTTGTGCAAGCCAAAGCACTTCTTTTATAAGGTATATACCTGCCAGATATACAAATTTAAACCATAAGACATCAGAAATGTTATGGTACTTGATTCAACTATAAATTGATAGTTTCAACACATACACAATTTAAAAGTTAATTGAGTTAAAAAGGCACAAACTGTATCGCACTGGTTTTGTGAAACCCAAAGCACTGATTAAGGCAACAAATCTCCAAACGAGTTCTCTGTCGTTTACTGTAGGTCAATGGAAAAAAAACCCACAATACTGTGTCTTTAAACAACAATACATTTCTGACGATCAAAACTGACACCATGAAACCTGATTTACCTGTAAATAACGTTGAGCTATAACCATGCTATATTTAAATACTTTCAAGGGAATGAAAGTGGAAATATCTATGCTCCATGAAGTACTTATAACTGTGCCTTTAGAGACATGTATAGCTCTCAAGGCCTGCATACTTTTTTTTATTTAAAAAACCTAAAAAATGCATTCTAACCTTGTCTGAGAGTGAGATTTAATTGGATAAATAGGACAGATATTCAATAAGACTTGTTTAAGAAATCCTACTGTTCCACATATTGTTCTTGTGGTAACGCTCTCGAGCTCCCCACATGCAACATTCAGTTGTATTTAATAATGTAGATTATAAGAACGTATTCCACTTCAAAGTGAGTTCATGTGAGGCCCAGTCCAGACCCCAAGGGGACACTGCACCTTTATTCTAAATGACAATCTGGTGAGCTACTGATGCTTAAAATACCAGAACCGGGCCCCAGACTTAATAAAGTTTTAACAAATGCTACAGGCATGACAAACAAATGCGGTGGCCTTTGTGTTTACTGCAGTAGGAGAAAAAATAACTTTGTTTTTCTCCAAATGCAGATGACACAGAATTTTTCAAATAGGTATATCCATTTAATATTGAGTTCAGACATCATTTCTGATTTCCACAAGATGCAACGTATTATCGATGTATTATAAAAGCACTTCCCCTTTAAGTCTGGCCCATCATGATAGAAAAGTACCAACCCATTTAGCATAATGACATCCCAATCAATGTAAAAACTGTTAATCAAGAATGCAGATCAACTGAGGACTTACGACAAAAAAAAAAAAAATCTGCTTGCATCCACACCTAACCTTAGTGGACTAGAAAACACATTTGAAATCATCAATAGTTATGAAAGTTTAGAAGATGTTTTTATATTATTGTCATCGTCACCATAATATAGCAGGCTTTGTTTCTGCTTAAGTAATGTTCATGTGAAGTCTTAGGACATTTTATAAATAGAAATGATCTTCTGGTAATTCAGCTAAATGTTAAAAAGGCCTGCTGTCTTTGAATCACCTCATTCACTATGACATAACAATCGGCATAATTATTATCAATCACCAGAGCAGCTGTCACACCCGAGCTGTTAGGTCTTCGACTGCAGCACCCACGCGGTACAGCAGGTACAGTTGATTAAGAAGAATATATAAGTCATGCGATAACTAATCACCCTCCTCCAAGTACTATTATAATGATGAGAATGCACTGTAGGTGGTTCAATCTACTTTCCTTAGCTGTTTCCTTGCAGAAATTGATAGCTTTGAGAATGAAATCTGAAGATGCCTTAGGCCAACAATAACCTTATAAAGGAGGAAAACATCAGGAATGGCTGAGGCTTCCACCTGGAAGAAATCTGAATTGGTGACCACGCATCTCCCTGAGCGAGCGACTTGCACTAGAGCTTGTATCCCAGTGTCTCACAAGCAGGGGTCAGAACCAGTAACAGCTGTCGGGAGCTCGAGCACGGTCGGAAGAGACAACAAAAGCCCTGGAGGAGAAGCAGAATGGATACTGCAGAGAGTTTATGATATGAAGAGTTGAAATAGGATTGCAATTTAAAATGGAACTCATGCAACATTGACCGAATAGCAAGTGAACTATGTCCAAGTGTTTTTCTTACTGGATTTTGTACACTGTTGTTGACCTTGCTTTTTACTTTGTAGTATCGGCAGAAACAGCAACACGCTGACCTGTTTGTGTCTACCAGAAGGTACATGCTTTCTTAATGCAATAGGGCTTTTTTTTGTTTGTTGTTGTTGCACAGTACTTTTTTTTCTAACCAGGAAGCTGGACTATCCCAAGTCAAAATTGACTCCGAAATCATTCATTTAAGTTCACATATTGTTTTTAAAACTGGATCTGGTTGCTGTTAATGTGTGAAAAGCACATATAAATCTTTGAGCTGTTCTATGTTCAACTATTGTTTCAGCGCTGGTTTGCTTCCTTTTTAGTTGCCCAATTATGAATTACTTTCTGTTCAACCTTGATGTCAAAAAAAGGATTTTATAGTGAAAATAATGGCATACATAATCCAGCAGCCTAGTCTTCTAAACATTAAAACCTCTTTGATGTTTACGACATTGCAAGTCTATGGAAATGTAAATAGACTGAACCAAATTAACCTTTTCTTTGCATTATTTAATCATTTTGTGGAATATTAAACAGTGGTTATTATTATGGTCTAAGACAATAAAGTGCTATTTAAATTCCAAAAAAAGGGGAAAAGCTTTATATGTATTTAATATGCGCATGAATAAATACAGAAAATTACATCAAGAACTTTATCCCGCTGTTAAGTCTTCTATGTAAGAGGATATGGAAACATTTTAAACAAACGAGTGCAATGAATGACATAAGGAACAACTCATGTTAAAAGCTTACATTTCAAAGCAAAAGATCATTTTCCTCAAGGATAAAATACACTACTTCTAAAAAGCTTTATATTTTAGTTAGGTGTTTCTGATTATTTAGATTTATATTGAAATCTAGAATATTAATTTTGTGCTTAACTGGTAATCTGCATGATACCTGAAGCTAAAAGTAATATTCACATGCAACATACGGAGACCAAGTAAAAAGAAAGAACAACTTTCTGATCCCTGGGGATAAAAACATAACTAGACTAAAAACATGCAAAATAGAGTAAATAGTCAGGACTATGAGTTGCATTTCTATAACAGGTTGCTAATGGGTTGGTTTTCTAAACAGGCAGGCATATACGACCACCTACAGCGATAACTACTGCCACAACGTCATTTGTTGACTACACAGCCGGAAAAGATGGAAAGTTGGCAATGTGCATGGAACTCACTATGTAATTAATCTCATATGCTTTTAAAATTATAAACCTCAAGCGGTGCCACCTTTGACACTCTTGAAAGTTTAATTTAATGATGAAACACTATTGTACTGTTGCCAACAGACTACAGAAGGAGCCTAATATACAAGGGTTACCTTGTTCAATACATACTGTGAGACCCAGAATCGGCATTACCTTGTAACTTGCTGCTCAAATTATTTACAGTGCTCAAGACCTTGCCCTAAATAGCCTATGTATTATTATTATTATTATTATTATTATTATTATTATTATTATTATTATTATTATTATTAAAGATAAGTTGTAAATATCATTGTGTTTTTGTGTGGCATTGTGACCATTCTTATCTGCAGGTCTTTAAAAACGTATTTGCCCAGTTGAAGACTGTTGTTTATTATCACAACCCAGTCGGACTGATCAAACCCTATCCAACAGATGGCCTCACTGTTGTAATCCTGTACTTTTCTACGTCACCTTAAATCTTGAAGCTTGCTCAGCGGCCACAGTATGTGAAAAGAATATAGATTATGAACATTAATGATGCAGTCATCCATTAAGCTGTATCTTACACTTGCAAACATTACATTTTCTGACCAAAATGATGCATGAACATAAAATAATGCCAGTGCCAATGCCAGTGCCATCAATACTCCAAATAAACGCATAAGGTCTTGCTGTGTCTGACAGGAGTGCCTGTATAGAATTAGGATCTACAAACGTCCTGTGAAAAGGTCTGCCACACAGGCCGGTGTTTCCTACTGCTGCATCCCCTCCAGTAGATACTACTGGCAGAAGAGAACCCAATTCCGTAGAAACTTACATGGAATGAAGTTCACCCTTATATTACTGCCCTTACAGAAACGTTTTTAAAATTCCTTGAAAATATTTCAAAGTTACCAAGCCGCAATGCAACTGAAATGTTTGATTTAGGGGTTTCGGATTGTGCTCATAACAATCTGGATTAAAAGAGCTTGGAGAGTTTTGCATTTTAAACACACTGGTGTCACCTTATATTACAGGGAATTTAAGAGCTGTGTAATTACATTGTAATAACTGGGGAACTGCCAATGGTTTTTGCTCTTTCATGGTAACATATGTGTAATTCTTACTTCATGTAATCCCACACATGTTCCACCAGTATTTACTATTTCATTGCAGGAAATGTTGGTTATTATTACCCAGTTATTACCATATCCTGGCTTACAATGTATATGTTTCTTGAACCCAGATTGTCAGCATAGTTTTCATATTTTTATATTAGAGTGGTCTTCTATCTAATACTAGGTAGCTGAATTTGAGCTGAAACAAGAGTAATAGAATATATGAATATCAGCAAGACAATTAAAAAAAAAGTCCTCACTTAAGACATTCACCAGTAATTTATTTAGCTTCTACAATGAACATGTACACATTTAAATGACTTGCATGTTTACACAAAGTATCTTCAAAGCGAGCAGTCGGAAAGTAATAACAGAGAACTGACTAGAGGACTGATAAGGGAAAGAAAACAATTATCCTAACCTTGACAGTGCTGCAGAAGCTAATGCCCCCAAGTGCTTGAACTTAATGTGTCCACAGCATCAAAAGCTACATAATAGCGTATGCACAGAACTCAATCACAACCTTGCCAGGCAATTACATGATTCAACATCTTAAGTGTGATTCGTTAAACAAACACATTGTGGCACCAGCTCCTTTTGTTCTAAATGGAAACAGGCACAGAAACTAATTTACGAAGCAGGCAATTTTAACCTAGAATTTAATAAGTAATGAAGTTCCTACAAGAATGCAGTTAACAAAGTCCAGAGGCGGTGTAAATTGGAAATAGTAAGAGATCAGTTAAACGCACATAGGCTTGTGTGTTAGGCATGCATTAGTCTTCTCATTGTTCCCTTTTTTATTTCCAGGAGTTTTTCTTAACTGTTTTCACCAGGAAAGTGCTGTTGTGTCACTGGGAAAGTAAAAGCTATTCAAGTTATTAAGAGAAACCGCCTAGGCCTGTGCAACTTGGGCCTTGCAGCAAAGTCATGGGGTCTATTTTAATTATCCAAGCAGCGGCAGATCTAAATACTGCCAACCTTTATATGTATATCAAACCTACTCCTGTTTCCCTCTAGGGATGACCCTCATAAAATTCACTGAAGATGACAAAATACAGTGGAAGGAGCCCTGCAAATGAGCAGGCTTACACATTTTAGAACATGTGCAATCCACTACTACAAAATCAGATTTTAGGCACAGTATGGGTATTTCTTATTCTGTCATGAAGATTAATCTATGCATGCTTACAACTATAAACAATCTACCCATCAAAACAGTAGGGGTCCATTGGCTGAAAATGAATCCCAGCAAAGAAGAATTATTACGTAATCTTGACAATGGCATGTATAGTACTTTATATATTTATAAAATGCACATTACCTGGCTTCATATATACAAAGGTGACTCAACAGGCAGGGCCCTAAACCCAGATCACAAGTCAAAATGGACAAACATCTATGCTTTGCTTGCCTGTACTGTGGGGAACGTCTGCTTTAGTTCATCCTTGTTTTACAGTGCTGCTCAGCAGTTCACATACATCTATGTAGCTACTGAGTATTCAAGTATTAAACACTCTAGTACACAGACAGGTTAGGTGTTATTTGTTCAGATCTCAGATCACCCATACTTATCTAGTTAAAAATATGCCGGGGGAACTGAATTCATCAGACCAGGATAGATGGAATTTCACCAGGGCAGAATTCTAAAAGGTCCCCAGTGTTGGGAGTTCATGTTCCACTCCTTGACACACATTTCAATCTCAGTATAACTGAAGTTTTTCTATTTCTTATTTATTTCTTAGCAGATGCCCTTATCCAGGGTGACTTACAATTTTTACAAGTTATCACATTATTTTTACATACAATTACCCATTTATACAATTGGGTTTTTACTGGAGCAATCTAGGTAAAGTACCTTGCTCAAGGGTACAGCACCAGTGTCCCCCACCTGGGATTGAACCCATAACCCTCCGGTCAAGAGTCCAGAGCCCTAACCACTACTCCACACTGCTGCCTATCTGGGTAGATACTGTATAATTTAATTTTAAAATATCATACTTATTTGGCTCTTCCAAGGTTATTGAACTACTAAACTGTTATTTATATTTATGTATTTGTTTATTTCATCGTTACACTTAAAATAATATTAAACTCACGGCAGATTTCTTAAAAATGCACTAAAAAAAATATGTTTATCAGGCTCTGTTAAGTTACTTTGAAACTACAAACCCCCCATCTCAGGGCAATCTGTAATAGCAGGATTCAATTATAGTGTGCCCTGCTCACTCTAGACAGTTAAGTGTATAGATTATGCAGAATATAAAACAAACTACTGGCAGAGCATCAAGCAATATATTCACTTTCAGCAGAGAGGAAGGATAATGGAGTTTAGAAAGCATTAACAATTGGGATCGTTTCACAAATAACACCATTTTCAAAGATGCATTTAAACATGATTTTGTTTTTATTAAAAGTTGCTACCTGTTAGAACCTGGATACTCTGCACGTTTTAAGACTGTGCTGAAATCACAATAGCATGTTCCCTATTTTGATTATGGGCCCACTATCCTAACAGCAACGTTTAACGTACCAAAAAAACAAAACAAACATCTGCGATGAAGATCTTTTCTTTAGGTGTTTGTCATTTAATGCAGTGTGATTGATACAAAGTTGCACACACATATTTTTTTTTTATTTGTTTTTGGTACTTTTTAACAGCTGCTGTAAAGTGTGCAGCGCCATAGTTAAAAATGAATCCTACGGCTAACAGATACATTGTTGGTAAATCAAGTGTAATTACATATTAATTAATGTATGATTTCCTATTGAATTTCTCCTGAAATAAAACAAATCAATTCCACCCTTACTGTACTTATATGAAACCAAACCCTAATATTAATCCACTATGAACAGGCACTAAAAAAAAAAAAAAAAGAAACATTTACCTTAACCCATAGAGGACTGTCCCGTCAGGATGCAGGCGTATCATTCGATTTTTAACTGTGACCCCGTGTACAAATGACTTCTTGTCATTCAGGAAGTAGGTATCAGGGACCCAGAGTTGATCAGCGACTCGGTTATCCAAAGTTAGATTGAGAGGAATCTCAGAATATGACAGTCGTTTATCTCTCCACGCTTGTTGGAAATACATTGTCAGTGTATAGTCCTGAAATAAAAAGAGAACGGGTCAGCAAAGAGTAGTAGTACTGCATGGCATCATTTCTGTTGCTCATACTTAAGGCAAATCTAGTTTTGATTGCAGTGAATTAAAAAATCCTTCAAATCACTTAAGGTCACAGAGTCCTTGAAAGTACTTGCTATGTAACCAATCACTTGGGATGCTACCTTCTCCAGCTATCTCTTCCCGTGTATTTTAGACAACTCAGCAATCAGGCTGAGTGTATAAAGAACAGGAATCCCGTTATATATTTATTCAAACCCCAGTTATAAATAGCTTTCAAGGACTCCAAACTAAGTGATTGCATGGAAGAAAATGGACCCCTACCAAACAGATGCGCTGAGAATATTAATAAGGACATTATAAATTGGTGGTGTAAAAGCAGGTAGTTTCAAAAATGCTTTATAATTCACTGGCATGATGCGGCATTGCTAATCAGTCAATGTGGTATTTCTGCTGGATGGAAACTGATACGCTGTGATAATAATAACAGAATTTGTTGAGGTAAATGTTGAGAAATGTGGTGATCTGCTGACCGAGGACACGTGAAGTGTGAATACAAATATAAAAACAGAATGATGTTCTAAAACAATGAAATCACTGTGATACAGAACATGGGATTCAGCAAAGATAAAGGAACACCTTTCTTGTAAACACTGCAGGGTGCTCTGTGACACTTTAACCAGGTGGGGTCCCCGCCATGCAATCTGTATGCAGAGGGTTGCCAAGATGTTTCAAATACCCAGAATTTAAAGGGCTGTGGAAATTATTGTTATCTTAATACGTTTTAAAGTATCCAAAATACAAGCTGTCATGCAAACAAGATGCACTTTAACATGTAACACAGTGCTGAGTTCAATAGCTCTGTAAGCAACATGGATGATAGCGTTTTTAATCAATGCAGTAGGTATTTATTAGGATCATATAGTTCACTGTCCTGAACACCACTACCACAGAAACCTCCTCAAAATTGTAAATGTACTGCAGTCTTTAGTTGCTGTCATTAATTAAACAATGATACCTGACACAAAGTAAATGACCTTGGTGATAGTAGATCACTGCAGACAGCATTCCCTTCCTTGTGTATAATTCATTTTATTAAATGTGAGAATTGTCTTGTTCTGGTAGCTTGAATCTGAGCTATAGCTAAGCAGGTATCAGCCAGTCAGGAATACATTACTTTAAGTCTGATTGGCTAAGATAGTATAGGTTACTATAATAAAGATGGTTGAATCATAAAACGTTGGTTACGATCTCTTGAAGTCTAACTATGTCAACTGTATACACTTTGCCGATGGTGGATTTCTCTTTGACATTTTGATAGAGTAAAATAGCTGTTCCTTCTCAGGAGAAACAAAAACGTACTATAATTCATTAGTCATAATAAAGTCATTTAAACTCATGGCATATTTTTTATATGACCGATACCCTTCAAATGCATGATGAAAAATGATGAAACCAGTTGAGTCTCCTTTTAGTCTGTTATTGTATCTGCATTTTCCATGCAGACCATGAGAGACAGAGGATCATGATCAGCAATGAAACACTGTCCATCTCCAATGTCCATTCTCAGTAAGTATTAGGCATGCATGCCTTTGGACGAACATCTCTCTACATAGGCATATATGGTTAACACTGAGGGATTGAAATGAGCTTGTTGAGAATATATACTTCTGCTGTCATTTCAAACTGTAGCTGAGTGCACATATCAATTATTTCACTAGTTCAGAATTTATTCCAAATGCTTTTTTTATTTAGACCCATTGATATGATACTATGCCACTGATGTGGGTCCTGTAGCCCTCAAGTGCTCAGTTGTAAGGGCTATTGCTGGATGTATCTATGCTATGTATGCTTTATATTATATTTTGAATTCAAACAGAAAAATGATAGTACAGTTATGTAAGCAGTAATATTAACGTTGTATGACAAAAGCCAAAACAATATGTGTTGCGTCATATTATATAGTTTAGTAACCTGGGAAACCTATGAAATTTATTAGTCGGTCAGGCTTTGCATAAAGTACTACAGTATATTAGATTACTTATTAGGTGTAAAAACAAGCTAGATCTCCTTGTTACTATTTTGTAAGAGTAAGCCTCTTTCCCCTGTATGTTTGCACATCTAGTATAAGTGACTCAAACTTTTTATAAATCCTGTAAGTGGATTTTAACAAGGCTTTTCAAATTATTATTTTGCTCTGGATTTCCCTTTTGTTAAACTCTTTGGTGGTTGCCAGTTTTATCAGGATTGGAATGGTTGTACTCTTCTTCCATAATAAATTGCCAAGTTAATGGTGGACACATAATAGATATAAAAAGCCTCAAGGGTGTTCATTTGGCTAAGGGTCACCGTACTCATTTTAGAACCAAATACCCATTCTAGTAATCTTCCCTATCACGCCAACCAACCATAGACAAAAGTCATGTTGACATTAACTAAAAGACAGACTGTTGATAATCTAATGTATGGCAATTGCACCTTCTGGGATTAAGACCAACTGCCACCATTTTCTTTGAATATCTTTAACACAAACAAAAATATTCTTCACCGTTTGTTTCTGTCCAGTATTACAAGACCTAGTTCCTTTGGGAAATACAATGTGGGAGGATGGGGCTCAAAACAGAAATGGGATAAATGAATAATAAAAACAATAGAAACACCTCCAATATGTGTATAAAAAATGCATCTCAGTCACTTAGAGAGTTGTGATTCCTGGAGAACCAACATCGCTGCAGATTTTTACTCTCTATTATCTTCTGCACCTAAAAGAGGCAACAGTCACTGAAGAATGATCATGCGTCCTTTCAAAACCATTTGAACACTTAATAGGAGGTTTTGCAGAGAGTTAAACGGATGCCATCCAGTTCCAAGAAGTATTATATACGGTCTGAAATCACATTTAACTTGAAGAATGTCTTTTAAAGATCTATTTCCCTTTTAGATAATCATTAACTGGACATGGACAATCAAACCTGTGCCAAGAAGCATACTACTTAAGGCTGACACAAATGGAAATTCTTCTTTAAAAATTCAGATCACCTTTCCGAATCAAAGAAGATATGTCTGTAAGTGGTGTTTCCTGTGGTCCGAATAAGCAAAATACATGTTTGCATGAATAGTGGATTCCTAGGTCAATGGTAACAACTTTGGTTTCTGCGTTCAAACAGGCCCTTGTGTTTGTGGGCTTTTATTTGTCTACAATATGGGAAACAATGAAATAAAATATATGTATTTATTGCATTAAGTACTCTGTGAAGAAGAGAAATTAAGTCTACTTTAATCAGGGAATTATTTTTCAAGACAATTTTAGGGTGACTTAAGGCTGAGGGAGCATGAAGTCCCCTTTGTGGCTTGGAACTTGGTTTCAGGAGACTAGGTTTCAGGCCACTGCATGGCACACCAGGGCAGACTTGGGGTTTGTTACAACAAAGTTGCCTTAAACTAAATCTCCCAGTCTCCTGGAACCATGTTTATAGCCACTGTTCTTGAAAAGGTGGCTTTGTGTTCCCTCAACTTAAGGGAGACTGATCACCATATTGGAATGTTTCTCAAATGTAGCTGGGCACATCACACAACAGCCTCCCTGTACTCACAAGACTTAAGTATGAACCAGCCTTAACCATCCCCATACCAACCAAAACCATTTATAAATATAGCAAAACATTTTCAAGTGTTGAAAAATTTAGCATTGAATACCAGATGTCATTTAGAATCTATCATTACATCATCGCCTCTAAATTTAGGCAGGTGCTGTCAGGAAAGCAAAACTTTTTTTCATACATTATTTATTCTTGCTTTATTAGCAGAATATTCCGTGAAGGTACATAAAGTGCTACATTTAGTTCACTTCTGAGAATGGCTGTAAACAACCCTTATGGGATATTTTGGCTAAGCATATGGTTACTTATCTTTCTTAACAGCTTATTTTCCTTTCTAGATTTTACATGTGGAATGAACCTTGCAGCCCAACAAGTAAAGATTGATCTGGCATTTTCAATTGAGAATGCCAACCGTCACATCAACTGGTAGTCTGCACAGCTGATTGAAATCCATTCGCACAATCTCACAACCAAGTCAGGTTATTTCAATGTGAGAGAATGGCAGAGGAAAATAAAATGGGAATGAGTAACAAACAATTGAAACATGTTGCATTCTCTTTCTCTGCTCTATCACCCTTCCTTGTGTGGATTACCGAGCATGCTGTGAATGACAATGCATGTACTTCCAAACTGGCTACCATGTGAACTATACACCTCAAAATAAATATTGAACAACCAGTCACCTGTGATCAGGTTCAGCTTGCCAGCCACTTCAAACACTTCTCTGGATGTGTTGGAAATAAAAACCTCAACAAAAAGCTCAAATGGTCATTGTACAGGTCCTTAAAGCTTTTTGATACAGGTTATGAAAGGAAAACTCTCATTTGTGCTAGAGGGGGTGTTATCATCAAACAGTCCGTTCACGTTGCTTCTCAGCTGGCTACAGCTTAGCATCACAGCAGGTGGTAGACTCTGTGCAGTGGTCAAATACAGACTACAGTTGTTTGCCACACTACTAAAAAAAATGGAAGACATCTTATAATAAGGAATATCAATGTGCCCCAAACCCCAATAGGCAATATAAGACATTTTTTGTGGGATTGATAAAATGGCTTTTGTGGTGCACAGCAATGACGTTCACAGCTTTTGAAAATACAATAAACCTTTCTTGGCAGTTCTTGCCAATCTTCTCGTCCAAGAAATGAAATGTAGTGTAATAATAATAATAATAATAATAATAATAATAATAATAATAATAATAATAATAATAATAAATACATAAGTTAACCCAAATCTATGAGAAAAGAAATACAGTACATTGTCAAGATCTTAAATGTGAAATTGAATGACAGTAGTAAAAAAAATTCTTAGATAAGTACATATGATGGCTGTCCTGATAGTGACAGGCTTGTTAAAACTGGCAAGAACTCTCATTTGCATTGCAGTTTACTGCTGTGGGAGTTCAGTACGTTTCATATGAGAAAACTTCCAAGAGAATATCTGATGCGTTCTCTGACTTCGAGGACTAAGAACCTACTTCTACACACAAAAGATATTCAATCAAGTGGAAAAAATAAACTCTAATTAAAAAACAGTGAAATTGTGGTTTTATTTCTTCAATGTTTTTAAATCTTATCATATACCGCCCTGCTTATGAAAATAACCACTTTTTTTTTTTTTTTGCAAAACTGAGAATATTTGTTCAAACAAACCAGTAAATAAATTGGATTTTGAAGAGTCTACAGTACTGGCACTGAACTCTGGCCCTCGAGATCAATTCCAGGCTTGGTCTTTATTCCAACCTGGAATAAATTAGTTAATTGCCTCTTAGCAGCTTCAATTAACTACATTAGAACCTGCTTGCAGTAAAATCCTGGATTGGATTAGATCTCGAGGGCCAGAGTTGAGCACTACTGGTCTACAGTATGCTTTTTTAATGGAAAGGTGCATTATAGACCTGTCTACACCACACAAGATAGCAATCTTTGCTGCTTTCAGCCTGCCATTACTAATATCTATGCAGATTCCAATATAAGACATATATATGTTACCAACAGAAATATTATTCAGCCTCACTAGAAAAAAAAAAACATTGCATATAAATATTGTATTTATTGTAAACACATTTAATCTAATTATTGTGTTAATATAATTATATAATCTAATAAAATAACAACAACAACATATTTTACCTTTCTTTTTGTAATTTAGCAAGAAGGTTAAAAAATACAACCCTAGTTTTTTAATCAAACCAAAAAGTAGCATCTATATTTTTAAAAAGTATAACCTCACGTGAGACCCCTCTCGTTTTAAAATGGTCCTGCTCAGTATAATTTATTGGAGAAGCATTTATTTATATGACAGCTCCCCAAGTCCCCAGCTTCACAAACCCACACAAACATTAGGGAAGGCTGACTTGGGAAATATAATGATTTCAAATTTAGTGTGGGGGCACACAGGGTCGGGTGTATTTTCTGTCTGCTTCACAAGATGGGAATCTTGCACTTAGAATTCAACACTTAACATATAGAAATGTAACATGATGATTGTGACTGTCACTGATAAAACATGCTACTAATGAATTGGATGAGAGTGATTTATAGCTCAATCAGTGGTACTTTTTTTTATTTATTTATTTATTTATTTTTTTTATAAATTTAGTCGTTGCCAATTAGTTTTTATTATTTTCTCCCCAATTTGAAATGCCCAATTATTTTTAGGCTCAGCTCACCGCTACCACCCCTGCGCTGACTCAGGAGGGGTGAAGATGAACACACGCTGTCCTCCGAAGCATGTGCCGTCAGCCGCCCGCTTCTTTACACTCTGCAGACTCACCGTGCAGCCGCCTCAGAGCTTCAGCGTCGGAGGACAACGCAGCTCTGGGCATCTTACAGGCAAGCCCGCAGGCGCCCGGCCAGACTACAGGGGTCGCTGGTGCACGGTGAGCCGAGGACACCCTGGCCGACCTAGCCCTCCCTCCCCCCGGGCGACGCTCGGCCAATTGAGCGCCGCCCCCTGGGAGCGCCCGTCCACGGTCGGCTGTGGAATAGCCTGGATTCGAACTCGCGACATCCAGGCTATAGAGCGCATCCTACACTCTAGCGAGTGCTTTTAATGGATGCGCCACTCGGGAGCCCTATCAGTGGTGCTTTTAACACTTTATTCATCTTGACCATGTTATATTGCTTACTGTTAATACACAGTACACTTACAATGGTACAGACATGCATGGTATGTACCTCTTATATTAGATAGCATGATACAGTATACACAGTGATTGAAACACTTAACAAATATGGCCTACATAGAGTCTGTAATGTGTTTGACCATTTCTTAATGATTATCTCTTTTAATTCCTGCAGAAAAGACGGGCGGAATTATGCAGTAATATTACTGAAATTTCCAATGGACACTTTTTTTTTTTTTTTTAACGACAATTGATTGTCTTATAATCAGGGAAACCTTGATCAGAATTCATTAAAATTCATCCATTTATATTAAAATCACACCTTCTCAATGTTGGAACTCTGAGTGCAATTAAGCCCCAGACAATGCTGGTTAAGAATGCATATCACATTCTTCATTATAAAATCACAGATCTAAAAGTGATTAGCTGTACTTTAGACAATTCTGTAAACCATTTACATTAATTAAATGGAGAGCCGTGTTCCATAAAGCACAAGCATTCAAGTGAAACTTCATAAATTGTATTGTATAAGTGGCTACTTGATTTGAGGGAGAAAGTAGCTTTATTTCATTTTAAGAAATCTTCTTTCAGCAATAAGCCAATGACTGTCTGTAAAACTAGTCTTCTTAAAACGTAGTAACCCAGACCACAATGCCAGTAAATAGTGACTACTATGGCAATTCAGTAAGTGGCATGGTATTTAAATACAGCCATTATAAGTTGAATACATTTTTAACTTCACTTTTCAGCTATAAACCACTTGGGAACGTCTACATTCAGAAGAAAAATAAATAAAACAAAAACAAAAAATCAACCGTACCCTCCTATGACTTTACGCAGTTTTGCAAACTACTTAATGATTGATCACTGGTTTCCAGTTCATATTTAGTTAATAACTCTGGTGGATTTCTTATCTGGGATAATAAATACCAGTTTATGTTCAATATGAGCCTGGCATTACAAAATGTATATTCAATTATTTACGTATCTACAGAATCCCTACAATGAAATATTTCCACATGGGATGTAACTATCCATTGAACAGACTGAGCAGATTGTGCTATAAAGCTATAATGGGGCACCATATGGAGTTTCAGTGAAATGCAAACGGATGCTGCTAACTGAGGAACTGGAAAATAAAAGCAATGAAAGTCAGTAGCAGCTGCAAGTAAATAACTTAGTGAACCAAGTTAATGTGTGGCAAAGTTCATTAATCAGTATACATTATACTTTATCACAATGGTAATAAATTGCCAATCCCATAATCTACATGAATGACATTTATAGCAAGATGCTGATTAATTATGGGTTGCATAACACAGAGGGATGTTGCTGTGTATCAATACTTAATAGTAATTCATTTCTGAGAAGGCTTTCACAGTTTTAATATTGTTAAAGAATGAACTGCTGGGCTCAAAGTGCCATTAGTGCTGCTAGCCTCTGCACTCCTGTGCTATTAGTTTTGGTTCTAGCACAGAATTAAAATCTCATGATCTGAATATACAGTTCTCAAGTTGGCTATGGGGCCAGGATCCATTGCAATGGTTGTTTCTATTCAGAATGGGTGGAAGTAAGTTGGTTACAAGTGGTTTTGATTGGTTGGAGTTATCCTTGTGATGTAATGTGCAATGTGCAGTGGATAATTCTGCCGAGACCCGCCCACCAGCTGGTCAGGGATCTGCAGCCGTCGAATCCCTGGCTGCCTTTCCCTGTCAACACACTCAGCCGATAAGCAAGTCTCTGCTGAGCATCTGACTTATTACAACAAAAACCACAAAAGAAAAATAAACAAAACATCAAACACATTATATACACATGTGCAGTGCTCCAGCCCTGCCACATTCTGTAATTACAGCAGCCTAAAAACAGTGAAAATGAAGTAGAGGCTCACAGTAATACTCCTGCTAAATGATTACACTTCATTGTTACTTGCCATATATTTGTAGCCCACAAGTACAAATCCATGTCTTATCCTGTGTACATGTTGAATCCACAGAGTATGTGTTCAATGCCTTTGTAATACTTTATAAATCCTGGTAACACTCATAATGATCAAATGAAAATTGAAGAGGTCAGCACTCCTTAAAAAAGAGTATCTGTATTCATTGAGAACTTTATTGAAACTGAGTTGAGCGTGTTTGTCACAACCTTTTTGATACTGAACACTCATAATGATTTCAATTCCGATGCACACATGCTTTTGACTTTCTTTCCAATCATTGCATCTAAAGTAAATCGTGACATGATATAATCAAGGAAGTGAAGTCACACAAAGATAGGAAAAGCTAACAAGTTAAAATGTTTAGAACTCCTTGTGACTGTATAATATTACTTTTAGTATTGTGCTTTCAATAACTTGAGACATTGAATGTAATATTAAGCGTGTATATGATTGTGAGATTACATGTTCATAGACAAACAAGGTAATGCACTTTGGCATTTTCTTTTATATGTGCTGGTAGCACAATTATGTTGAAAGTTGAAAATAAAAATATCCTATCTACTCCCAAACTTTTACAGTTAACACCCCAAACCAAAAAGAATGGTTTTGTATATCCAATTATTAAATGCCTAGGGATTTTTTTTGTGTTTTAGCATAACTGCTGATGCAACTCAATGCCCAAGAGTTGGGAACATTTTCCTCTTCAGTTGTTTTGTTTCATCTAAAGAAAAAGCTCAGCATTTTCACGGCTACTGTATAATACCATTTAAATGGTGACATCGCTGATCCTTAAGCTGCTCCCCATAGAAACATTACAACTCTTCTGATATAGCCTTTTGTTTTGTAACCAATGACATGGAATATTGCAGATCCCTTACCTGTAGCAATGTATCACTGAACACAGTAAGGTAGGGATTTCCTTCATCCATTAGTAAGTTAGAGGACACTGAAAGTAGTTTGTCTCGCCTGAAGATTGATATATTCATATTTCTAACCACCTCAAGAAGTCAAATTCAATTTGCAGAAAAATGTTTATAACATGCTGTATAAAACATTTGTCTACCCATATAAAAAATATATTAATACAAAATGTTACCAATAATGTTTTAATGATCTATAACAAAGCATCCTAATAGCAACCTAGTCTTCTACGTAATAGTAGAAAACATAGCATACTCACTACATTGTTATCATCCAAAATTATACTTATCTCCTGCATTCTGGCTGTGAAACCAGTCCTTGATCCTTGGTAAATGCCAGTAGAGTGTTTAGAGACCCACACTTTTATAACTAAATTAACACAATGTATGACAAGGCCTGAACAGTAAGTTATTCTTCCCATCTTTTCTGAAGGTTTGTGTTTAATCACTTAACATTACAGAGAATAAGTAGTTTATTGTGTTGTAACAATACATTGTTACAACACAATAAACAGATTTGGTTGTGTTTTCACCGTGAAGCTTTGACTCAGGAACCACTATCACCCAAACAACCCCTATGTCTCTGCATTCTATTGTTCTAGGCCTTTACCAAGTGAATGCCACTGAATACATGAATGTCAATGTTATTTAAGTTCTTAAAACCCCAAATGGTGGTTTCATATTTATAAACCTTTTTGTTTGACTTCTACTTGTAAATTCCACTTGTGTTTGGTAATTTTGTAGCAATTTGGCTTGACACATCACGATGTAAGTTTTGAGTCCACCCATTTGTCTCCTGTTCAACATGAGTTGCAATATTGTTGTTAGCATTCAGGCAGCTAGCACTACTTACATTTAGCCTGCAGTGGAATTCCTAAAAATTAAATGTGTGCCTATGCATACAGGTCAATTCTTCACAAAGATTCAAGGAATACATGATTGTATGGAAAGATGTAAATTCACTACTGTTTGGCAATTATTAATCAAAGTGTTGTTGCTGGTGTCTTGAAGGAAATTACACAGAAATAAACATTATATTCATTTGTTTTTTGTCAATTGATGAAAACAACAAACAAGCATTTGTTGTTGATATAAACATGTATTATACAACAGTGGAAATCACTGTCCCACTTCCAAGTTGGTATACCCTACGATATACCGACTTAGTAAAGAATAGGTGTATCCTGCAATAAACTGAACATTAAAATGATGTGACTTCCTAAACCTCTGTGTAGTGTAATGTTTAAAACATTTGGGAGTATTGTTTGAAAAAGGCAGGTTCTAAGCCTGAAAGGCATCATTATATGGACTGCATTCCATTGCTAACCCTGGCAGACGAATTGGAAACCCTGGCTCTTCCGGTCCGTCCTTCACAGGACTGTGTTCCAACAAGTTCCTTAATTATTTAAACAAACATGCTGAAAATAAAACACATGATTAAGTCATGGACTGGAAGTAGTTCGCCTCAGAACTCTTGCTAGGCACCTTAATCATAAAAGAGCACTTACACGCAACGATACAGCCAATATCTGATCACAAAACGGCAGCAACTGAGCTGAACACCCACCACACACCTACTTTAATTTATCAGCTCAGATAATCCCCTGACAGTTAGACTAATCTCTTGACAGGTATGCAAAAAGAAAATCATCATCACTCATCAAGAGAATTTGGATACATTTGTGGAACGCAGGCCAGTGAATACTAAGACTGTTAAATAAACAGCTAGAAATAGATTGTATTCATCTAGAATAAAAAAAACCCAGCCAGATCTTCTATTCACTGATGCAAGTTTTACTTATACTTTGCAATTCTATATATATACAAATGAAATTAAATGTGTAGCAGATGAAGGCTGGAACAATACAAGAAGAAAATAATTGCTTACAGATTAACCAGTTGACCACATTGGCTCTAGCCTGCACATGCTTTTTAAACCTTGTACTTTCTGCTTAAATGAATCTGTGGGGAACATGCGCCACCCTTGTGTAGCCTTGGCATAATGCCATTGACAGCCAATGGCTCAATCTCTCTACTGCATGCCCATTCACTGCTGCATCATCTGCTTTTGCCATCTGTTATTACACTATGTGCTGGTAAAATAAATGTAATATTCACCAAAGAGATCTACACATCCCGGCTGATCAAAACATTAAGGGCCGGACCAAAACAAAGTTAGCACTTAGCGAACGAGGACGCGAAAGCATTCACAGTAATAAAACACAAGAAAAATTCCAAAACAAGCCCTTTTCGCCCTTCAAAAAGCAGCTATCGCTTGTTGACTACAAGTGAGTTGAGAATGGGGAGTGGTTTGCTATCACCTGACAAAATCTACTCAATTCCAGCTATAAATAACATCACAAGACTTTCGCAAGAAAGATTTGATTTAGTCCAGCCCTAAACCTGTACTGATTTGTGGTACTAGAGGACAGGGCACAATAATGTTTGCTGCTCTAAACCTACATAACTTGACTAGTAGTTTTGAAGATAATGACGTTTTCTTTGACGATACTGTGTTATTTAAGGTACCTTATAAACAGCTGCTGTCCATGGTGCTGAAATCTGTTTTACTGCCTCCATGTAGACTGGATATTTACCCAAGTACTGCTAATGAAAATGCTCTGCACCCTCCTTTTAAAGGCTGCTGCACAGCATGCAGGATGCAAGCTTTCCCCAAAAGTTGCCTATTTCTTCCAAGCACAAACTGAGCATAATCACTGGCATTACATAGGGCACATCATGTGGCTTCAAGCTCTCTTTAACTCTACTGTAGATATAACAGTATGGTTTGCATTTGGAATACAAAGGTAAGGTATAGCACAAGCAGTTACAATGTGACCTTCTAATGTTCCCCTCAGGCAGGTTTTCTGGTGAGAGAGCAGTTCATCTACAGTATAGTGATCCGATCTCTGCCCCCTTTTCTTGAAGGGTATTCAGTGGTTGTGGTACTATATTATGTGGTAGTTTGGCAAGCTAAATTAAGACCTCAAAACAAGCTTTGTGACATTCTAAGAGAAAGACCTGTACATTTACCCACTGTGCCATTGTATATTCCTTCAATTTAGCATGTCAAGTGCCAGTGGTTAAATGCCAAGAGCTGATTGAGTAGGACAGATTGTAATTGAAAGTGTACTATTTTTTCCAAAAATATTTTGTATATGCCAGCTATGACATTTTAATGATATTCTACATGCACATGGTTTTAATCTTTAATTAAAACCATGCGCATGGTTAAAAGCAGATTTAATTTCTTCTACAAAAATTCAAGTCTGTTTCTGATGTTTCTGATCAAAGATCTCTTGAGGTAAAATGGAGAGAAAGAAGAAGCCAAAAGAAGAATATTTTTTAAAAAAATAAAAAATAAATGCTGTGAAAAAAAACCCTGCTAAAAAACACAGCTTGTAACACAGAAAAGGGGAATGGGGAAGAAAGGATGACTGGAGCAAAGCAAAATGAAGAAGCAAGAAAAGACTGGCAATATAGAAAAAAGAAGGAAGAAAGGCCATCTGTCAGAAAAGCAGATACTGTTAGAATTCTTGTGATTGTTCATTAAAAACCAGATAAAATTCACTTGACCCGAACAACCATTTATTATATGAAGATGTAGAGATGCCTTGCTGTGTCTTATCAGGAAAGGGAAGGTGACAGATGGACATGGTTAAATATAGAATAATTAAATATATGCTTCAAGCTGTTTACACATTTCTATTATATTCCTTTTTTTAAAATTGCACTACAATATATTGTATATATTAACCATACAGTGTGTATATGATAATCACAATCCCCATAACCAGCCTAAATATGATAACAACACACACACAAAAAAGAAACAAACAGAAGTGTAACCTATATTTTCACTATCAGGAACATAATTAATACCCTAGATAGGTTCAGTAAGCCATTGAAATGCAATAGGATCTGGTTAGAAATGACATTCAGTACCTTTCTAAAATGTCCTACTTTAAAAGTGGGTATTTTTAGAACACAGCGGCTGATTTGCATGTCTTTGTCACAGCATTCTGTTCTTAGCATCATAAATATTACATAAGAGAGCCACACAGTCTACAGAAATATCCCATTAATATTCAACTGAACCAACAGCATACAATATATTGCAAAGAAAGCAGCATCTATATTGGCTTCATATCAGGACTGGGTTGAGTGGCATAATAGACATACCTAACATAAAGCCCTCATTTTATATCTCGAATGTCATATATTTTGCATTGAAAGCATCTGTAACTAATTAATGAATTAACTAGTTAATCCATAAACCACATGAATTAAACCAACAAGCTGTTCCATTTTATACAGTACATTATTAACATCAGTCTTAAGAACACACATATTAATAAGGCATCAAATAAACAGACGTGCAAAAATATTCTGCTGATGAAAAGCATGTTCATTCAAAATGTTCACACCAACCATCTAATATCACTAAAACAAAAGGCTAGATGATGCTTTTGGGGTTAAATGAAACAAAAACTCAAAACATTATGAAAAACAAATACTAGAAATGCAAAAATCAAACCCAAGCCATAGTATTATGCTGATATACAAGGTTGTACGCAGTTCCGGTAACACCACATGTTAGTGACAGAAGCATTAGAGAACAGCTTAGTTTGACATACTGTATGTCTTTTTTTAGAAATATGATATGAGAGTTGAAAGGTCATTCTAGGGTTAATCACCTCTGGCCAGATATTCCAATATCCAGAAACATTGTCCTGTTAAATTCCACCATTAACAACAAACTATTGGTTATTTTTCTTGCATATTTCTGATGTAAATTAGCTACTGTATGCAATTGCTCTTTTCAACTCAAATGTTCTGCAATGTCACCTGATATAATACCAGCTCTTTCTATATGAGAGAGCTGTGCAATACTGTGCCATGGAGCCTAGGGCAACTGCTGTGTCGTAGTTCTTGGATTAAGAAAGTATTAATGCTTTAACTTCAATAGCCACTTCCCATTCTCTCACGCTGACAGCCCTGTTACATCTCCCAAAGTGCAAAGCATTGTTTTCTTATGAAGATAGGGCAGCTGCAAGCCACCGAGGTCACAGCAGTTGCAAAATCAGATATCAAGGAGAGGAGAAAAACCAAAAATGTTGCAAGATTATATTGAATAATTTTCTTTTTTAAAATACGAATTACTCCTATCGTGGAAGCTAAAGAGATTAATTAATAATGCAGTCACTCAATTAATCAAACAATCAAACCATGAAGACCATGCCATGTGGCTGTGCAAGGGTGGCCATCTTGGTTCCAGCTTCCTTCACCAAGATGGCCACCAGCCACGAAGCTCTCACACATACACCCATGCAGAACCTCTGCTCTGTCACAATTAGCCCAACAGTAAACATTGCTAACACATGCTTCAGGTTTATGAAATAAAGCCACTTGGAGCATTTTTATTCATATAGATAAATGTGTATGGAAGTTAGACCCTAGTAGTTAGATTTTTTTTGTCTCAAAGATAATGTCAGATAAAGTTATAAATTATAAAAGGGTCAAAATGCACCAAGATGTATTCCTGAAACAGGTGGCTGAACATCTTATAAAAATGTTGGTGAGTCTAATTATAGCCAATGTTATCATAAGATGTGCAGAAATCCATGTTGTTTATAATACCTTACAAATGTAGTAGCAATATAAAATGCAGGTAAATGCTCATCCCAAAGTTTGTTTTCCTTAAACCTGAGTGCAGTGCTTTTAAAGAAAATGGCATAGAGCAGTCATGGCACTGCACACGGCATTGTGATCAACTGTCTGATCAGTTAGGCCCCAGAAGACATCCTGCAGTTATTTCTCCATTTAGATGCTGTGTTGTATTGTGAAAGGTCTGAGTCTGGTAAATACACACTGTAGGAGAATGCTAATGTTGACGAATGGGGTCTGACAGATAGTAGTTTAAATTCTTATGTTACAATTAGAAGGTGGGAGCAACTTTAGAAAACTGTTGTGCCACTTAGATACATAATTTAGGGCTTGATTTAGTCAATACCCCCAAACTATTACTTTGTATCACCATGCGATTTTTATACTAAATCGTACCAGTCTACAACAGTATAATTTGCTATGTTGGTCTCACAAGTGCCAGTTTTGAAAAAAGCACATGCAAAGCCAGTGACATACTTTCATCCCACAGACACTGCCAGGATGAAATGACCTAGGATGTATTTGGAAATAAGGCATGCAAATTAAGATCTTTGTTTAAACTAGCATTGTTGCCAATGTCATTTTTTAATGCACTTCTGCTACAGAATGTGCTTCCATAGCAAATAAACCCCTTTGATGTGACTCATTTGGTTTGCATCCAAGTTACAGGAATACTGTATCTATATTATTTGTATTTAAAACAAAGTTATTATTAAGCACACATATGTTTAATCAAGGAGAACTACCACTCACTCAGTTTACAGATAGAGAGAGAGAGAGAGAGAGAGGGAGAGAGAGAGAGAGAGAGAGAGAGAGAGAGAGAGAGAGAGAGAGAGAGAGAGAGAGACGAGTGATGAGTGACAGGTTGTTTTTAAAGTTTGATAGCGCATGATTGCCAGAATCTGTCAACATATAATCAGATTCCTGGCTCTCAAAACCTACTACTAACCGTACATGCATAGAAATCTCTAATGTGTGCTCCATATTCCAAGCTGCCATATGCAAAATACAAGGTCATGCTTATTTTATACAAAGTCCCCAAGTATTTCAATGTTCTTTTCAAGTGAAACACTATGAGAACCTGCCATAATCTAACTTTTCTAATCACACTGCTTTACTTTTGCATTATAAATGTGTATATGTTTTAAAACACTCGACACAACACCTAAAAACACCTAACCAATTTTCTTTCTAAGCAAAAAATATGAATCAGTTATACCACTGCAAACAAAATGTTGTTATGCTATGACAATTACTTAGACAATCATCAATAAAAAGGATTTAAAAAGGAAGTATGATGGCCACCATGTGACTGTAGAAACTACCAGCTATTGGCTACAGCAATTCTATCCAATCAACAAAGGGAGCATGGCGCTTTTTGGGGGGGTCGCATGTAGCTTTGGGGTTGCAAGTTAGCATTACAGTGAGACACCAAACAAATGTCTAAAACTGTCACAAACGTGGCTCAGCTCAATTTAAATATCGCTCTTTACTTTCTACAGATCAGTAGATCAAACACAATTACAATCTAATTGTATTCAGGGGTGTATGTGGAATCATTACTGTCCCTATTATTGTCTACTCCTACCTTAGCCTTTGGTCAAGGTTCATTTGTACAGGTATTGTAGCACCCTCAATGTGCAAGCAAGAAAAAGTTAAAACCTGAAACCAGAAAAATTACTTTTATATGTAGTTCTCTTAACTGTAGGAATGTACAAAGGAACGTAACTCCAAGATATGAACCAGGCTGTAGAGATGTAAGTCTGATCAAACAACTATGACAACTGCAAGACCAAATAATAGCTTGGAAACCAGTTAGATTTAAAGGAAAACACAATCTGCAACAACAGGATATTGAGGGCAGCATAGGATTTAAATAAGTGATCCTTGTAATCCAACTCTGATAAGTAGATGCAAGACCTTGAATTGTTCTGCTTTAGTGTTGCCAATCCCCCCCACCTTTCACAAGCACTGGATTGTTCTTAAATGTGTATGCCCGGCACAATATCGATTAATAGTTTTACTTAAAAGATGAGAGGTTGGTTGGCAAGAATAGAGAAGGAATTATAGTATGCACAAGTTAAATAACCATAGTATCATTCAATCTTAAATGGCTCTCCATTCGACCTGACAAACGTCTGACAGATTTCCAAGAACCTGGGCTGGGCCCTTTGGATAATCGTCAAGCCTCCACACAACTACAAATGTTTCACTATAAAGTACACACAGTTATAATTTTCCTACAACCCTTTGGTTTCTCCTTCCATTGAAAAAAAAGAAGACACGATAACTGCATTTTGCTTTCTTCCTTCCATTGTGACCAAAGCCCATTGAACCCTTAAGTTAGAAAAAGCCTAGTCCAAAGCTTTTTGTGTAGCTTTACTGTGGGATAACGTGTATCAACTTTCCGCACAATGATAATCCATACATTTTAATATAATGTTGCTGTTCTTGTCTAAATAATGTTTAAAAAAACTGCAGACTCAGAAGTCAATAAGTAAACTGTTTGTAATCACTGGTTTCATAAATGTCAAGCTGGCTTCTGCATTGTAACCCAGCTGCTAGGCTTTGCCATGCAAGTTGTCAGGCATAATGAATTGTAACCCAGGTGCTGAGTTCATCCCCCTGAATGCTTCAAGGGTCTCTCAGTGTAGGTTTCCTGACTGCTCAAATGCATTGATAATGTGAGCATGGGGCAGTAACATCATGATGAGGAAATTGACTTAACACATAACTTTCATGCAGAACGCCATTGCCAGCCATTTACTACTTAGAGTTCCATGACTGTAAGACTAAACTTGGATCTGATTCTTCTTTCATGTGTCAGTCCCTGCTACATATTATTTATGACTGTTTGTGATTCACCGTGGCTTTATTTCATTCATCTGAAGGCCGTTTGATGTAATTTAATATGAAAAAACTAGAACAGACTGGAAGGTCTGATTGGAACATCATTATCAGGAGCAATCAGAAAGTGATTCACCAAGGCCCGCTGACATCTTTTAAAGAGGAGCAGGGGTGTTATGAACAAATCCCAGTACTAGTTAATACAATTGGACCTGGTAACATCCCCACTGGCTCATTCTCAAAAACAAGCTTTCACTGCTCACTCCCTGTAAACGGTGGTGGATGTCTAATCTGGCATCTCTTGCCCAAAACCAAGGTGACGCTATAGTCATCACAGTATACCTATACATTTCATCATTCCCATCCTGCAACAGGCAAAGAACATGACATTACCCCCAACTTGCTTATGACTGCCTGAGCATATGTCTTCTTACATCAGAATAATTTCATACACAAAATTGTGGGTGACCTGAGGTTATAACATAGCTTGAGACCACATCTCCCCTTTGGTCTTAGGTTGAGCTTCACTGCAACATGAATGTGTAATTCTACTAACATGATCCCTGGGCATTTAACAGTGCAATTAACATAAAATACCCTCCAACGCTACATTTGTGAAAAGGTGCTGTGGCCTCACCTGGAGCAGCTGCCATGCTCTTAATAAAGATGCGAAGCAGCTGCATGTCATCATGTCTAAAACGTTTAATAACATGAGCGCGTTTTGACAAAAGGCGAGTTCCAGTACAGAAACCGAAGGCAATAAAGTGAAATAGCACAGCACTGACAATTGAAGAGACAAGCCAGTGAAACAACAGGAATTCTACACGCAAAAGTCAATGAGAAACTTGTTCAATATCTATGTATTATAAAATAATTCCGTCTAGGGTTTCTGTAACAGTTTATAAATTACTTGACCTTTGCTCTCGTGATTTATGATGCCACAGAACCCCTAGATAGAATTATTTTCCTGTAACTCACTGAAGCCCATCTATTATTCTATATATAGTACATGATTCTCCAAAAGTTATGAGGTTTACATATTTTCTCTTTTCTACATAGTACAAATATGTGTGTACTTTTACATAATCACACAGCCCTCTATTTAATGCAGACAGCCTTTACAGATTACTCCAAAATGGTATTGTTGCACAACATATTAGTTGAAAGTATTAGAGCAGAACCACAATTCAACACTGTGAGACAGATGCTTTGTTTGACAGTAACAGGATTGGGAATCCCAGTCAAAGTGAATTGCAGTGGGATATAATATGTACTGTAAATCAGAGGCATGCTCGGTTTCTTTCATTAGAATGTTAGAATGTGGAACTGTAGGGCTCTTTAGAAGTTATAATTGAATACCTTACTGTTGTCTATAATGAATTGAAAAAAGAAACAAAGTACAAAGTTAGGGAAAGTTAGGGCAGTTAGTTGTCTGGTCTGTTAAGGTCAGCAGATTTAAATGTGGAATCCTGAAATCTGGAATGCATTTTGCAGGAATAAAATCAGTTCTTAATACACTACAACTTTACTATAATAACTGATAACTCCCCCAAACAAACATAGAGTGAGGATTAAACCAGGTGGCTGTCAAAATAAAATGCTACCAGACAAAAAGTGAGTGCCACAAGAATAGTTTTGATGGCCCCCAATGTCTGGATAATCAGTGTAATGCATACCAAGAAGGTCACTGACCTTATGTCAGGGTTTTACAACTGTATTGATAGCTGTCGTTCATGGGTTTCCTTTAAGAACACAATGTAAATGTGGAGTGGTTATGTCCAAAAGCATGTCACCTTGCCTGGGGCCTGTTTAATACATACTCTTGAGTCTTTCTCACAACTATTGATACCGGTCAATGCATAAGAAGAAATATATAACAAGACAGGTGCTATCTAAGGCAGCTTTTACATGGGTGCAAGACAAGTACTCCAAACTGGACATTTTATATAGTTTTGTTTTGTTTAGAAGTAGTCACAAATGCCATAGGGACTCACTGGCATTATCATTCAGATACAGTGGGCCACAGAAACTTATAATATTCTGTTTATTATTTCAGGTTTTTTGATGTAATTCATTTTTCAAATGAAGCTTTCATTTGGCAAATGTTATATGAGCTATTGTGTCAGTTCAAAAAACGACTAGCGTAATTAATAATAAATAACCTCTATGAGTTGTCATGCCTGTGCTCCATGTTACATGCTTGTTAACATAATATGAACAACATCAGAAATCTTATTTTATATTAGCACAGTACATGTATATTGGATTATTTAATTTTTCTATGCAATATATACAGTTTTATATTTTAACATGGGTTTGTCATTGGGATTTTTTTTTTTTTTTTGCTTTCTTTCCCTGAATCTTTGTATTTAGTTTATGTGTTTTATTTGATTTGATTTGATTTGATTTGATTTGATTTGATTTCCATCTTTTGTTATATTTGTAACATTTTTTTTCTGTACTGCAGTGCAACTGTACCCCATAATATCTATGGGCCCTATTTTCCACTTAAATTGCAACTCATTCATATTTAAAATGTCTTTAAATGACGATGGATTATTGGTGACAAAGATGTGGAGTAAATTTACAATTCTAGATACATATATTTACATTAGAGGTATACAGTAAACATGTAGGTAAAGGTGTTGAGCAGTTACAACTGACTGAAATGAATATTCTTGTACTTTATGATTTCTACAACAGTAATTCAATTTAAAACATTGATATGCTTGTACTGCTATATTGCTGTAGCTTATATGACTTAATTAAGATCTTTAATGTTCATTTATTTAGTTATTTGTCTTACAACAAAGCGTCAAATAATAATAATAATAATAATAATAATAATAATAATAATAATAATAATAATAATAATAATAACCTTATTTTACAGGATCTACTTTAGATGCAATTCTGTATATTGATCACTAGGGGGTGCTCTTGCATGAAGCAAAACTTCTGTTTCCTTGCACAGTTCCTCTGCAACATTGTAACAGATGAAACATTTGCTTAACACTGCTACATATGTTCTTGCAACTGTTACATAGCCACGCTGTCAATAAAACTAGATACCTTAAACGCATGATGACTCATAAGTCACATATAACAAATTTTAGTTGCTATGGTAGTTGCTGCCATTTTAGCATGTTGTCAATGTTCTTATCATCATCTTGGAGAATGAACTTCCATAATGAACCGGATTTACAATGTAACGTAGACTGTCTGGGTATTTTCATCGTGCTTCGAAACGAGTGCTTTAAAACACGGTAGTGTACCGCTATACAGGGAATTATGGCCAGAAATAGAGCCTAAATTAAATGAATAAATCGCGTTGAAGAAAATGTAAGTAAAAGGGATATGTATGAATAAATATGTCGTTTTTATGGTAAGACCCACAAAGAATAAAATACATGACAGAAAAGTAACTAGCACATTTTGGTTAAACAATGTTGCTTATAACTGTACTCAGCCCACTTAAACATCAATGTAGGCTATCAAGGACTGTATCCAGGAACCATTAGGAAAGCATAATTGAATACTCACCATATTGACTTCAGATACCATATCTATACTGGCAATGTCTATATTCATGCCAACTGCCACCGGGGGACCTGCAAACCAACACAATGGTCCGCAATGTTATCTTTTTCAAGCACTTAACTGTTACTTTAACGTGCTTTAATAATAAACTACCTCGCATTAAAATTTCAAAAACATTAACTCATTATCAGCCAGACACCTACACAGCATGCGTTAAACGTTGCATTACATTAGATCTGAACATTGCCACAGAAAAGCATACATTATCCTCCCGATTTCTGAATGCACAAAACAGTAAACAGCAGTTGTTTGCCTGCCTCTGAACACAGTTAATCTTTTGTGCATTTGATTTCAAAATCGTATTCACAATGCTTTACATAATAGGCTTTTCCTACATTTTTAAAGGGCATCTTTCTACCTGAGTACAAGATCACCAAGTATTCACGGGTCCAGTTTTTCTAAACATGAAATATCAAAAATAGATACGAGCAGACATTTTAAATTTACAAGACGTAATAAATCTTGGGCCGTTCATATCTTATAGATCTAATTCAATGAGATACTGTTTATTAAAGCAGGTCACAGTCCAGTAATGTTTAAGACAGAAGCTATTAAAGAAGGCTGCTCGTGTCTGGCCCGATCGTTGTAATACAGCTACATCCCATTAATATAATTGAGAGGTATATATGTGCTTAACTTTGTGATCAGCCCTGGCACATACAATTTACACAATCCAAGAAACACTGAAACACGTTAAAGGGCTAAAATTGCAAGGAATTAGAACCTTATTAAATCAATAATTACCTCCAAAATCTGGCCTCAAGCGAATGTCATATCCTTTCAACAGTCTATCCACAGTTTCTTTTACCAGTGACATATTGCTAGGGTCATTGACACTAGAGAAAGGAAAGAGGTACATTCTTAGATGCAGAGGTTTCTATATGTAAAATTGTAGTATATTATAGTGTATACAGTCATTCAAAGTAATGCACATCTACAGTGATCACTTACCTTTGCGCACAGACCACTGCCACTATTACGGGAAACGTCCAAAAACCAAAGTTGCTCCTTTTCCTGATTCTCAACATCGCCATAGTTTTGATATGATTTAGGATTTCAGTGAAGACAGAAGAGAGATCCAACTTATTCTGGCCAGTGCAGTAATTCCAATGTGGAGCGCATGCGCACACACTACCACAACATCAAGGAGCAGCGGCTGCTGATGCTGGCGGTGGAGCAATTTCCCTAGCAGAAAAAAAAAATTAAAGGGGAAAGAGAAGACTAAATCAAGATTAACACAAGCGCTAAACATGCACAAGTAAAAGGACATGTGAGGGATGGCAGTCGTTGCCTTTTCAAAGCACGGGTATATCAAATTTGATTTGATTTATTTATTTCGACTGCAGGCAGTATGAGACGATCAAGTCGTGTAATATCTGGCTTACACAACTGGTGATGATGGTAGGGGGAGGGTCGAAATGGTCATACCGATTTCCCTTTCTCCAAAACTCACTTGGAAGTAAAACGCGGTTATACAAATTGGTTGAAAAGCTGCAGTTTTAGAACACACGAATTAGCCTATGTGAGAGCGATATGCTTCTATGCTATATTGTTAGTGTATATTTAAAAAGACGAATGAATGTACAACATTTAATTTTCGAGGTACAATGTAGGTTACATAGCACCTCCACAAATAAATAAATACATACATATTATTGCAATAGATGGATCCGAAGAGATATATTTAACCCAACTCCCTCCCACAAAGGAGGGGGGGGGGGGGGGGGGGGAGTGGAAATAATTATAGGAAAACGGGGATTAGATTACAATTACACAATATTCAAGTACAACAGCACTGTATCACGATACAAAGTAACACCTGGTAACATTAAATACATACATAAATAAAAACAACAAACATGAAACAATGCTTCGGTGGGCAAAAACAGTGGTCAACATGCTGTGTGTGGGAGTGGTGGCATTTTGATTTTAAATGAATTTCCTTTTTTTCTATAAATCGTTTCCAGCGTTGAATGTCTGCCTCTGACTAGAATGCACTCTGTGAAGCTAACAGATTCTCAGCCTGTTCCGATCTGCTCAGGCTTTCCTGTAAGTGGTTAAAGTGATCCCCATAGAGATATTCAAAACAGCAGTTCGTTTATTTAAAAGCGCTACCCTATTGTCATCCTTTGCACCTCGATGTGACCCTTAACAGGTTTACCGTGGTATTTTTTTACACGGTGTCTTTGCACTTTACCCATGCTTTTCCCATGGTAATACCATAATGTACCCTGGTTTACCATGTTTATGAATATGTTTGATCATACCTCACTGTTCTTTACATTGCTTTGCTATGCTTTACCATGCTTTCACTATGCTTTATTACGCTTTGCTATGCCTTTACTATGGTAAGCTTTTATGAGGGGAACCCCCAGCAGCAGGTACTTGACAGTCTCTGTTGCAGACATTCTTAAGGAGAAAATGGTTGTCCTTTCTAAAACGTGTCTGTTAGTGTTATAGCAGGATTAAACAAAATGTATTATAATAATAATAATAATAATAATAATAATAATAATAATAATAATAATAATAATAACACTATGTACCACAATTTTTGTTCCTGGGTAGTAAGTGTTATTTCCTAATTGCTTATGCCTCAAAAGTATAGAAAATGGCTATTATTCCCCACAAACTTTGCTTTTGTGACCAGGACAGTGATATTTTGAAATTTACCTATTTCCAATGAGAAAACGGGCGAAGTTGTGTCTTTTCGTTCACATAAAGTCAGAAAAAAACAATATATGAATCCAAATTAACATGTATTTATACTAAAGTAATACAGAAATGACTACAAAAGATTTAGAAGTGAGTAGTTTTTCGAGATTTACGATTATACTGTAAATCACTTTCATGAATCAGCCCCCAAATGTAGTCTCCCATCATGTTCTCATTATACTGTCCTTGGTAGCAGCGTTCAAATTCCAGTATATCCTGGTGGAAGCACTCGTCTTGCTCCTCCGAGTACGCTCCCATGTTCTCCTTGAATTTATCAAGATGAGCATCAAGGGTATGAACTTTGAGGGACATCCTAAAGCCCATTGTGCCATAGTTCTTCACCAGAGTCTCAACCAGCTCCACATAGTTTTCGGCCTTGTGATTACCCAGGAAGCCCCGAACCACTGTGACAAAGCTGTTCCAAGCCGCTTTCTCCTTACTAGTGAGTTTCTTGGGGAATTCATTGCACTCCAGGATCTTCTTTATCTGTGGTCCGACGAAGACACCGGCTTTTCCCTTTGCCTCAGACAGCTTAGGGAAGAAGTCTTGAAGGTACTTGAAGGCTGCTGACTCCTTATCTAGAGCTCTGACAAATTGTTTCATAAGACCCAATTTGATGTGCAGTGGTGGCATCAGCACCTTCCGGGGGTCCACCAGTGGCTTCCATTTGACGTTGTTCCTCCCCACAGAGAACCCGGTCCGCTGTGGCCAGTCCCGCCTCACACATCTTAGCAGATGCTTCCACGGAGTACTTTTTCGCTCTTGTCTTGATAAATTGGCCGCAGACATAGCAAAATGCATCTGGCGGATGCTTGCAGCCTCTTGATGCCATCTCAGAAAAATGCAGATATGTATCCACTTAGGCAGCTAGAACTAAACTGAACTGGTGGGCTTAAGGCCCCTGTATTTATACTACTATTTATATTACTGGAAAGTTCTAGAAAGTTCTAGAAGTTACTCCAAGTTTACTCAGCACTGAATCTATCTGGAATGTTCTGGAAAATAGGTACATTTCAAAATATCACTGTCCTGGTCACAAAAGCAAAGTTTGTGGGGAATAATAGCCATTTTCTATACTTTTGAGGCATAAGCAATTAGGAAATAACACTTACTACCCAGGAACCAAACCAAAAAAAATTGTTACACGGTGTAATTGTCGTCATCGTCATCATCATCATCATCATCATCATCATCATCATCATCATCATCATCATCATTGTCATCGGCTGCTGCACACCATTGGTCTGAAGAAACAAAAAAGGGATTTATTATTTTTTTTTCTTATTTAAGAACACAAGAATATAAGAAAGTTTCCAAACGAGAGGAGGCCATTTGGCCCATCTTGCTCATCTGGTTGTTAGTAGCTTATTGATCCCAGAATCTCGTCAAGCAGCTTCTTGAAGGATCCCAGGGTGTCAGCTTCAACAACATTACTGGGGAGTTGGTTCCTTGCTGGACTTTTTTTTATAGCTTCCCCACATTGTCTAGATGAAGACATTTCTGAGTCAACATGAACTCTTAGGTCTTTTTCATAGATTCCTTCTTCAATTTCAATATCTCCCATATGATATTTATAATACACATTTGTATTGCCTGCGTGCAGTACTTTACACTTCTCTCTATTAAATGTAATTTGCCATGTGTCTGCCCAGTTCTGAATGCTGTCTAGATCATTTTGAATGACCTTTGCTGCTGCAACAGTGTTTGCCACTCCTTCTATTTTTGTGTCGTCTGCATATTTAACAAGTTTGCTCACTATACCAAAATCTAAATTTTTAATGTAGATTAGGAATAGCAGAGGACTTAATACTGATCCCTGTGGTACTCCACTGGTTACCTCATTCCATTTTGAGGTGTCTCCCCTAATCAGTACTTTCTGTTTTCTACATGTTAACCACTCCCTAATCCATGTGCATGCATTTCCTTGAATCCCTTCTGCGTTCAAAAAGCTTTCTGGAAATCTAAATAAACCATGTCATATGCTTTGCAATTATCCATTGTCGATGTTGCATCCTCAAAAAAAAAAAAAATTAAGCAGGTTAGACACGATCTCCCTTTCCTAAAACCATGCTGACTGTCTCCCAGGATACTGTTACCATATAGGTAATTTTCCATTTTGGATCTTATTATAGTTTCCATAAGTTTACATATAATAGAAGTCAGGCTTATTGGTCTGTAGTTACCTGGTTTGGTTTTTGTATATAGTATTATATATCAATCATTTTCAAAAGGGGGAAACATGCCTTAGACATGGTATACTGCCGACAAATGTTTCAAAATTGTAAGTGAAACTGCAGCAAATCTTATTAAAAAATGTTCAATCTCTGTCGTTATTGTGACAAGATACAATCATAAGCTACTGTTTCATTCCATCATCATCAGGCTAGATGCGTAGGCGACGGATCAATACCAGATACAAGGACATACAGCTATGAACATCTACAAAATACAGTCATAATGTTTTCATTACAGATGTAATATATTTCTCCTGACAATTACATTCCGTAGGCTACAGAGGGAATACAGTCCGCTAACCATGGAAGTATAGGTTTCAACTCCAGAAGATAAAATAAACATATTACTGACACGCACGTTCTCACTCACTCATCATGTATTGGTTACACTGACGGAACTCGAAACTCTTCTTGATGTTTGTTAATACAATTCAATATTGCTCAGAATGCTTAGCAAAGGCAAAAAAGATTTTGGACGACTACTGCTGCATAATCGAACAAGTAAATTCGCGAACGATTTAAATGCTGACTGTTATGCGTGGAGAACTATACAGCTCGGCACTTTGATTCGTGATGTAGGAAGACGCTTCTGTCAATGAGTCATGCGGGTCTTACATTCACAGTGTCTCACTCGCCATAGCTACTTCGGAAGCTTTAGTCATAAACCTAGAAAGCAACTGTGGTTGGTATGAATTGAATCCAAAGAAAAAAGTTTGACTTAATGTTATAAAGAAAGAATAGCGACCATCAGGGTGTCACAGTTATACTTGGCATCCACCTGCAGTGCTGGATACTGAAGTATTCTTTATCTATACTCATAGATTGAGGATCTATATCCATATGGTCCTTTTCTGAGATTACTTGCAAAGGTGCTTAATGCATATTGTACAATAAACCAGATTTGAACCCAATGCATCAACTCACTGCAACACATAATCTGTGATAAATTAAATTGATTATGTATGAAGCTACAGAGCAGGGGTGGCCAACCCTGGTCCTGGAGATCCACAATCCTGCAAGGTTTCTGGGTATCTTTAAATCATCAATGGCTAAAGACCTGGACTTTTTTTCCACTGTTGACCAATTAAGAATATAATTGGTTCAATTAAGCAATTGAGAACTCAGTGGAATGAAAACCTGAAGATCCTGCAGCTCTCCAGGACCAGGGTTGGCCACCCCTGCTGTAGAGGTATAAACCATTCAATAATTTACAAGAACATATAGGATCTTGTCCCTGAGGTCCCTGTGTGTTCTGTATATACTCAATAAAACTAGTAGTGGTTCCTGAATGCTATGCTTCTTATTTGGAACTCCCAATAAATGTTCTATTGGGTCTATAGCTCTACAACCCACCATAAACCTTCTGTTATTATATAATAAGGATATGTACAGAAATCCCAAACACATCATGTTTCTAGAAGGAATCATATGGTTCTATAAGTGGTCAATTTGGGCTTTCTCTGAAAGTTGCTTTTTGTTCTAGGTTTGGATATATATATCCAAACACAATAGGGGCACCATGTGCTTCCATACTGCTTAACGGTTGAACATTTTGTGTTGTGGTTCACTGACACAATGGTGGTGTTGTTTTTATCATTATTGTATAGCACATTTTAGGCTACATGCAGATAATCCAGAACTGCGAACAATCCATTTATATCCTTGCAAATCTATTTCAACCCAACTGTTTTGAACGTAGCTCATCACTAGTATCATGTCAATAAGTCACACTATCTAACTCGTTGGAACAGTGCTGCCACAATGTATGTACAAAACAATGAACAAAGCGAAATTCGTTGACCCTAACGCTTATACCAGTGCATGTAGGCTACACCATACGTGTATAATACCGCTTTGACATAGATGTTATGAGTGCATCTACAAATCCTAAAGCGTTTATAACAGCGGCGTTTTGTGAGCAGAGTGCACAATCACGGCTTAGCCTGGAGACACATTACATTAATTTAAATGAAATATTTCAGATGACTCGCGTCAAATGCTTGTCTGAACTATATGTTGAGCATCTGTCTTTTTCCGCGGTCAGAGATGCATCCATTCTTGGAAAGAGCTGTGATGACATTATTGGACCGCACTTTCACACCTAGACTCTTTACTGTTGGTTTAGCACTTAAGGTTAAATGTGATATTCATTGTTTGTTTTAGTCAGGTGGCTAAGCACACTAAAAACTTAACAGTAGGGTTTAGGTTACTTCTGCCTAGTTTAGCCGTTAATAATAATAATAATAATAATAATAATAATAATAATAATAATATTTACATGTACAGTTTTGGTGTATATTATTTGTTATAATACATTGTTATAATATCATATACTGTATGTGTACAACTAGCAGTCTAATGTAATACTACTAAGAATCAGGGATGAAAATTCGCTTGGCTTTTTTGGACGTGGAGTTGGATGATTTTCATTCTAGTGCCTCTGTTTTTTGAGGGTCATGATGAGTCTACACTGCCTAGTAACATCCCACTGAGTCTATTTCTTACTGCTGTAGATTTATATCGCTTATTGCTTTTCTATTAGTGGTTGCGTTATTCTGCTCTTCCACAAATTGCTGCCAGTTTTCTGCCGATAAAACTGTAAATCTGCTGGGCATAATAATAATAATAATAATAATAATAATAATAATAATAATAATAATAATAATAATAATAACGTTTGTAGTTTAATCATTAACAGAACCACCTGACGTAATTACATTTGTTATACAAAATAAATTAATGTGGGCATTCGTTGTCATAGTCCCTAAGCAATCTACCCATAGGCTAATTAAGTGAAGTCTTCACAGCTTGAATGATCAATCAATACACTACAGTTCAAAACACAATAGATTGTATGTGTTGATATTTGTTTACCTATGTGCTTAATTGGAATTCAGAACTAACTTGTAAATAATCTATCAAATACATTTCGATTTTATCAACCAGTGTATATAGTATGTCCCTTATGATCAAGGGGATAAACGAGGTCAATGTTAGCAATATGCAGCTTTATATCTTCAAACTTGACTAATAATTAGCATCTGTTGGCTGATCTCTCTGAGAAACTAAAGCCATATCTATCGTAATCTGCAGCAGCAGGCCATTTGAGCCCTTCCAAATCTCCTAGCGAGTCCTTCCTAATTCACTGCCAAAACTATCAGTGGATTTCTTCCTTCTAATCTCCCATAATGCCCTCTTCGATTATTGTCAATGCGCTCTCAGCCCCTGCTCCTCTGTCTCTTAAAACTCTTTAGTTTCCCAACCGAGCCAGTCAGATGGGGCACAGCAGCGCTGATGAAGTCGCAGAGGATGGGAACAAACTCACTGATTCGCGCTAAACCTTGGGATCAACATTTCAAAAGCGTTAAAATATGGGATATGCAAATTATCACAGTTGACAAGGGTTTTCGTGGTGTCTGCTAGAGGCATGGCTTTCCTGATCTCTTTCTTTTACTTGGCTTGGTGAGTATGCTTTCTTGTTCGTGTAGTTCTCTCGTGTTACAAGCACAAATCGATTTCCCCCGCAGAGTGTTTATGTATCGATTTTTTTTTTAAACACAAGGCATCCCACGAGAAGTTACTTGACTTAAAAAAACAAACAAACAAAAAAAAAACGTGCTTGACCACAATGTCTGCAAATCTCTTTACAGTGTAGTCTATGTCTTGGGAGAACAGCAAAGTGAAGTGAGTGTCTATTCTGAAAACATCACACGTATTTTAGACAGGCTATTGGACGGCTATGACAACAGACTACGACCTGGATTTGGAGGTACTCAAAATGTATAATATGTATGTTTGAGGGTATTGGATATTCCTTTTCTACTGTTGGCTTTTAAACTCCTCATCGATCTTTGCAAAGTGTTACTAGCAGGATTAACTCCCTACAATGCACCTCACAGGTCTGCATAAGTATGATATTGTCTTTAAAGGCCAGTCAATCAAACAAGGTCGAATTATTTAGAAGTTTAATAGAAAACATTGTGGACTTTTTTTAAAATTTTTGTTTTTTGTGAACAAAATTATACTACAATGTGATTTTTTTTTTAATTATAGGGTGTATATTACACAGCAGTGTGCACAGGTCATGTATAGTATAAAAAAGGTATGCCTTTTACCATGTTTATTTTGAGCCATTTTTATGTAACTTTCTTTGAACTGTTTTAGGTCCTGTTACAGAAGTCAAAACTGACATCTATGTTACCAGCTTTGGTCCTGTTTCTGATGTTGAAATGGTAGGTAGCTGTATTGTTCAGTTGAGTGAAAGTGATTTGTTCATAAGTGTTAATAATGTTTTTGTTTTGTACTATTGCTTTTCCTGGAGACATGCTATTAGAACTGCTAAGAGCTCTGAGCTTTAGCGTGTTCATTGCCACAAGGCATGTTCGCACTGCCTTCATTATCTGGCATTTGGACCGGATGTCATTAGAGCAGATAAAGGAGTTTAATCTGTTTGACAATCCCTGTCACTGAAGGTCTCTGCTGAGAGTTTTATTTTTGTAACACACTATACTGCACTATTTCCACTGCAACACATGGCTCAGCATGTGACAATCCATTGGATTCCTATAGGTTGGACAAACACTGAAGTATGCAAAGCCTACACATATGCACATTCTAATCACATTATAGATATTACATTTCTAGGTATTAACTTTTGGATTCACAAACTGTATTCCAGTTGTTTCATTAACATATTCCCATGTTATCATTGTAAGTCACTGCCTGAACCGTTTAATCCACGTAAAAAGTAGTCCAGTAATCATATTTTATTATTTGTTTTTCAAACCACTTATCTTCTAAGACACTGTTGAATAACCTGCTTATAGTCCTGTAGCTTGGCTTTTAATGTCCCCGACTTGCCATTTCCATCACAGTATTGAATAGAAGTTATTGTCGGTATTACAGGAATACACCATGGATGTGTTCTTCCGACAAACATGGGTTGATGAGAGATTGAAATTTGACGGGTCCATTGAAATACTTCGGATTAACAACGTTATGGTTAGTAAGATATGGACACCTGACACCTTCTTCAGAAATGGCAAGAAATCGATTGCACACAACATGACGACTCCAAACAAGCTTTTCAGAATCATGCAGAATGGGACAGTACTCTATACAATGAGGTATTTGGAAAATGTTTTGCTTTGACAGCATCCATTTTGGTGGGCTAATGGTTATTGCAAAGGGCTTTGTTTATATAGCTGTTATTTTAGGATGTGCTCTATTGTAGTTTTTAACAAGATAATTGGTACATTTGTTACAGTAATAAGAAATTGCTAATAGTCTGATATTGATGATCTATCAAATGCAACAAACGTTGGAATTGAGATTAGTTCCAATCCTGGTTAAACAGCAAAGATCTTTCTTTAGCTGGTGGGGGTATTGCATTAACTTAGAACTTCCCAAAGTTTCTATGGTAGTAAACTAGAATCAGTGTAAATGTTATCCTATTTTTACATTAGGGTGGTCTATTCAATTGATCTAAATAGCAGCAGAACTAAATCCTGACATATTTTAAATCATTGGTATTTAATTTTAACATCCTTGACCCTTTATTAATTAGTTAAACAGTATTTATGTCCGTCATCACTTAGATCAATTGCATGGAGCGCTTGAACTGCTCTAACTACAGCATGCATTAAGATCCTTTATTAATGTACTACTCATTTCCCATTAATATTGTATTAACAGTCTTTATCTTCATCCATTGCAGACTCACCATCAATGCAGAGTGCCCCATGAGACTAATGAACTTCCCAATGGATGGGCATGCATGTCCTTTGAAGTTTGGTAGCTGTAGGTTTTTTGTTTGTTTATAAAGTTCATTTATTTTATATTATTACACAGAATATGTTATTGGCATAAGAGCTGAAAGAAGCTTACTGACAAATACTTTTTTTTTTTTCATTTGCAGATGCCTATCCCAGAAGTGAAATAATTTACACATGGAAGAAAGGTCCAATGCATTCTGTTGAAGTACCACCAGAATCATCAAGTTTGCTTCAGTATGATCTCATAGGACAGACAGTTACAAGTGAAATACTAAAATCTAACACTGGTAAGAGGCATATCATTCTTTTTTTTAAATAGATTTTTTTTTTAAAATTGGAATCATCTGTGTTTTGTTGACTGAAGCTGTACACAGTGCTCAATCTGTTATTATGCATCCCTTTATACTGCAGAACTAGTTATAAGATGACCTGGTCATGGCTCCCACTTGCCCTATAATGACATTCCACTAGCATTTTCATTTTAATTATAAGGAGGAATACAAATAGCACAGTCTTGTAACTATGGCTCCCAACTGTAGTGTTACAAAGGGGCGCACTGTAGTTCACCTACAGTATGAAATGGGAGGCAGGTAGCATTTTAGGATTAAGAAGTTATTGTAAACTTTAATACAACCTACTTTAGAATGTCCTAAATGTAAAGCAGTGAGAATATTTTCTTCTGTTAAATAATCTTTTCATCAAAGCAAAAGTTTTGTGGTAGGTGGTTTAGTGATGAGGAGCAAATGTGAGATTAAAAGCAAGCAGTCTGAAATGGAATAATGCCAGTGTGCTTGAAATAGTTTATTCTTGATAATGAGCATCTACAGTATAGGGAGAAAGCTGGCATTTTTGTGCTGAACGTTTCTGAACTGTAGAAATTTTATCTCAAACATTGTTTGTGCTACAAAACAAAATGCATTTGTTTCCTGACAGGTGAATACATAGTTATGACAGTTTACTTCCACCTGCAAAGGAAGATGGGCTACTTCATGATTCAGGCATACATTCCGTGCATAATGACAGTCATACTTTCTCAAGTGTCTTTCTGGATCAATAAGGAGTCAGTTCCTGCTAGAACTGTTTTTGGTAGGCCCTGGGATCTTCTGTTTAAGGTCCACTATCCAGCTACATCTGCAGTGTTTACATGTAGCAAGTTCCTTAAATAAGAACACAGTTTTATTTTTTAATTTTTTTTTTTTATATTTCCTAAACAATTAATTATATATGGGTCTTTGGGCTGGATTTACTAATATAGTCAACAGTTTGTTTTTTTTTTAAATTGAGTTCTTGTGCTTGTTCTTAGTTTCTTATTTATAGCGTTTCTGGTGCATTCA